>NC_135234.1:37700574-38046041 GCF_051348905.1 Ranitomeya variabilis | reverse complement strand
TTCTTCCTCCTTCCTCCTCCTCCTCCTCCTTCCTCCTCCTCCTTCCTCCTCCTCTCCTCCTCCTCCTCTCTCCTTCTTCCTCTTCTTCTTCTTCTTCTTCTTCTTCTTCTTCTTCTTCTTCTTCTCCTCCCTCCTCCTCCTCCTCCTCCTCCTCCTCCTCCTCCTCCTCCTCCCCTCCTCCTCCTCCTCCTCCTCCTCCTCTCCTCCTCTTCTTCTTCTCTTCTTCTTCTTCTTCTTCTTCTTCTTCTTCTTCTTCTTTCTTCTTCTTCTTCTTCTTCTTCTTCTTCTTCTTCCTCTTCTTCTTCTCCTCCTTCCTCCTTCCTCCTCCTCCTCCTCCTCCTCCTCTTCCTCCTCCTCCTCCCTCCTTCTCCTCCTCCTTCTTCTTCCTCCTTCTTCTTCTTCCTCCTTCTTCTTCTTCCTCCTTCTTCTTCCTCCTTCTTCTTCTTCTTCCTCCTTCTTCCTCCTTCTTCCTCCTCCTCCTTCCTTCCTCCTCCTCCTCCTCCTTCCTCCTCCTCCTCCTTCCTCCTCCTCCTCCTCCTTCTTCCTCCTCCTCCTCCTCCTTCTTCTTCTTCTTCTTCTTCTTCCTCTTCTTCTTCTTCTTCTTCTTCATCTCCTCCTCCTCCTCCTCCTCCTCCTCCTCCTCCCTCCTCCTCCTCCTCCTCCTCCTCCTCCTCCTCCTCCTCCTCCTCCTCCTCCTCCTCCTCCTCCTCCTCCTCCTCCCTCTTCCTCCTCCTCCTCCTCCTTCTTCCTCTTCTTCTTCTTCTTCCTCTTCTTCTTCTTCTCCTCCTTCCTCCTTCCTCCTTCCTCCTCCTCCTTCCTCCTCCTCCTCCCTCCTTCTTCTCCTCCTCCTCCCTCCTTCTTCTCCTCCTCCTCCTCCTCCTCCTTCTTCTTCTCCTCCTCCTCCTCCTCCTCCTCCTCCTCCTCCTCCTCCCTCCTCCTCCCTCCTCCTCCCTCCTCCTCCTTCCTCCTCCCTCCCTCCTCCTCCCTCCTTCCTCCCTCCTCCCTTCTTCCTCCCTTCTTCCTCCCTCCTCCCTTCTTCCTCCCTCCTCCTTCCTCCTCCTCCACCACCACCTTAATGGTTGTCGAGAAGTTATTTTCCTGAAATTCTGAGCTTTTTTTTTTTTTCTCTCCACATATACAAGTGCATCTCACTAAATTAGAATATCATCAAAAAGTTAATTTATTTCAGTTCTTCAGTACAAAAAGTGAATCTTAGATAGTATATGGGTCATTACAGAGTGATCTATTTCACGTGTTTATTTCTGTTAATGTTGATGATTATGGCTTACAGCCAATGAAAACCCAAAAGTCATTATCTCAGTAAATTAGAATACTTTATAACACCAGCTTTAAAAAGGATTTTAAAATCTGAAATGTTGGCCTCCTGAAATGTATGTTCAGTAAATGCACTCAATACTTGGTCAGGGCTCCTTTTACATCAATTACTGCATCAATGCGGCGTGGCACAGTGTGGATATCAGCCTGTGGCACTGCTGAGGGGTTATGGAAGCCCAGGTTGCTTTGATAGCAGCCTTCAGCTCGTCTGCATTGTTGGGTCCGGTGTTTCTCATCTTCCTCTTGACAATACGCCATAGATTCTCTATGGGGTTAAGGTCAGGCGAGTTTGCTGCCAATCAAGCACAGTGATACTTTTATTTTTAAACCAGGTATTGGTAATTTTAGTGTGGACAGGAGCCAAGTCCTGCTGGAGAATGACATTTCCGTCTCCAAAAAGCTTGTCGGCAGAGGGAAGCATGAAGTGCTCTAAAATTTCCTGGTAGACGGCTGCGCTGACTTTGGTCTTGATAAAACACAGTGGACCTACACCAGCAGATGACATGGCTCCCCAAACCATCACTGATTGTGGAACCTTCACACTGGACCTCCAGCAGCTTGGATTGTGGCCTCTCCACTCTTCCTCCAGACTCAGGGACCTTCATTTCCAAATGAAATAAAACACTTACTTTCATCTGGGAACAACACCTTGGACCACTGACAACAGTCCAGTTCTTTTTCTCCTTGGCCCAGATAAGGCTAGTTTCACACTAGCGTTTGGCAGGGCTGCGGACTTTCTTTGTGAAGCCCCGCCCACTGCCGCGCCTCTTCATTCAGCCTACGGCTGCGTGCGTACACTATCTTTAAAATTGGGTACGCAGGCCATGCGGATGCCTCCGCATGCTTCGTTTTCATGCTGTGCCGACAGCAACAAATTGCAACATGCTGCAGTCGGTGCAGCATGAAAACGACGCATGCGGAGGCATCCGCATACATCCACATGGCCTGTGTACCCACTGTTAAAGATAGGGTACGCACGCTGCATGCAGCCGAAGGCGGAGCTGACTGAAGAGGTGGGGTAGTGGGCTGGGCTTCACTGAGGAAGACCCCAGCCCTGCCAAACGCGAGTGTGAAACTAGCCTAAGGCTACTTTCACACTAGCGTCGGGCTCGGCCCGTCGCAGTGCGTGGGGCCGAGGTTACCGATGCTAGCGTTGTATATGCCGCACAACGGAGGCAGCGGATGCATTTTTCCAGCACATCCGCTGCCCCATTGTGAGGTGCGGGAAGGTGGGGGCGGAGTTCCGGCCGCACATGCGCGGTCGGAAAAAGCAGACCGTCGGCGGCAAAAAACGTTACATGTAGCGTTTTTTTGTGCCAACGGTCCGCCACAACAAGGCACAACCGTCGCACAACGGTTGCGACGTGTGTCAATCCGTCGCAATACGTCGCTTAATGTTAGTCTATGGGGAAAAAGCATCCTGCAAGCACTTTTGCAGGATGCGTTTTTTCGGCCAAACGACGCATTGCGACGGATCGCAAAAAACGCTAGTGTGAAAGTAGCCTAAGACGCTTCTGGCGTTGTCTATTGGTCATGAGTGGCCTGACACGATGAATGCGACACTTGTAGCCCATGTCCTGGATACGTCTGTATGTGGTGGCTCTGGGAGCAATGGCTCCAGCAGCAGTCCACTCCTTGTGAATCGCCACCAGATTTGTGAATGGCCTTTTCTTAACAATCCTTTCTAGGCTGCAGTTATCCCAGTTGCTTGTGCACCTTTTTCTACCACATTTTTTTTCTTCCACTCCACTTTCCATTATTATGCTTGGTTACAGCACTCTGTGAACAGCCGGCTTCTTTAGCAATGACCTTTTGTGGCTTATCCTCCTTGTGGAGTGTGTCAGTGACGGCCTTCTGGACATCTATCAGGTCAGCAGTCTTCACCATGATTGTGGAGCTACTGAAACAGACTAAGGGGCCTTTTTAAACACTTAGGAAGCCTTTGCAGGTGTTCTTTGTTAATCATTCTAATTTACTGAGATAATGACTTTTGGGTTTTCATTGCTGTAAGCCATAATCATCAATATTATCAGAAATAAACATGTGAAATAGATCACTCTGTGTGTAATGACTCTATATAATATATGAGTTTCACTTTTTGTATTGAAGAAATGAAATAAATTAACTTTTTGATGATATTCTAATTTAGTGAGCAGCACTGGATCATTGTGGCCAAAGAGTTCTATTTTAACCTTATTGGTCCACAGGACTTGTTTTCAAAATGCATTAGGCTTGTTTAGATGTTCTTCTGATGCTGAATTTATGGTGATAATGCAGGAGAGGTTTTCTTCTGATGAACCTTCCATGAAGGCCATAATTGTGCAGGTGTCTCTGAACAGTAGAAAAATGTACCACAACTCCAGAGTCTGCTAAATCTTTCTGAAGGTCTTTTGCAGTCAAGCGGGGTTCAGATTTGCCTCTGTAGCCATCCAACGAGCAGCTCTCACTGAAATTTTGCTTGGTCTGCCAGACCTTATCTTGACCTCCACTGCTCCTGGTAACTGCCAGTTCTTAATTACATATCAAACTGAGGAAAGGGCAACTTGGAAACACTCTGCTATCTTCTTATAGCCTTCTCCTGCTTTGTGAGCCTCCATTAGTTTCAGAGGGCTAGGCAGCTGCTTAGAAGAATCCATGGCTGCTGTTTTTTTTGGCACAATGTTAGAGGAGGCTGGGTCTTTATAAAGCTTGGGAAGTTGCATCACCTGACCTAATGATGATAGTGAACAAGTCATAACCCTAACAGGCTAAATAAGGTCTGAAGCCTTGGTCAAAGTTATCTGAGCAAACATATCTCCAAGGGTGCCCAAACTTTTGCAGCAGCGTTACGTTAACCTTAAGCCTCTTGGTAATAATTTAATCTTCAACTTGCTTAACTGTTCACAATAAAAGTAACTTTGACCAGGGGGTGCCCAAACTTTCACATGCCAAGAGCTGTTGTATGGTGCAGCTCCCCTCCCTCAGTCCAGCTGTGAGGGAGACGGTGGCAGCCATACTTGCCATAGCTGTTAGTCACGACCACTGCTGCAGCGGCAGACTGGCAGAGCAGCTTTGGGAACGGGCACATTCCGGTCCCTCAGACAGGAGCGAGGAGGGAAATCTAGGGCAGAACTGAAGGCATCTTATACAGTGCTTGCCGTTCACAGAGATGGAAGAGTTGGCTGAACACGGCATCACACTGCCCCCCAACATGCAGGGGTTAACGGACGAGCAGATCGAGGAGCTGAAGCTGAAGGATGAATGGGAAACGAAATGTGTCCCCAGCGGAGGAAGTGCGCTCAAGAAGGACGAGATCGGAAGGCGGAACGGACATGGTAATGATGGCGCCGGCTGAGCGCTCCGGGGGACCGCTCCTCCCACTGCTTCTAGGGAGCTGGATGAGCCTTAGTGAGGGGTACATTTTTTGGGGGCAGGAGATTGGATCTTTAATGGAATCCTATTTTGTAAAAGCAATGAGGGTCGTAAACTGGAGGAGTCGAGAGAGCATTGTTTTGACTAGGCCTAAATCCTGAGGCTGCACTACTGAGACACGTCAATTACCTCACGTCTTTGGTTTCTGTTAGGAGCCCTGTGTGATCTCAGACTTACCAGGCTGCACCTAACAGTAATCCGAACAGGAAGTGTTGTCATGGGATTCGCTCTCAAGTGATAACATATACTAAAAAGTCTTCACCCTTTAGAGCGGCATGTTCTCACCGATCAGGAGTGGGAGTGTGGCTGTGATTGACGGCTCCATTCCTTCATGGGGGGCCTAATCTAGTCCCCCAGGGCGGTCCAGTCAGAGCGCCAGTCAGGGTATATCCTGGGAAGACCCCAGTACAGTGGTCCGCAACCTTTCTTACATAGAGAGCTACATTCAGCCACATCCGAAGCCCCCCATGTAGTGACATCCAGCTCCTGCCCCACTCCCACCACAGTAGTGACATGATGTATAACATGGATGCGGTATTCCTTGATACACCAGCTGACGGCTCTCGTCAGGGGTCATTATTTTAAATAAATCTAAAAAAAAAAAACTTAAAAAATTTTTTTAATAAAATAAACTGTTAGAAAAAAAAAATCTCTGTGCAAAGCAAAAATATCCGAAAAATACATCCCTTCTAAGGGTTATGTGCTATGTTAATTTCAATGGTGAATGTTGCAAAATAAAAAAGCTGACTGACTGCGGGGGAAGGAAAAATGCAGAAATTATCTTTGTCCTAACGTTAAGATTGGTTTCGTTATAAAGGAAGCACTGCCATTAAGTTTTCTATTCATTAACCCCTTCAACACCCAACGATTTTCCTTCCCCCCCCCCCCCCCCCACCTTCTTCCAATAGCAATAACTTATTTTTTTATTATTATTTTCCTGTCCACCTAGCAGTGTGGGGGCTAGTATTTTTTTGCATGACGACGAGTTGTACTTTTGAATGAGACCTTTCATTTTCTCATATGATACACTGGAAAGTGGGGAAAAAAATATCCAGTGTGTTGAAATTGCAAAAAAAAAAAAAAAAAAATGTAATATTACAATTTTTTTTTTTTCACTATACTGTAAAACTGACCTGGTAATATAATTCTACAAGCCCGTACGCGTACACAGATATCAGACATGTATAGTGTTTTTTTTTTTTTCTTTAGTTTTTGAATGATTTATTTAAGCGGTGAAAAATTTCTGAAATTTTGAGTTAAAAAAAAAAAAAAAAAAAAGCAAAACTTTGCTTGTGCAGCTATTTTTAGAGACCCCTAACGCTTTTTATTTTCGGGATCTGGGCTGTGCGATGGTTTATTGTTTGCGCCCTGAGCTGATGTTTTGTCATTACCATTTTGGGGTAGATCTGATGTTTTGATCGCATTTTATTGCAATGTGGTGGCAGTCAATAAAACATAATTCTGTTTTTTTCCATGTAACACCTTTTACCAAGATTAATTTATTTTATATTTTGATAGATTGGACTTTTATGAAGGTTCTCTCCACCCGCATCTGTTAAAGGCACATGATGGCTGATTACATCACCCATCATCTTCCGGGAAAGATGCAAGCTCGGCGCGCAAACTGATATCAAAGGCTGGGACACGCCATGACGTACATATACGTCATATGTCGTGAAGTAGTTCAGTGTGTGTATATGTTCGTAATGTGAGTGTACTCGCCTACCGCTTCTTTCTCTGGTGTCCAGCGCCGTTCTTCTACTCTTCTCAGTGACGGCTCCACAATTTCAACCAGCCGTCTCACTCTGTGTGAGCAAGGAGTCTCTTTTACAATGTATGTCTATAGGGGCCTCGTTCTGACGCTCCATAGACTTACATAGAAGAGAAGGACACCGGAGAGAGCAGCGGTAGGCGAGTATATGAATACACTCACACTACGGTACTTTACATGCGCGCACACACGCACTAATTTAATGAATAAAAAACATAATGGCAGTGCTTCTGTAAGTGGTTAATTAGCAATAAAGGCCTTGTATCAGTTTTTTCCTCATAGGCCTCTATTAATCTAAAGCCGTGGATTGAGACCACTTATTTTATTAGGGCAAATCCTTAGTGTAATCCTCTAATCCGATCTGCCCATTTTACACATTAGAGTTGCGCCATTAAACGGGCGGCGGTGAGGAAACCATATTTCCAGCAGATGCTCTTGGTATAATAATTGCCATTTTTGGTGGTCAGTATGACATAATGGCGTCCGTAGAGGTTGTTCTTGGTGCAGAATTAAGAATTATTATTTTTTTTTAGATTTTTTTTTTTTCTGCTGTGTTATAATAACCGCTCGTACCTGTAAAAGAAAAAACGGATCACTTGGGACCGTCCTAGGGGGTCTTATTATTAGCCTCCTCTATAAGTACAGAAGGAATATTATTACATATATGTACAGTGTATAGGATTTCTTATTTTTCTTGTTTTTTTTTTTTTTTTTTTCAGCACCAAATGAGAATATGAAGAAGGTTTTGCAGAAAACGATAGAAGAAGCCAAAGCTTTAATATCAAAAGTAACTTCTGTACTTTGTCATCATGTCTTACAATGTGTGTCTATCATATTCGTAGTCTAAACGACAGCCGGCACTTACACCTTCTTAGAAAAATTGCTTTATTGATCCAATGGTATAAAAGCATAAAAAATGGCTGAACACGACAGAAAAAAAAAAAAAAAAAAATATATATATATATATATATATATATATATATATATATATATATATATATATATATATATATATATATACACACATATATACTGAAATAAACCTCCGCTGCGCTCCCAGGGGACATGTTTTCACACCTGCGTCGTCCTTTGTCAGGCTTGAGCTCCATGCAGGTGTGAAACATGTTCCCTGGGAGCGCAGCGGAGGTTTATTTTCTGCCTTTTTTCATTTTTTTGCTGTTGTGTTCAGCCATTTTTGATGCCTTTTTATTCCACTGGATCAATGAATCAATTTTTTAAAAAGATGTGAGTGCCGGCTATCATTTGGACTGTTGGAGTATTTTACCGTGCTCCCGGGCAGGTGAGCTGATTGCTCTTTTATTTTTTTTACATATTATCCTATGTGCTGACCGTAACTAAGGACTGTTCTATTTCTCAAACGCATCAGTTTTTGCCGTGATGCGATATTTTTTATATACCTGGACCCTTTTTAATCTGTAAAGTTTTATATCCAAGCGGCTGGATACCTTCCTCTGCTTTATACTATATACGGAGCTCTGTTCAGTTCAGCGTTTCTTACCGGTTTTTAAAGGATGCATTCACTTCTAGTTACAAAAGGGA
The DNA here is from genome assembly GCF_051348905.1 of Ranitomeya variabilis. Classification (NCBI taxonomy): domain Eukaryota; kingdom Metazoa; phylum Chordata; class Amphibia; order Anura; family Dendrobatidae; genus Ranitomeya; species Ranitomeya variabilis. The sequence continues at coordinate 38,037,964 of NC_135234.1, read as the reverse complement.
AAAAACGGATCCATGAAGCAGAATGAGTAACAAATGCAAATGGAAGAATAATGTCTGATTGCCGGGCTCCATCCAATCCCCATAATGGGCATCTCATGTCCCCTGTTTTTTTTAATAGTGGTGCTCATGCATGACCGTGGTCCGTGGGGCTGCTGGACCTAGCCATGCACTGCTAACACTCACCTCCAGGGGGAGCTACTATAATATAGTTATTATTGAACTTAAAAGGTGCTTCATAGATTGAATGAATGAATGAATGAATGACAATATATATATATATATATATATATATATATATATATATATATATATATATATATATATATATAAATAGTTTTTTTCTTGTAAACTGCAGCTCTATTGGCTTCTTATGATGAGAATCTAACAAGTGCTGTTCTTTGTCTCCTTTTGTTAATCTAGAAACAAGCAGAAGCTAATATTTGTGTCACAATGGACGTGGTAAAAGATGCCTTGGATCAGCTCCGGGGGGCTGTCATGATCGTATATCCCATGGGGTTACCTCCGCACGACCCTATCCGCATGGAGTTTGAAAATAATGAAGATCTCTCTGGAACTCAGGTAGATGGGGTATAATTAACCCTCTGTGAGCGGCTCAGATTCTTTAAAAAGTCTGATCTTCATAAAACACTGATGGAGGAATGCATGGTGGGATCTCCAAAGCCAGCAATGTCACTTAGGCTCCTGTTCACACCTCCACTTTTGAGTTGTTGCAATTCACGTGGTGGAATCTCCGTCTGATCACATAAAGTCCGGGTATTATTTTCTGTAGTTCTGCACAATCCTGTAATTAGAGGTTTGATTCTTCATATTTTCAGAAGATCACATACCAGATCAGAAAATAATAATTTTTCCCAGATTTTTTTAGGACAGATATTTGATGTATACAAAGATGTAGTAAATGTAGTTCATGCATCTTATTCCAGGCTGGACAGATGGTCATTGAGGAAGACGCTGCCCAGTTGTGGTGGGCTGGAAAGGAGCTGCTGAGGGAGCAGAAACTCGCCGACTACGTGGGCAAAAATGAGAAAACTAAAATTATTGTGAAGATACAAAAGGTAAGGAAAATCTGACAAACCGTCCTTAATCCAGGGCACATTTCCTCCCAGAAGAAATCTCTATATATCGCCACCTATTGGAGGTAGTGACCTTATAACGCAATGTCTGACCCTTTAATAAGCCTTGCCACGTGATTTTGGATATATAACTTAACCAGGGTCCCCTCCAGAAGGGAAAAGTCCCCCATCCACTGCTAATTTCTGTATATTTTCCCAATCAATGCTGACTATTTGCAAAGTCTTTGGGGCTGCCCTAATATTGGGGGTGGAAATTGTACCCTGTTCTTGAATTTATGGGGCCGATTTTTATTTATTTCACTCATCAGAGCTGGAATGCTTTTCCTTAGAGCTAGAAACTTATTATAGGGTGTTTACTACAATATGGACCCCTAGCGGTCAACTGTTACCTGTAAGTGATCCTGACAGCGAGTGTTTAATATCAGCGCAGCGCAACCGCAGGAGAAATGAAGAATTACACCATTCATTAAATAAGTCCTCCAGATCTAGAGACAAGCTTTCTGTAATAAGCATGATTGGGTATACAATAGGGATCGATGGTATTAAGTGATCTAGTGGCTGACTTATAGGGGTCATTCACTTTTTAGAAAACTTTTTCTTATTCCCCTTAGTTCATTGTGTAAAAAAAATAAAATACCGTATTTTTCGGAATATAAGACGCACCGGACCATAAGACGCACCCCAAATTTTCAGAAGGAAAATGGGGAAAAGAATTAAGGTGTCAAATAGGGGTTCATTTTACAGTCCTGAATTCAGCTTACCCTGGGGAGGATCAGCAGCGCTTGTGGAGCAGAGTCACAGGGGGTGTTTGGTGGTCTGGCGATGATATGACCCAGACTGGTGGGGCAGGTTCAGTGGTACTCAGTGGTGCAGGGGCTCCGGCGACATTTTGTGAAAGCCCAGAGCCCCTGCACTTCCATTGCCTCAATGCTATGGCCGCCGGAGGTGGTGCATGCGCAGATTGAGATGTCAGCAAAATATCACCGGAGCCCCTGTACCACCGAGCACCGCCGAACCTGCCGCATCGGGATGGGAGTGAGATCAGTGCCCTGCAGTGTCGGACCATAGGAAGAATCGCCTGACTCCTGCGGCCACCTCACTAATTGTAAGTACGGTATATTCTAACTATAAGACGCACCCCCGTTTTCCCCAAAAAAAAAAATTGGGAAAAAGTGTGTCTTATAGTCCGAAAAATACGGTAAATAAATTGGTTTACGTGCCTGGGATTTAGCACAGTGTCTCAGCCGCTGCCCTGGTCTTTGCTATTTGGATGCAGTGATGATGTTACGTTACTGGGCTCTGCGGCTCTGCCAGTGAAGACAGGGACCGAAGCAGCAGGTCAGTGACTGTGCTGGACCCCGGGAGGGTGAGTAAACCACAGTTTATTTTTTGCAATTGACGGTGGAAGTGGATGACCCCATAAAGGAGAGTTCTATTTTATTTCCATGTATTTTCGTTGGTCACGGTGAATTCGGTCTATAATCACGGTGGTGTCTTCTGAATCCTACTAGAAAGGACACGGAGCTCCAGCGAGGGAGCCGGTGATATCCGAGGAGGAGCAGAAGAACATGATGATGTATTACCACCGACGCCAGGAAGAACTTAAGGTGACGCTATTCTCTTCCCTCCATATGAAAAGGTCGTGGGCCGCTCTTTAATCCCTTCCCGGCATGTGACGTACACGTGTGATATCTGTGTGCTGCGGGTCCATGGAGTTCCCTATAACCTATAAAATAACATATAAAATAGGTCCTGGAAAAAAAACAAACTGAAGGTTTTCCCTTTCCAATAATTATGCATACTTGGTATCGCTTTATCCTTAAAAGTCTGAACTGTCACATTATAAAATTACTTACATCTTCATATGGCTACGTTGATGAAAAAATAAAAAAAAGTATGGGTTTTAGAAAAATAGACAGGAGATAAGTGCAAAATATAAAATGGCTTAGAAAGGGGCTGAAAGAAATGTACTCAAAATGCAAATGTTACTTTATTTTTTAAGCTCTATCGGGACCGGATGATTTTTCATTTTTGCGCTTTTATCGCCCCCCCCATTCCCTCACTTCCTACTATCAAACTTTTCTGTCTGTATGGCCGTATGAGGACTTGTCTTTTGCAGGAGAAGTGTTGCAGTTTTGAACAATCCCATTCATTTCACCGGCTCTTGTACTGAAAAATGGGAAAAAATTCCCAAGTGATCAAAGTGCGGCGAAGTTCTGAAAAAAGAAAACAAACTGCCTGCAATTCTACCAACCTGTTTTACACCAATACCAAATTTGTGTATTTTTTTTTTTATATTGCCATTTTCTGAGACTCATGGCGTTTACTTTAGATTTTATTTATTATTTTTCCGCTAATGGATATGTGTAAGGACCCCCTTTGACATGTACGTGTTTCCGGTAGACGTGACATAGGTTTTTTTTATTTACTTATTTACTATATTTTTTTTTTAATTCCCCCCCCCCCAGGACTTTAACCTGTGATTGCTTATAGTATATGCTGCAATTTCACAGTATTTTGATATATCATATACATTGTGGAGTCCTTTGACGCTCAGACTACCAAGATGGCCCCTGGCTTCGATGGTAACAGATCTGTCCCGAGAGCACGTTGCGGGGGCCTGTGAGCGCCCGCCCAGGCGATCGCACTGTTTACATGTCATGTGACTAATTGGCGCCAGCATTTAAATAAACAGCAGTGATCGCAGATGTCGGTATTACGGCCGGCATAGCCCTGTAGGGAGTGGGCACAGCTCCTGAGCAGGCGGACCCTGGTCGTAACGTACATGTACGGCAGGGTGCGCGAAGGGAACGAATAGATAGGTGGAGAATGACTACTGGGAACCCCCCAAAGAGCACGGACCCCCATGGTGATGTGGACGGAGTGGCAGTGCTGACCGCTTTATTCACTGTCCATGGGAACGGTGACCACAAGTTCATTACGGTCACTATAGAAGTGAATGGAGCAGTGGTGAGGTACGTGCACTACTCCCTTCATAACAGACTGTGGGACCCCCACCAATCATACATTAATTACCTTTCCTGTTTCTATACACTTCTATGGGAGTTCAAAGATGGCTGAGCCAGTTTGCAACGTCTGAGATGGGATTTACCCCTTATAGGAAAGTGAACACTGTTATTTTCTTTTCTGCCTTTTGCTGTGGACATAATGTAATCTAAGAAACCTCCATTTATTGCAGAAACTGGAAGAGGATGAGGATATATCGTACTTAAATGCAGAATGGGCGGACAGCAGCTCCTTGAAAAGACAATTCCAAGGTGTAAAAGACATTAAATGGAGACTAAAATGAAGATTTCTGTATAATTCCCAGTATTTGTCCTCCTATGTTATGTGAATAAATTCTCTTTATCTTGTTACCGTTGTGTCCGGTGATCTTTGCCGCGCTGACATTTTCCTCTTTATTCTGTATTTGCGGTCGTTGGCCACTAGGTGTCACTCCGTCATGTGCCCTGGGGAATTCTACAGACGTCACACACTGTCCGTACTGCGACACAACGTCTGCTGCTCCATATTGTGCTGCTGTTTAGCGCCGGGTTCTCAAAACTTTCACTAATCACTTACAGTAAGGTGAGAAGCTCCCTATAGCGTCCTCCAGACACTAACTGGGTAGGAAAGTTGCTTTGTGTCTGTTTCTCCACATTACCGATATCCCGGTGTCACAAGGACTCTGTGCAATTCTAGGAGTTGTCCAGAATTCGAAAAACATGATTGCTTTTTTTCTTTCAATTTTTTAGACTTCATCGACACAACAGATATGTGGGAGAAACAGCATGAAGTTGTGCGCCTGCTCCGCTGTGATCGGATCGACCTCTGATTGCAGCAGTTTAACTCTCTAAATGCCATGGTTAATAGCAACCACAGCATTTAAAGGGAACCTGTCAACAGTTTTTTCATATCTGATCAGTGCCTGTGCTGAATTCCATAAAGGGGTAAATTTCCCTCTGTATACCCCAAAAACCTTTTGAAACTCTCCCTTGCTCTATGTAAATCCTGCCTGTCCGGTAAGCGTCCTTGCTGAGGCGTCTATCCCTCCTCCTGGCTACTGATCATCGTCCTCATATTGACGGGGATGACGCCTCCTGCGTCATCCACATAGCTGCGCAGCCTGCGCAGAGACACTGCCGACTTGCGCCTACACGCTTTGCTCTGCCCTACTGCAGGCATGCGCCCTTATGTTTTCAACTCTGGCCGTAGTAGGGCAGAGCAAAGTGTGCAGGCGCGTGTCAGTGATGTCTCTGCCCAGGCGTGATATTTCACCCGGCTATGTGGATTGAGCAGGAGGCGTCATCCACTTCAATCAGAGCAGGAAGACATTGATCAGAAGCCGGGAGGAGGGATAGATGCCTCAGCAAGGACGCCTGTCGGACTGGCAGGATTTACATAGAGAGCGACAGAATTTCACAAGGTGTTTCGGTGGCATACAGGGGGTGGCATAGTCACGGGGTTACATACTTCTTTAGGTGCTGATAAAGGTCCTACTCCATTTAAGACATGAAAAAAAATGGTGACCGGTTCCTCATAGGCCCCCTTCACAAGTCCGGTTTTTGTGTCCGTATGCAGTCCATTTTTTTAGAGCCCCAAATACGGACACTTTCACATCCATTGTATTCAATGATGGTGCGCACATATCAGGTTTTTGTCAGCAGCACGCTCAAAATGTGTGCCGTACACTGATGACACATGGATGAAATCCGTTTATCATCAGCGTGACGTACCGGCGCCTGGGAAGAAGCAGTACAGTTCAGGCTGTTCCCAGATGCCGGCTGCTGAAGGTGTGAAGAAATGTTGCATCCATAAGATGTGCGAAACCTGGCGCTTAGCCTTGCTCTTCCCAATTTGCCCTGTGAAGGTGGCAAGTGAAGTAATAGGGTTGGGGTTGATGTCACCTTTGTATTGTCAGGGGACATCAAGCCCAGGTGTTAGTAATGTAGAGGCGTCTATAAGATGCCCCCATTACTCACCCCAGAGTGAATATTGAAATAAACACATAGCAAGAATAAAATCCTTTATTTGAAATAAATCTCAAGATCCTGTTTTACACATTTATGTAAAAAATAAAAAAAAAACACAGTAAGGGTAAGTTCACACAGGGCATTTTTGCTGTTTTTTTTTCTGCAGCAAAACCTGATCTTGGCAGGAAAGGAGCAGTGATATCATACAGACTATACAATTACTCTTATTCATGGCAGGAGCAGAGTATTTTACCTAACCAATAATTGGTCTGAGTATCCCGTTACATCCTCCGATGTAAGGGGCACCAGGAATTAAGTCTGTGGAGGTATTGGGTTGCAGGGTCTATGTTTTATTTAGAATAGGTCAGTCTCTAATATCCTAAAGATAAGTGTTCTAAGCAGTCAGTGTTCCCCGGATATTTATGCCCATCACATATAGGCCAGCGTCCCTAACAGAGGGGTTCCCGATCATCAAGTATAGGGGAAAACAGATGCCAGATTTACAAGTAAGGCCGGACCTTACTATGCAGCGTTAGGACACGTATTCTCCTTGTAACGGTCATTCTAGTAAGGAGGCTCCTACACTTGCTGTCTATCTTTTCAGGCTACGGAAGGTTTGTAGGCCCAGTCTTCCCCAGTGTTCCATCCCACCATACACCAAAACTCGTAATCAGACCCATAGCCAGTATTGGCGGTGGTGACACATTTATAATTTTGGGTCAGTCCATAGGTGTCTCCACGCTGCCACTGCACCCTTGGACAGGAGACCATGTTACTCAGGTGAAATTTATAACTGACTATAGGGTCTGAGGTATTAAACCAGAAAGTGGTAACTAGCTCCCCATTCTTTCTCTCTTGGGACATAGACCTCGATGAGCACACATTTGTAAAGGCAAAAAGGATAAGGCACAGGGTATGTGCGTCCACATCATGCGGTGCCTTTGCTGGGCTCGGCTATCTTTTTGCAGTGTGAGGTATGGATCCAGTTAGGCCATCTCAGTTGTCAGCAGAACTTGGAAGGGACCTTCAAATCGAGGCTCAAGGGCTTTTCTGATGTGTCTTTTGACCACCACCCAGCCTCCAGGGTGCAGGAGGTGGCTCCCTTCCACAGACTTATCTGGAATAGAGGAGTACACACGAGAGTATATGTCAGACAAGCGTTTTGTGATCGCTATAACTTAAGGAGACAACTTATCATGTTGCATCGAGAGCTGCTGCGGAAAATACAACCATAGGGGCTGACCCAAATAACACCTCATATGGGCTGAGGCCTATCTTTTTGTTGAGAAGAGTGCAAGGGGGCAAGCATCCTGGCCATTGTCTGCCCGTTTCAGCCATAGCTTTTCGAATTTTCAGTTTCAGGGTCCCATTCAGTCTCTATTCTACTGCTATTTTTGTGGATGCTACTCAGTATGAAAGGCCTGTTCCACTCCCTGGGTGGACATTATTTCCTGCATCACTTCTCTGGTAAAGTGGTTGCCTCTGTCACTCTCTATGGTCTCTGGCACCCCAGAAGACTTCCAATATTAGTTTCTTCACGGTCATCCTGACGAGATGTCGGCACACACAAGTGCGTTCTGGACCCTGAACCCAGTAGCATACCAGTGACAGTGGACAAGGTCTGCCATGGCAGTCTTAGATTGCTGGGTATTGCTGTGGGTAGTGGCTTGAGCCATCATGGGATACAGAATCCGGGGAAGACGAACTTTGTCCCCCACGTGCCATAGTCCTTCTGTTTACTGCAGAGCTCCTTTCTCTTTCCATCTGGCGAATTTTTCAACACCAGCCTGCTGTTGCTTCTGGAGAAGGTCATACGTCACATGTGGGTCTGTGATGGAATCCACCTGTGTGGTTGCCATCATAGCAGGGTTGTCTCTTGATTTGTAAGTTGCAGATTTTGCAGCCTGGTCAGCCAGGTGGTTGCCTTTTGCTGTGGTTTAGTCTTCCTTTACATGGCCTTTGGCTTTCACTATGACAACTTTCTCAGGTAAAAGTAGGGCCTCCATCAGGCGTGGGACGGATTTATGATTCTTGATAGGCTTGCCTGCTGCTGTGAGGAAAGGTTGAGCTCTCCATATAGGTCCATAGTCATGAGCTATGCCAAAAGCATAGCGGCTGTCTGTATGAATGGTGGTAGTTTAGTCTTAAGCATGTCTGCAGGCTTTTTCAAGGGCACGGAGTTCAGCTTCCAGGGCGAAAATATGTGGGGGCAGCGGTTCTGCTTTTACGGTTTCGTCGAGGGAGACAACAGCATATCCAGTGTAGAATCGGCAATCCACGCCATACCGCAATCCATCCACAAAGAGCTTATGGTCAGGGTTATAAATAGGGACATTTGTAACATGACAAGAGATGGGCGAACCCGAACATGATAGCATGTCAAACACTGCTTCTGATCGGCGGTAGTATCATTGCTGCCAGACAGACAGCCGCGGTTCCCATGCTGTCAAATGACAGCGTGAGTCCACAACTGTGATCGGAGGTAAGAAGTTTGCCTCCGGTCACTGATGTCAATTGATGAGACTACTGCTCCCATCAGGCTATACCTGCTGCCACTAATAACCGTGAGAGCAAGCGGTGGCTGGTGGAAGTATTCATCAGCTGGCGCCTGTGCTGTAAATAAATTATTTTTTTAGAAAAATGGCATGGGTTTCCCTGTATTTTTGATAGCCAGCTAGGCAAAATTCACAGCTGGGGGCTGCAACCCTCAGCTGTCAGCTTCAGCAAAGCTGGTAATCAAGAATAGAGGAGTCCCCACTCTGATTTTTTTTTAATTATTTAAATAATTTTTAAAAACCTGTGTGAGGTCTCAATTTTTGACAACCAGCCTTGCTAAAGAACACAGCTGGGGGCTGGTATTCTCAGGCTGGTAAGGGGCCCCTCCCAGCCTAAAAATAGCAGCCCGCAGCTACCCAGAACAGGCGCATCTATTAGATGCACCAATTCTGGAGCTTTGCTCAGCTCTTCCAACTTTCCCTGTAGTGGTGGCAAGTGGAGTTCATATTTGTGGGGTTAATGTCACCTTTGTATTGTTTGGTGACATCAAGCCCATCGATTAGTAATGGAGAGGCGTCTATAAGACACCTATCCATTACTAATCCTATAGTTGTATGGTAAATAAACACACAGCCAGAATAAAGTGTTTTAATTTAACCCCTTCCTGACATCCGACGTACTATCCCGTCGAGGTGGGGTGGGCCCGTATGACCGCCGACGGGATAGTACTTCCAGCGCGATCGGCGGCGCTCACGGGGGGAGCGCGGCCGATCGCGGCCGGGTGTCAGCTGCCTATCGCAGCTGACATCCGGCACTATGTGCCAGGAGCGGTCACGGACCGCTCCCGGCACATTAACCCCCGGCACACCGCAATCAAACATGATCGCGATGTGCCGGCGGTGCAGGGAAGCATCGCGCAGGGAGGGGGCTCCCTGCGGGCTTCCCTGAGCCCCCCGCAGCAACGCGATGTGATCGCGTTGCTGCGAGGGTCTTACCTCCCTCCCTGCCTGCTCCAGACCCGGATCCAAGATGGCCGCGGATCCGGGTCCTGCAGGGAGGGAGGTGGCTTCACAGAAGCCTGCTCAGAGCAGGCACTGTGAAGCAGCCTGCACTTCTCGCAGATCGGTGATCTGTCAGAGTGCTATGCAAACTGGCAGATCACCGATCTGTATTGTCCCCCCCTGGGGCAAAGTAAAAAAGTTTAAAAAAAAATTTCCAAATGTGTAAAAAAAAAATAAAAAAAAATATTCCAAAATATTGAAAAAAAAAATATATATTCCCATAAATACATTTCTTTATCTAAATAAAAAAAACAAAACAATAAAAGTACACATATTTAGTATCGCCGCGTCCGTAACGACCCGACCTATAAAACTGGCCCACTAGTTAACCCCTTCAGTAAACACCGTAAGAAAAAAAAAAAAAAAACGAGGCAAAAAACAACGCTTTATTATCATACCGCCGAACAAAAAGTGGAATAACACGCGATCAAAAATACAGATATAAATAACCATGGTACCGCTGAAAGCGTCATCTTGTTCCGCAAATAACGAGCCGCCATACAGCATGATCAGCAAAAAAATAAAAAAGTTATAGTCCTGAGAATAAAGCGATGCAAAAATAATTATTTTTTCCATAAAATAGTTTTTATCGTATAAAAGCGCCAAAACATAAAAAAATAATATAAATGAGGTATCGCTGTAATCGTACTGACCCGAAGAATAAAACTGCTTTATCAATTTTATCAAACGCGGAACAGTATAAACGCCTCTCCCAAAAGAAATTCATGAATAGCTGGTTTTTGGTCATTCTGCCTCACAAAAATCGGAATAAAAAGCGATCAAAAAATGTGACGTGCCCAAAAAGTTACCAATAAAAACGTCAACTCGTCCCACAAAAAACAAGACCTCACATGACTCTGTGGACCAAAATATGGAAAATTTAAAGCTCTCAAAATGTGGTAACGCAAAAAATATTTTTTGCAATAAAAAGCGTCTTTCAGTGTGTGACGGCTGCCAATCTTAAAAATCCGCTAAAAAACTCGCTATAAAAGTAAATCAAGCCCCCCTTCATCACCCCCTTAGTTAGGGAAAAATAAAAAAAATGTATTTATTTCCATTTTCCCATTAGGGTTAGGGTTAGGGCTAGGGTTGGGGCTAGGGTTAAGGCTACAGTTAGGGTTGCGGCTAAAGTTAGGGTTAGGGTTGGGGCTAAAGTTACGGTTAGGGTTTAGATTACATTTACGGTTGGGATTAGGGTTAGGGGTGTGTCAGGGTTAGAGGTGTGGTTAGGGTTACTGTTGGGATTAGGGTTAGGGGTGTGTTTGGATTAGGGTTTCAGTTATAATTGGGGGTTTCCACTGTTTCGGCACATCAGGGGCTCTCCAAACGCGACATGGCGTCCGATCTCAATTCCAGCCAATTCTGCGTTGAAAAAGTAAAACAGTGCTCCTTCCCTTCCGAGCTCTCCCGTGTGCCCAAACAGGGGTTTACCCCAACATATGGGGTATCAGCGTACTCAGGACAAATAGGACAACAACCTTTGGGGTCCAATTTCTCCTGTTACCCCTGGGAAAATACAAAACTGGGGGCTAAAAAATAATTTTTGTGGGAAAAAAAAAGATTTTTTATTTTCACGGCTCTGCGTTATAAACTGTAGTGAAACACTTGGGGGTTCAAAGTTCTTACAACACATCTAGATAAGTTCCTTGTGGGGTCTAGTTTCCAAAATGGGGTCACTTGTGCGGGGCTTCTACTGTTTAGGTACATTAGGGGCTCTGCAAACGCAATGTGACGCCTGCAGACCATTCCATCTAAGTCTGCATTCCAAATGGCGCTCCTTCCCTTCCGAGCCCTCCCATGCATCCAAACGGTGGTTCCCCCCACATATGGGGTATCAGCGCACTCAGGACAAATTGGACAACAACTTTTGGGGTCCAATTTCTCCTGTTACCCTCGGGAAAATACAAAACTGGGGGCTGAAAAATAATTTTTGTGGGAAAAAATTTTTGTTTTATTTTTACGGCTCTGCATTATAAACTTCTGTGAAGCCCTTGGTAGGTCAAAGCGCTCAAAACACATCTAGATAAGTTCCTTAGGGGGTCTACTTTCCAAAATGGTGTCACTTGTGGGGGGTTTCAATGTTTAGGCACATCAGTGGCTCTCCAAACGCAACATGGCGTCCCATCTCAATTCCTGTCAATTTTGCATTGAAAAGTCAAACGGTGCTACTTCCCTTCCGAGCTCTCCCATGCGCCCAAACAGTGGTTTACCCCCACATATGGGGTATCAGCGTACTCAGGACAAATTGTACAACAACTTTTGGGGTCCATTTTCTCCTGTTACCCTTGGGAAAATAAAACAAATTGGAGCTGAAGTAAATTTTTTGTGAAAAAAAGTTAAATGTTCATTTTTATTTAAACATTCCAAAAATTCCTGTGAAGCACCAGAAGGGTTAATAAACTTCTTGAATGTGGTTTTGAGCACCTTGAGGGGTGCAGTTTTTAGAATGGTGTCACACTTGGGTATTTTCTATCATATAGACTCCTCAAAATGACTTCAAATGAGATGTGGTCCCTAAAAAAAAATGGTGTTGTAAAAATGAGAAATTGCTGGTCAACTTTTAACCCTTATAACTCCCTAACAAAAGAAAATGTTGGTTCCAAAATTGTGCTGATGTAAAGTAGACATGTGGGAAATGTTACTTATTAAGTATTTTGTGTGACATATCTCTGTGATTTAAGGGCATAAAAATTCAAAGTTGGAAAATTGCAAAATTTTCAAAATTTTCGCCAAATTTCCATTTTTTTTGCAAATAAACGCAGGTAATATCAAAGAAATTTTACCACTATCATGAAGTACAATATGTCACGAGAAAACAATGTCAGAATCGCCAAGATCCGTTGAAGCGTTCCAGAGTTATAACCTCATAAAGGGACAGTGGTCAGAATTGTAAAAATTGGCCCGGTCATTAACGTGCAAATCACCCTTGGGGGTGAAGGGGTTAAATAATGACACAGACTCCTTTAATGATTCTAAATTAAACCATACTCCGTACAAGAGAAACTTTGCAGCCACTGTCTGCAAGAACTGTAGGAGGGACAGAGTGTTTTTGATATAGTTTTCTCTACTGGAGCAGCAGAGGAATAAGTCATCAACCTACTGCAGAAGGACTGCCCAGTCAGATGGTCTGTGCCAGTCATTTAGGACTGAAGACATAGTAGCCATGTATTGTTTGGGCGAATTTTGGGCACCATGACACACTTACTGTTTGCTCTGGTGTGTGAAGGCAAACAAATACCAAGAATTATTGTGCAGTGGTGCTTAGAAAAAAAGCATTGGCCAGATGAATGACCATGGCCATGTGAGGGATCTGTGACAATAGGGTATGTGGGTTAGGCACAATTAGCGTATTGAAGATAGTGGCCTCAACAGTCTGCAAGTCAAGGACTATGCAATACTGGGCAGGCTGACCTTTCTCTACCTTTTTTCTTGACTGGGAACAGTGGGGTATTGCATGGTGATGTAATGTCAACAATAACCCCTTTTTCAAAGAATTCCTTCACTGTCTTGGATATTGTATCTGCCTGTGCCATAGTCAATGGGTACTGTAGCTTCCTTTTCAAAAGAGCACCGAGGACAACTCTAACTGGGGCACAGACAGGTGGCCTACATCTGGCAGGTCGCCACCAGGGAGATTCACAGGGGCGGTGTCACCCGGTGTCACTGATGAGGAATCTGCTGAGATACACCCAGTCCCCCTTCCTGTAGAGCTGTAAGGATCCCCCACTTCCTGCAGAGATAGACCCACCCCCACTTCCTGTAGAGATGTATTTACTTTGCCTCACTTCTAGTAGAGATACAGAGACCCGCCCCTGCTTCCAGTAGCGATGCAGAGATCCGCCCTCGCTTCCAGTAGCGATTCAGAGACCCACCCCCGCTTCCAATAGCGATGCAGAGACCCACCCCCGCTTCCAGTAACAATGCAATGCAGAGAGCCGCCCCCCGCTTCCAGTAGCGATGCAGAAACCCGACCTCACTTCCAGTAGTGATGCAGAGACCCGCCCTCGCTTCCAGTAGCGACGCAGAGACCCACCCTCGCTTCCAGTAGCGACGCAGAGACCCGCCCTTGCTTCCAGTAGCGAAGCAGAGACCCGCTCTCACTTCCAGTAGCGACGCAGAGGCCCGCCCTCACTTCCAGTAGTGACGCAGAGACCCGCCCTCACTTCCAGTAGCGACGCAGAGACCCACCCTCGCTTCCAGTAGTGACGCAGAGACCCGCCCTCACTTCCAGTAGTGACGCAGAGACCCACCCTCGCTTCCAGTAGCGACGCAGAGACCCGCCCTCACTTCCAGTAGCGACGCCGAGGCCCGCCCTCACTTCCAGTAGTGACGCAGAGACCCGCCCTCACTTCCAGTAGCGACGCAGAGACCCACCCTCGCTTCCAGTAGTGACGCAGAGACCCGCCCTCACTTCCAGTAGCGACGCAGAGACCCACCCTCGCTTCCAGTAGTGACGCAGAGACCCGCCCTCACTTCCAGTAGCGACGCAGAGATCCACCCTCGCTTCCAGTAGCAATGCAGAGACCCACCTCCCCTTCTTGTAAAGATACAGAGGTCCAGCCCCAATTGCTGTAGAAAGACAAAGACCTGTTTCCTCAATATTTAACCTTCTAGGCAGATCTCATGTAATAGACTGGAGAATTGAGTATCAAATCACTTCTTCATTTCCTAGTCCCCAAGAAATGATACCATTAACCCTTGTAAATTCATGCATTCCTTCCATAAACCACATTTCCATCTACTCCAGTAGCGATCAATTAAATTGCCGGATAACAGACCGTATAATGTGGTATTAAATCACTTTAAATAGTTATCATGCCCTTAGCCTTACCCTTGCCCTTGTTTTTACCCTGCTGTATTCAGCTGCCCTTTCTGCAGACTCATCATTCCTGGCTGTGCACTTATGATCCGGAGCACCTTCCATCAAATATATCTGTGATTCCGATGTGAATTTATATTAAGGCTTTGTCAGTGTATGAGTCGGATTTTGGGCAGTCTGTAGTAAAACAGGTCATTTGTAATTGTACATTGCCAGATCACACGGCACTGATGTTATTAACCTGTTACTGAAGACCTGGCCGGCAACCAGCTGGATAAATAATAGTCCGACTACTTAGTTTTATACAGTGACATTTCCATTGTGTGGGGAAACACAATAAAACTATTATTTGAAGACGTTTTCCCCCAGAACGAGCTTGTTCTACTGTGAAAAAATCCTGTGGCATCTAATGTATTGTGGAGTGGAAATGTGAGAACAAGAACGTTACTGAAACTTACATAATTGTATTCCTCCATGTGAGGACAACTAACAATGCGGGTGTGGGAAGAGCCGGCATCCAAGAAATGGTAAATTATAAACAGTATATCCAACTGATAGTCAGTGATACTTTGCCTGTAAAATAGCATCTATCTATCAATCTATCTATCGTTGTGCTCAAAAGTTTACATACCCCGGCAGAATTTTTGCTTTCTTGGCCTTTTTTCAGAGAATATGAATGTTAACACCAAAACCAATTTTCTCTGTGTTTTCTCTCTTAAATCCTAATGACAACCCAAAACATCCAAATGACCCTAATCAAAAGTTTACATACCCTGGTGATTTTGGCCTGATAACATGCACAGAAGCTGACACGAATGGGTTTTTATGACTACTAAAGGTAACATCCTCACCTGTAACCTGTTTGCTTGTAATCAGTGTGTGTGCATAAAAGCTGAGTGAGTTTCTGGGATCCAGACAGACTCTTGCATCTTTCATCTAGCCACTGAGGTTTCTGGATTGTGAGTCATGGGGAAAGCAAAAGAATTGTCAACAGATCTATGGGAAAAGGTAGTTAAACTGTATAAAACAGGAAAGGGATACAAAAAGATATCCAAGGAATTGATAATGCCCATCAGCAGCGTTCAAACTGTGATTAACAAATGGAAAATCAAGGGCACTGTAAAAACAAAACCGTGGTCAGGTAGACCAACAAAAATGTCCTTCAAAACTGCCAGGAAAATTGTTTGGGATGCAAAGAAAAAAACAAATAACATCAGCTGAAATACAGGACTCTCTGAAAACTAGTGGTGTGGCTGTTTCAAGATGCACAATAAGGAGGCACTTGAAGAAAAATGGGCTGCATGATCCATTACTGCACAAATGCCACAAAGTATCTCGCCTACAATACGCAAAACAGCACAGAGACAAGCCTCAAAACTTCTGGAACAAGGTAATTTGGAGTCATGAGACCAAAATTGAACTTTTTGGCCACAACCATAAGCGTTACATTTGGAGAGAGATCAACAAGGTCTATGATGAAAGGAACACCATTCCTACTGTAAAGCACAGAGGTGGATCGCTGATGTTTTGGGGATGTGTGAGCTACAAAGGCACAGGAAGCTTGGTCAAAGTTGAAGGAAACCTGAATGCAGCACGTTATCGGCAAATACTGGAGGCAAATTTGCATTCATCAGCCCAGAAGCTGAGCATGGGACGTACTTGGACGTTTCAACATGACAACGATCCAAAATACAAGGCCAAGATGACCTGTCATTGGCTACAGCAGAACAAAGTGATAGTTCTCTAGAATATCACAATATGGATATAAGGGACCGCGCTCGGGGGTGCGTGTTCAGTAATAGTGGGCAGTAGGGGTTAACACCAATATGTAATAGGAAGTGTCCAGATCACTATCCACTATAGACCTGCTGTGTGTAACATGCGGGCTTGATACCTTGCATATATATGTCTATACGGGCTGTATAGACGGTGCTTACCTAATTGTACTTGCTAAGCCGCTCCAGCGTCCTGAAGAAGGCCGAGCACCTTCGAAACGCGTTGGTTAGACGCCACCCCCTTTTTGGCTCCAACGCCGCTCTGTACCGTAGTGACGTCACTGTTCAGGCACCCACGAGCCGGCGTTAGCGGCCATTTTTTCTTCTCCTCGCGGTTACCAGGGACGCCTTCGGCCGGGGCTCCCAGGTACCGCTACTGCTGCAATACCCGCTGCTATCATCCCCCGTCCTTCATGAACGCCGCACCTCACTCCACAGCGGACGCCAGTCAGGACGCTGGAGCGGCTTAGCAAGTACAATTAGGTAAGCACCGTCTATACAGCCCGTATAGACATATATATGCAAGGTATCAAGCCCGCATGTTACACACAGCAGGTCTATAGTGGATAGTGATCTGGACACTTCCTATTACATATTGGTGTTAACCCCTACTGCCCACTATTACTGAACACGCACCCCCGAGCGCGGTCCCTTATATCCATATTGTGATATTCTAGCGTACATATTTCCTCCCAGGATAGGCATAGATCCTGTGTGGTCCAGCAGCTAGGGGTGCTCATTCCTCTCATCATCCCACCGCCCATTCCCCCTGCCATCTACTGCCATTTCCTTCCCCCTTTCCTCCTTGCGGCGAGCGCCATAGTGTGTGTAATTACTCTTCAAAAGTGATAGTTCTGTAGTGGCCATCTCAGTCTCCTGACCTCAATATCATTGAGCCACTCTGGGGAGATCTCAAGCACGCAGTTCATGCTAGACAGCCCAGGAATTTACAGGAACTGGAGGCTTCTTGCGAAGAAGAATGGGCAGCTTTACCATCTAAGAAAATAAAGAACCTCATCCACAACTACCACAAAAGACTTCAACCTGTCATTGATGTTAGATGGGGCAATACACAGTATTAAGAAATGGGGTATGTGAACGTTTGATCAGGGTCATTTGGATTTTTTGGGTTGTCATTATGATTTAAAAAGAGAAAACACAGTAGTTTGACAATAAATGGCTTCACCCAACCACTAACCATGAGTGGAGAAAAAGTTTTGGTGTTATCATTCATATTTTCTGAAAAAAAGGCAAAGAAAGCAAAAATTCTGCCGGGGTATGTGAACTTTGGAGCACAACTCTATCTGTCTGTCTGTCTATCTATCCATTATTTATCAATTATCTGCAGTGGGTACGGAAAGTATTCAGACCCGTTTACATTTTTCACTCTTTATGTTTCATTGCAGCCATTTGGTAAATTCAAGAAAGCTCATTTTTTTCTCATTAATGTACAGTCTGCACCCCATCGTGACTGAAAAAAAACAGTCAAAGATCTGTAAGGAAGAATGGCAGAGGATCCCCAAATCCAGGTGTGAAAAACTTGTTGCATCATTCCCAAGAAGACTCAAGGCTGTACTAGCTCAAAAGGTGCTTCTACTCAATACTGAGCAAAGGGTCTGAAGACTTATGACCATGTGATATTTCAGTTTTTCTTGTTTAATAAATTTGCAAAAATGTCTACATTACTGTTTTTTTAACAGTCAAGATGGGGTGCAGAGTGTACACTAATGAGAAAAAAACTTCTCTGATGGATCCTATCATCCTAAACATGTCTCTCTTGGGCTATAAATCTATCTCTATCTATTTATTATCTATCTATCTATCTATCTATCTCTTTTACTAGCATTATATCTTTTAAGGGTCCTGGAAAAGCAGTATACCAAAAGTGGTCTCTTTGTTAAATTTTGAAGGGACGAATCATGGATGGAAGAGGTCTGGGCCGAATGGAAAGGAAAAAGCAAAATGAATGACAACAGTCAGCAAGCGCACCACTGGTGAGACCTTGTACAGTATACATGTACATGGTCTGCAAAGTACTGGTGTAGAACTGATATAGCCATTATATGGCCACTGTATTCTGGTAATATCAGTCCTAGTAGAGTGGTTTTGGTTAAAGGTGTTGTCTAAGCTTAACGTTACTTTGCAGTCACTCTATTTGATGTCTGACTTTCTGAATCCTCAGTGTGTGCATAGAGGGCTATGCTGGGAATGGGCAGTCATGTGACTGCAGGCATGTGATTTGCATACATATGGTCACCTGACAACTAAACATGCTCAATACAAGTGAGAGAATTGAGCAAAGCTGATCACGTCTAGTGGGAATGTGGCAGGAGGTGTGGAAATCCCATACTTGCAGTCTCATGATCGCCTGCTCCTGGCGCTGGAGAATCCTGACCGTGCACTCTGTGAGGATTTAGATGTATGAATTTAAGAAGCTGTACTGACATGTTACAAAACATGCTCAACACTTGTAATGTGTTTATTTAGAAGTCATTTCTTCTATCCTACAGTAGGACACTTACTTAATTTGAAGAACACAAGGTATAATTTGCCAACAATAAATTATAGCAGCTTAGGCTACTTTCACACATCAGGTTTTTGGCATCAGGCACAATCCGGCAAATTTTTCAAAAAAGGGATCTGTTTTCTCATAGAGTTGTATTAGTGCCGGATTGCACCTGATGGCCACACGTTTCATCCATTTTTTGCCGGATCCGTCAAGAATTAGTTTTCCAGCGGACGAAGAAAATGTCCAGAGGAACGTTTTTTCTGTCCGGCGGAAAACCGCACAGCGACTGATCCGGCAAAAAATGTATGAAACGTAAGGTGAAATGGCCTAATCCGGCGACCGTATCCAGTTTTTTTTACACAAATCATTAATTTTGCCATTCTGGAAAATCTTTCTCTCTGTCTCTCTCTCTCCCCCCTCTCTCTCTCTCTCCCACTATTTGCGACGGACCCGTTTTTTAAAAAATTTGCTGTATTATGCCTGAAACAAAAAACCTGATGTGTGAAAGTAGCCTTAGAATACTCGTAGTATTTCTAATTTGGGTCATAAACCACAAATGACTTTCTCAGCATTTAAGAGATTGCATGTACTGTATATTATTCCAAGAACGTGCTCATTTCTATTGCTTTTCAGCTCCCATACTTACCGCTGTAGTGATGTGCTTTGGTTGAGATCCTAAAGACTATTTAATGAAAATTAGAGAATTCAACTTGTACTGTACAAAAATTCATATTCTCCAGAATACAGATTTTTTGCAATTTGCTCCCCTCGAATTGAGCATTATGGCTGCCAACTGCAGCAACCATTTTGCTGAACCATGGAAAGCCGGCAAAAGTTTTTTGCCTTCTCCAGATGCAAGCATCTTCTGTCTTGTTCACCATGAGTTGGAACTTCCAGCTCAAACAGGCCTGTGACATTTCGAGCCATGCCATCGCGGTGTGCATTGACACAGACGACCGTCCCCAGAGGCAGTAACTAGTCCTCGGGTGACTCGCCTCGTAATATTCTGATGTCATGATGTGCGCCATAACTGTATGGTATGGACATTAAAGTCCTGGTCGAACTGGAGGTCCCAGCCCCATTGTGAAACAGGCCAAAGAAGATGGGCACAATTAATGAGGAACATTACATTTGTGACAAATACCGTAAGTTTGATTGTGATAAAACACATATAAGCCGCCATGTGTTTAATAATATATAAAATATTCCCCCTCACAGTGTAGTGTATATTCTGCTGTATTGCAAGGATCGATAGAGGCTCAGATACGCTGCTACATATGGTTCACTGACTTTATTAACTTCTTTCAAGGTAGGTCATGTAGAAGTTCCCATTAGGAGTCAGGGCAATAGTCTTAAAAAGTGCCCCAAAAATACTGATGACAAAGGCCCATTGACTCATGGAGAGTCGACCTTCAGCACTCAGGAGAGGAAAAACCCTCAGTGGAGGAAACCTCTAGGGAACCTTGGCTGAAGGACTGCCCTTCCCTTGGGCTGTAGATGATCATTGATAACAGAGATCGAGCCCGGAGTCTGTGTCATGGTGCAGCTGGTAACTCGATTCGTGATTACATCTAGCTGCATAAAGTCCATCAAATGTTGTATCCACTGATGAGGTCAGAGTCCGAGGCCAGAATCTGTCTCGTGTGCAGTAGGCATCTCACTTTATCTGTGAGTGCGTCTAGCTGCGGTAAGTCCAGAAAATGTTGTATCCAGTGGTTGAGATCAGAGGCCGAACCCAGAATCTGTCTCATGTTCGGTAGATATCTCACTTGTTCTGAGTGCATCTAGCTGCGGAAAGTCCAGAAAATGTCGAATCCAGTGGTTGAGGTCAGAGAACGAGCTCAGAATCTGTCTCATGTGCAGTAGGCATCTCACTTTATCTGTGAGTGCATCTAGCTGCGGAAAGTCCAGAAAATGTCTTATCCAGTGGTTGAGATCAGAGACCGAGCCTGGAATCTGTCTCATCGTGCAGAAGGAAACTCCCTTGTTCTGTGAGTGCGTCTAGCTGCGGAAAGTCCAGAAAATGTTGCATCCAGTGGTTGAGATCAGAGACTCAGCCCAAAATCTGCCTCTTTGTGTTGATGTGAAGTTGTCATCTCCAGCTGGATCCCATATTCAATGTGGGAACACAGCGAGACCCCGCTCTTCTTCACCTGGAATATATATGTTACAAAATCAGCAAAACAGTAAAGATTAATATATATACATGGTGGCAGATTATAATGAGTGGGGCAACAGAAGAAGTTTACATGTCGTCCATTATCATTAGATAATAATACAGTTCTATGTAATATATAGTGGCATTATTTAATCTCAATGTTCAGGTATGTCCCACACCTTATCATTCCTGTGATAGGAATAGTACCCTGACTATGATTTTTGGTTCTTGTGCTATTAGATTACAATTTACTAGGAATCCCTCCCTCATGGTACAAATGGTACATATACAGCGCTCCACCCCGTTTCCTATAACTCCTTGAAAAAGCTGTGATGGTGAAACAACTGTCAGGGTTGATGTGAAGGCTGCCATTTCTGGTACTATATCATGTCTAAACGTACTTGGCACTGACATTATTATTATTATTATTTATTGTTATAGCGCCATTTATTCCATGGCGCTTTACAAGTGAGGAGGGGTATACATAATAAAAACAAGTACAATAATCTTGAACAATACAAGTCATAACTGGTACAGTAGGAGAGAGGACCCTGCCCGCGAAGGCTCACAATCTACAAGAGATGGGTGAGAATACAGTAGGTGAGGGTAGAGCTGATCGTGCAGCGGTTGGTTGGTTGATTGGTGGTTACTGCAGGTTGTAGGCTTGTCGGAAGAGGTGGGTCTTCAGATTCTTTTTGAAGGTTTTGATGGTGGGCGAGAGTCTGATGTGTTGTGGTAGAGGGTTCCACAGTAGGGGTGATACGCGAGAGAAATCTTGTATACGATTGTGGGAAGAGGAGATAAGAGGGGAGTAGAGAAGGAGATCTTGTGAGGATCGGAGGTTGCGTGTAGGAAAGTACCGGGAGATGAGGTCACAGATGTAAGGAGGAGACAGGTTGTGGATGGCTTTGTACGTCATGGTTAGGGTTTTGTACTGGAGTCTCTGGGCAATGGGGAGCCAGTGAGGGATTGACATGAGTTTTTGTTATGAGTTCTGTGCATTAATAAGGCTCAGTATTGGTACAAGCACTTATGGCACTTGGATGTAAATGTAATTATTGATATTGAGCAGTTTTTATCACGCCATCAGCTCTTGTGATTTATTACATTTACATTTTACACCAGTATTGCTATATACAGTTGTGCTCAAAAGTTTACATACCCTGGCAGAATTTTTGCTTTCTTGGCCTTTTTTCAGAGAATATCAATGATAACACCAAAACCTTTTCTCCACTCATGGTTAGAGGTTGGGTGAAGCCATTTATTGTCAAACTACTGTGTTTTCTCTTTTTAAATCATAATGACAACCCAAAACATCCAAATGACCCTGATCAAAATAATTTTTTTTTTGGAAATACATACAAATACTTTACTTCCCAATATGCTTATGTGTTGTAGTTCAGGCATCTTTCTTTTCCATTGCTCAAATGGTGTTTTCTCAGTAGCTTTACCTGGTAGTGAAAAAACGTTTTGACCATAGCAAACTGTCATGACTGCTTCACCCCAATATGTTGTTGGCAGATCTGTGTCAAATAGCATACTTCTTCCACTTTCACATAGTGTCCGGTTCCTTTTTTCCGCTACACCATTTTGTTCAGGGTTGTATGGTATAAGTGGTCTGAAACATGATTCCATTTTTCCTTGAAATGCTTTGTGCTTCATTACTTGTGTATTCAGTTCCATTATCTGCATGCAGAAATGTTGTCAATCTCCCAAATTTGTTATATACTTCAGCAAGATATATTCCAAATTTCTCTGGAACTTCATTTTTGCTATGAAGCAGATAGATTACTCTATCTTGAATAACCATCGATAAATGTGAGAAAATATCTCTTCTTTCCAGGAGTTTGAGTACTCATTAGACCACAAACATATGTATGTATTAAGTCCAGAAACTGCTCTGATTTTGTAGTACTATCCTTGGGAAAGCATTTTCTTGACATTTTCCTTTAAGATAGCTAGTATGTTTCATTGTCTGATTACACAGATCGACTGTAATACCATCAGTAAGTTGTTTTTTTTACTAACTTTCTCATTGTGCTGTTCATATTTAGCAGGGTGTACACTTTCCTTGCATTTTAGCTGGTTCAACTCATCTTTGATTTTTTTCTGCTATTGTGGGATCTTCTTGTGAGATGATGCAGCTGTCAACTTTAAATGCAATTTCATTTCCTTGTTTTGTGAGTTTCTTCACAGATAACAGACTGCTTTCAAGACTAACAATAGAACATGTCCTTTACTGAGATCTTTATGCTTTGTGTTGGGAAGACTTGACAATTAATATAATAATCTCCTATTCCCTCTGAATCCATATATTGACCATTAGCCAAGATCACTTTCTCTGACTTACTTTGGTCAAGTTAGAGAAGAAGTTTCTGTCATTAGCCATATTACTAGTTGCCCCAGAGTCTATACACCATGCATGATTTAAGGTTAGGGTTGGGATTAGGGTTATGGTTAAGGTTGGGATTGGGGTTAGGGGTGTGTTGGGGTTAGGGTTGTGATCAGGGTTACGGTTAGGGTTGGGATTAGGGTTTGGGGTGTGTTGAGGTTAGGGTTGTGGTTAGGGTTATGGTTAGGGTTTGGGTTAGGGGTGTGTTGGGGTTAGAGTTGGAGTTAGAATTGGGGGGTTTCCACTGTTTAGGTACATCAGTGGGTCTCAAAATGTGACATGGCGCCACCATTGATTCCAGCCAATTTTGCGTTCAAAAAGTCAAATGGTGCTCCCTCCTTTCTGAGCCCTGCCATGCACCCAAACAGTGGGTATCGGAGTACTCAGGAGAACTTGCACAACAAATTTTGTGGTCCATTTTCTCCTGATTCCCTTGTGAAAATAAAAAAAAATGGTTCCAAAGTAGTTTTTTGTGAAAAAAAGTAAGATGTTTATTTTTTCCTACCACATTGTTTTAGTTCTCGTAAAGCACCTGAAGGGTTAATAAACTTCTTGAATGTGGATTTGCGCTCCTTGAGGGGTGCAGCTTTTAGAATGTTGTCACTTTTGGGTATTTTCTGTTATATTGACCCCCCCCCCAAAGTCACTTTAAATTTTTTGGGAAAAATGAGAAATCGCTGGTCAACTTTTAACCCTTTTAACTTCCTAACAAAAAAAAAATTTTGGTTCCAAAATTGTGCTGATGTAAGTTGACATGTGGAAAATGATATTTATTAAGTATTTTGGGTGACACCACTTTCTGTTTTAAGGGCATAAAAATTCAAAGTTTGAAAATTGCAAAATTTTCACCATATTTCATTTTTTTTTCATATATAAACGCAAGTCATATCGAAAGAAATTTTACCACTATCATGAAGTACAATATGTCACGAGAAAACAGTCTCAAAATCAGTGGGATCTGTTGAAGCGTTCCGGAGCTATAATAACATAAAGTGACAGTGGTCATTGTAAAAATTGGCTTGGTCATTAAGCACCAAATGGGCTCTGTCACTAAGGGGTTAAACAAGTTTTAAAAAAGGAAATCAGCCAAAAGATTATTTTAATAATTCTTCTATCATTCCACTTGGCATTAAACCAGCTGGACATTATCCATCCTCAATCATTCCCTTCTCTGCAGATAATACTGGTCTGTTCATTTGTCTATTGAACCTCTTATTACTTGTCTTTTAATTTAAGGCCAAAATAACTAATTAGGTTTAATAGATAAGAAATTATGAATTTTGTCATTACTATTAAATTATTAGTTTAATACAAATCACTAACAATAGTGTCGATAGAAACTTATTCCTATTAATTTCTGTGAGAAGTCCCTTTGCCGTTCATATCAGCTTTTTCTTCTAAAGAGGTTTTGAAAATGCCTCATAAAAATTAATGCTTTTTACTTCTTTGAAACAGATCCTAAAGGAAACCTCTCCAAATTAGGCACTGTCCAATCGGAAGGCTGCAAAGAAACTTCAGGAAAAAAAATGCTTCCAAAACTCTTCAAAAAGAAGTATTTTTCCTGAAGCAGTTCCTGCTTGAAAAACTTGTGTTTCTTGAATCCCCTTGTGTGAACATCGTATAAAGGGGATGAAGGGGCCTGGAGAAGTCAGAGGAGTCTGATTCATTAGCAGGCGCATGCCTCTTAATAAGTCAGACATGTCTTAAAAGTTGCGTGTGCCACGCTACAAATTTTCCCGATTAGGAAACTGGAGTAAGGTTTGTGGTGTAAGGTGCGCCACAACCTGTAATGAATTAGATGAGCGGTGGTGTCGCCGTACAGAGCTGATGGCATGAAAACATCAAAATTAGCAAACCTCACGTCTTGCTAAAATATTGCAGCTTTTTAAAGTGTTTTACACCAAATTTTTGCTGAGTTTTTGGATTCTATTTTCCAAAGTTCTTAATGAGGATTTGGAGAGTTTGGCCACGTTCACATGTTCAATATTTGACATCAATATTTGTAAGCCTAAATCGGGAATGAAACAATCAGAGGAAAAGTATAAGTGCTCGTGCAGGCTACCGTATTTCTGGTGTGAATGCGATCTGACCAAACATCGGCACGCACCCAGATCAATGTTAGTCTATGAGGCCATGCACGTGTCTGATTTTTTTTTTTCTTGGACAGAGTCCAAAATCGCAGTATGCATGATTTGCATCCAATATTTGGAGCACACTGGGCCATGCAAGCCAATGACCGTGAAAAAACTGGACTGCGCTCGTATGACATCCACCACACTGATTGTGGACCCAGGCGTTTGGCCCACCTAGTCTGGTGCTTTAATGACATGCGCCTGAGCATTCTGGTGGTGTTCAGACTGGTAGTGGTCTGGCCCCTGCTGATCTCGGTATGGTTACACATGATCGTTTTTTATCTTATGCATTTTCTGTAAAAAAAAGTCAAACTGGGGAACACCAGACCCTAGGCCTAGGATCTGGCCTTGTGGGGGTACTCTAGGGAAAAGTTGACCCCCTTCTTCCACTGTCAGCCTCACTGCCTCTTCCTGCCTTTTGCAGCACTGTGGATCTCTCTTCCTCTGCGCAGCTCGCTCTGCATGCTACATTGCCCGGTTAGGTCAGAGACTTCATCATCCACCACCTCCTCTTCCACTTCCTCACTCTGTTCCTCCTCCTGACTTGTTTTCTTAACATGACTTGTTCGCTGAATAGAAGAATTTGTGGGTTATGATCCACGCTGCCAGCTCATTCAGAACAGACAAAATGTACAATTGAACAGTGGTTTATTCTATGCGTTTCGGAGTGCATATGACTCCTTCAGGAAAATACCACAAGTCTTGTGGTTGTGACTTGTGGTATTTTCCTGAAGAAGGAGTCATGTGCACTTTGAAACGCATAGAATAAACCACTGTTAACTAGCTAAATGCTCTTATACAAACTCTGACAGCGGCATTTAACTTGCGCTTCCAGCGACGCGCGGGAAATCCCGCCCATTGGCACCGTGTCACATGACCAGGGGTTGACGATGGGTTGGCATGACAACCAGAGGTCTCCAGCAAACCTCTATGGTTGTCACTGCCGAATTGCTATGAGCGCCACCTGCTGGTCGGCGCTTATAGCAAGGGAGGTATTCTGCTACATACAGGCGATCTGATCATCGTCTGTATGTAGCAGAGCCGATCGGATTATGGCAGCTTCTAGTCTCCCATGGAGACTATTGAAGCATGCCAAAAGTAAAGAAAAAGTTTTTAAGAATATTAAAAAAATATAAATGTTCAAATCACTCCCCTTTCACCCCATTCAAAATAAAACAATTAAAAAAAATCAAATATATACATATTTGGTATCACAGCTTTCAGAATCGCCTGATCTAGCAGTATAAAAAAATAATTAATCCAATCGCTAATAGGTGTAACAAGAAAAAAAGTGAAAATGCCAGAATTACGATTTTTTTTGGTTACAGCTACATTGCATTAAATTGCAATAATGGGCGATCAAAAGATCTTATGTGCACCACAGTTTTTTTTACAAACTTTGGAATTTTTTTTCACCACTTACTGTAGATAAAAAAAGAACCTAGACAAGTTTGGTATCTATGAACTCGTAATGACCTGTAGAATCATAATAGAAGGTCAGTTTTTTTGCTATTTCACCACACTTGTAATTTTTGTTCCGTTTTCCAGTACATGATAAAGTAAAACCAATGGAGTTGTTCAAAAGTACAACTTGTCCTGCAAAAAACAAGCCCTGACATGGCCATATTGACCAAAAAATAAAAAAAAGTTATGGCTCTGGGAAGACGAGGAGCAAAAAACAAAAATGCAAAAACGAAAATACCTCTGCGGCAGGGGCGTAGCTAGAGCTTTTGCCGCCCGGGGCTGTTCCCGAGTTTGGCGCCCCCCCCCCCCCCCCCCTCCAGAACGTATGCGATTTTCACACTTAGTCATGTACCGACGAGCTCCTCTCCCTTAAGCTCCCAATGTTCAGTGAAAAACTGAGAGAAGCAGAAGAGAAGCTCGTTGTTACAGGACCATGAGTATGAAAATCGCATATGAGTGACGTGTCCATGTGTCGACGACTGGAACCTGCAGAGCTGAATCATGACATTGCACGCTTCTGAATTCTCACAACGCATGCACTGCACACTTTTAGGATTCTCCATTGCCGGTGGACAGTCATGTCAGCACAAGCATGTGATTTGTATACTTCTGACCACATTCCGACTAGACGTGCCCAGCCTCGCTCAGCTCATTTTCATAGAGTGAGGCCACACATGTCTAGTCAGCACGTGACCGCATGTATGTAAATCGCCAGCACCAAAGAATCCTGACAGTGTGCAGGGCGCACTGTGAGAAGTCAGAAGTCTGCAGTCACAAAGAATGACTGCAGACTCATTACAAACCTGGACATCCCCTTTAATGCTCCTAACATAAATAAAAACATGAGAGTTAGTCAGTATCACAAATAACATTTACATCCAGGTACCTGATAGATGACGTCTCCTCTGGAGTCGTTCTCCCCATGTTGAGTTTTCTCATCCACAGCTGTCTCTGCAGACTTCCATCTTCTCCGCTCTTTTGCAGAAAATCTCCACATGACGCCCTTAAAGATACAAGTGTCATTATAATGCTCCTGAATAAAAAATTTCCCCTCACTATATTGTCTGCATAAAATATGACCCCCACACTGTCTGTCTTATGGTACATGCTCTTCACACTGACCTCCTCTTTCTATACCGGACCCCTCTTCACACTGTCCTCTCATACTGTGTCCCCCCCCCTATAGGGCCCAGTATTTATACTGTACTCTCTCATCACACTCCCCCTCCTTTGTATACTGTCCCCTCCTGGCTGTGCCCTTACACTGTCCCCCATGCTACGCATGCACACATCCCAACACCCTCACTCCCCGTACTCTGTCCACATACGTTTTTCACATCGCTACTCATACTGTGTCCACATACATTCCCCCGTTTGACCCCAAGCTGTCTGCACCCATCCCCCATACTGTTTCCTCATATATGCCCCCCCATCTCCCCCTTTGCTCTTCATTTTGTGTCCTCAGATCTCCCCCACACATTAAATCCCCCCATCCCCATGACAAATCTCCCCCCACACACAATAAATACCCCATCTCCACTCACATTAAATCTCCCCCCACAATAAATCCCCCCATCTCCACTCATATTAAATATCCCCAATCCAATAATATATCCCACTATCCCCACTCACATGAAATCCCCCCCACAATATATGCCCCCATCCCCACTCACAGTAAATCCCCCCAAAATATATGCCCCCATCCCCACTCACAGTAAATCCCCCCCCCACAATATATGCCCCCATCCCCACTCACAGTAAATCCCCCCAATATATGCCCCCATCCCCACTCACAGTAAATCCCCCCCCCACAATATATGCCCCCATCCCCACTCACAGTAAATCCCCCCCCACAATATATGCCCCCATCCCCACTCACAGTAAATCCCCCCCCCACAATATATGCCCCCATCCCCACTCACAGTAAATCCCCCCCCACAATATATGCCCCCATCCCCACTCACAGTAAATCCCCCCCCCACAATATATGCCCCCATCCCCACTCACAGTAAATCCCCCCCCACAATATATGCCCCCATCCCCACTCACAGTAAATCCCCCCCCACAATATATGCCCCCATCCCCACTCACAGTAAATCCCCCCCCACAATATATGCCCCCATCCCCACTCACAGTAAATCCCCCCCCACAATATATGCCCCCATCCCCACTCACAGTAAATCCCCCCCCCACAATATATGCCCCCATCCCCACTCACAGTAAATCCCCCCCACAATATATGCCCCCATCCCCACTCACAGCAAATCCCCCCCACAATATATGCCCCCATCCCCACTCACAGTAAATCCCCCCCCACAATATATGCCCCCATCCCCACTCACAGTAAATCCCCCCCCCACAATATATGCCCCCATCCCCACTCACAGTAAATCCCCCCCACAATATATGCCCCCATCCCCACTCACAGTAAATCCCCCCCACAATATATGCCCCCATCCCCACTCACAGTAAATCCCCCCCCCCAATATATGCCCCCCATCCCCACTCACAGTAAATCCCCCCCTGCACCTTCGGTGTCTTCAGCTCCACTCACAGTAAATCCCCCCCACAATATATGCCCCCATCCCCACTCACAGTAAATCCCCCCCCCCAATATATGCCCCACATCCCCACTCACAGTAAATCCCCCCCCTGCACCTTCGGTGTCTTCAGCTCCACTGGAGCACTTACCACCGCTCTGTGTCTCCTGGTCGATCTGCACTGCAGCTCCTGCTCTGCCGCGCAGGTGAGTGACGTCAGCAGCGTGATCACATGACCTGATCACGCTGCTGGCGTCGCTCTGACCCGGCAGTCAGAGCTTCAATTGTACTCGCATCTCAGATACGAGTACAATTGAACACTGGGAGCCGGCGCGCTGCAGCTTCTCTGTGCCGGCTGTCAGCTTGACAGTCGGCACAGAGAACAGCTGACTCCCAGTGCGGGGGGTGACAGAATGCAGCCGCCGGGGGAGACACTGCGGACCGCCGCTTTAGGCGGCCCGACTGCGCCCCCCTGCCGGCTGCTCCCCCCTAGATACGCCACTGACTCACCCCCGCATTGTGCCGCCCCCCCCCCCCGCACCCCCCTTCCTACGCCACTGCTCTGCGGGTTAAGGGGTTAAATTATCTACCCAGCTAAGAGCAGTATTATTACAGAAAAGCATCTATTTAAATTGTCACTGAAAGGATTTTTTAGTGTACATGACACAACAAAATCTGTAAGGCAATCAAACGCGAAAAATGTCTCTAATACGCTAATGTCTACTCTGCCACCGAACCCTAAATTATTTTAAGATATGAGGGGTATTAGGCGAGAATAGAATATATTTGAATTGTCAGTTGCAGGCTATCCCCATATGTTTAATGGCTTAACATCAGGTGCCAAACATGCGGGGCGAGGAGTCGAGCAAGTAATCAGATACTTGAACGAGTGCCGAACTCATGGAGCAGGCAGATGCTGGATCGAGCCTCGGGTTGTGCCGAGCATGCTCGCACATCACCACCCTTCACAGTTTCTGAACCCTGAAGCTGTGATAAGAAGTAACAGAACACTGAACATGTGCACAGCAATGCCATTTTTACATTGCTGTACATTAACCCTTTTGCTTTTGTTTTCGGGCACTTTTTCAGGGATTCCAAGCGTGACATTGTGTCTAACATTTTTGTGCCAGTGTTAATTAGACTCGACCTCCAGGATCTTGAAAAAGAAT
Organism: Ranitomeya variabilis; assembly: GCF_051348905.1. Classification (NCBI taxonomy): domain Eukaryota; kingdom Metazoa; phylum Chordata; class Amphibia; order Anura; family Dendrobatidae; genus Ranitomeya; species Ranitomeya variabilis. The sequence continues at coordinate 38,007,382 of NC_135234.1, read as the reverse complement.
CTTCCAGCCATCGGCAGCAAGCAGTTCTGATAAACAAGACTCAGATCTGGTCCTGAAAAATGAGGATATGATGTGTGTGGCCGGTAAAGCACCAGTTACTCCTTTATCATTGTGCCGAGAAACTCCAGCTGGGTTTTTTTTTTCCCCCTCAAAGGTCAAATTTGACGAAAACTACTCGAAAAGCAATGAAGTCTGAAAGCAGGGTGAACATTGAGAGAACACGCAGGAGAAGACACAGAATAATACCCGGAGCCCATGTGAGGGTAGCGCCCCTTGTTTTTAAAGAGCCGGGTCCCATTAATCATCCTGTCCATCTACATAACAATCACTTTGTAGCGTGATTCAGAGCTAATTAATCGGCTGCAATTCAGCTCAGTAACAATGTATCCTGCATGTTTCACAGGCCATAAACCGCTCTGACATACAGACAGGCCGCTCACACTCACAAAGACCCTCTGGGGCCCAAAACTCAGTGTTACATTGATCAAGTTTAAGTGTCTTGGGGGGTGGGGGGCTCCGGTGCAGAATGCAGGGGGACAGCCACAAGTCAGGGTCTCTTTCTGAAGAGCAGAGCACTCAGCAAGTTCAAGCACTCAAGAGTTTCTCAGTATCTACTTGTGTCTTTCAACAACTGGGAACAATAATACGTCTTACTTGCAGCTTTCGGAAAAATGCTTTTCCCACGTATCAATGAGTAAATATAGATATATTATTCTGTATGTGAGCCGATAATGCTGCACGATCACCAAGGTGCAAGAATGAACCCACCGCTACTCCTTGTATTACTAACTCACAATACAATGCAAAGTTGTGTAACATTTTTCATATAATTCCTGCATGAATTTATTGCAAATTTTACAAGATCTCTGCTTGCAGTCATTGAGCATGCATCTATATTTGTCTCCAGGGAAATAAAGCATTCAGTTTCATCTCCAGATCTCACAGTACAAACTAATATACACTATTGACCTCTTCCTGCCGCAACCAATTTTATTTTTTACGCTTTCGATCCAAAGAGCCATCATTTTTTTGTTCTTCTGTCTACGTAGCCATATGACGGCTTGTTTTGTGGGTATGAGTTGTAGTTTTGAAAGGCTTCATTCATTTTACAATATAATGTACTGGAAAATGGGGGAAAAAATCCAAGTGGGGTGAAATAGTGGGGAAAAATGTTAGTATGATTCTGGTGAAACGAAACATACAGTACTATTTTTCCATATATTTCTGTAATTTAAAAAAATAGTAACTTAGTGAAAAAAAGAAAAAATTGAGTTTGTGTCAACATTTTTATTGATTCCATTTTGGGGTGCATACTGTTTATAGCAACTCTTGGAGAAATGAGGCCACCAAAATCCAAAAGTGCTAGGTTTCCTGTGTGGTTTTTTAATGTATGGTTGTGCATTCATCCTTCCTTCAATTATATGAAGTTTGACAGTGCCGTATGCTGAACAACAGATCCACACCCTGATGTTCCCACCTCCAAACTTCACTTTATGGTATATTTGGGTTGATATGCAATGCCTTTTGCCCTCCAAACATGGTGTGTATTATGGCCTCAAAAGAGTTCAATTTTGGTCTCATCTGACCAGACTATATTCTCCCAGTATTTCACAGGATTGTCCAACTGTTGTTGGTCAAACTTTAAACGTGCTTGCACGTGCTTTTTGTTCAGCAATGGAGTCTTGCATGGTGAGTATGCATACAGGTCATGAAGGTTGAGTGCATTACTTATTTTTTTCTTTGAAATAATTGTACCTGCTGATTCCAGGTCTTTCTGTAGCTCTCCACAGGTGGTCTTTGGCTCCTCTGTCTGAAATCTTGAGGGGAGCACATGGTCATGGCCGGTTTATGGTGAAATGATGTTCTTTCCACTTCTGGATTATGGCCCCAACAGTGGGACCTTTAGTAACTTAGAAATTCTTCTGTTACCAATGCTATCAGTAAGTTTTGCAACAATAAGGTTGCAAAGGTTTTGAGACAGCTCGCTGGTTTTACCCATCAGGAGATTTTTCTTGTGTAATGAAACACCTTTTTATAGGCCATCAGTTGATCCAGCTTATTTCTCTCTAAGTGGCAGGATTTCTCTCTAATTACTGATAGAGTTCCGCTAGTGACTTTCCGTGGCTTTTTGCACCTTTCTTTCTTCACGTGTTCAATACTTTTTCCCAGTGTTATTTTTCATAATTACACATAACTTAATTTATGGATACATCTATAGTTTGATTTTTTTGCCTGTGTGGATTGGATATGTTGTTACTGACATCTGGTGAGAATTTCGTGTCAATAACACCTTTAGAAATATATTTACTTAGAAAATTGGTGACATGTTCAATACTTATATATACTTTTTTTTTTAATTTTGCCTTATCAATTTTTTAGACCCCGTAGGGATCTTGAACTTACCAGCCTTACTGCGTTTCATGGCTGACCAAGATGGCAATGACAGGGCCATACCAACCCATTTTCTCCCTGGGATTAGCACCTTCCTTATATGTAGTTGGCTTTTTGCGTCTAGCTTAACAAGAGGGCGAGGTTTAGCAGGGAGGGGGTGTAGTTTAAAATGTAACACGTTGTGCTACAATTTTGACACATAAGAGCTGCTTTAAAGAAAGTCAGACAGGGGGTGGTGTAAATTTAGACAAAAAGTGTCAAAGGATGGGGCAAATTTATCATCTATCTTGAGCCACTGGACTACATTTGTCTAGTCTTATTCTACTCTGTCCAAACGCAAGACCGCATTAATATGAAGAATATTAGAAAGTTATGGAACACTTCACCTTTAATCCGTGCTGCTTTCTTCGTGTCTGATGGACCTATTGGGTATTTGATGGTGTTTTTATCTTCTGAACGTTCCCACCGCTGACAATGCCCGGACACGTTAGTATGAAAGGAGATAGTTATTTTAGTTACGGCATGGCAAAATCTGATTAGAACGGTCTATTATGTCACAGCGATTTGTCTTTATGCCAAATGCATCCTTAAGTGGCAGAACTTGTTTTTTGACTGACAACCCCCTGGTGGGATCCAGACAGGCGGCCAAGACGTCCCAGACCTCTCGGATATTGGGAGCTGTGTTTGACAGCATCGTCCAAGTCCAAGTTGCCAAAATCTGCTGAGTATATTGGCTCTAATAATTTTATATCAACGTGATAGACCATAAATACCTTTATTAAAGGGGTATTCCAGGATTGTAATTCTTTCGATAGGGTTCGCGGGGCTCATTATTGTTTACCAGTAACAATACTATTCATACAGTTCACAGCAGCTCAGTTCTTTCTATTCAAGTGAAATTTACTGTGTCTCGGTACATCTCTGATTTCACATGGAGTTATACTTTATGAATCAGGGTTTTTTTTATTTAGAGGATTACATACAAATTCAATCACAAAATGGAAAATCGTTACTTGCAATTTGGTATTCTTCTTGAAGGCCCTTATAAGCTTTAGCTTGAAGGTAGTTGAATTGAGTTATTTCAATGGAACCAGTAGACTATTCCATTGTTGGAGCATTCCGACCAAGATACCAACATTTAGACATTTGTTACATTTTAGTTCAGCCCCAGAAGTGCGTGAGAACGGCCTCCAAACGCTCACTTTTGTCTACGATTCTGCACTGTCCTGCAGATCCTGATCTCCACTCTGAGGCTACTTTCACACTTGCGTCGGTATGGGCCGACGTACCGACAGAACCTGTGAAATTTACTGCAAGACGTGGGCAGCGGATGCAGTTTTACAACGCATCCGCTGCCCATTCTGCAGTCTGGGGAGGAGGGGGCGGAGTTTCAGCCGCGCATGCGCGGTCGAAAATGGCGGACACGACGCACAAAAAAAGTTACATGGAACGTTTTTTGTGCCGACGGTCCGCCAAAACACGACGCATCCGTCGTAAGACGGATGCGACGTGTGGCAATTCGTCGCAATGTGTCGCTAATGCAAGTGTGTGGAGAAAAAACGCATCCTGCGGGCAACTTTGCGGGATGCGTTTTTTCTCCAAAACGACGCATTGCAACGTGCGTCACACGACGCTAATGTGAAAGTAGCCTTAATTGTAGCTTTGTGGAAGAAGAGTCAGAAGACCTGGTGGTGGTGGTGGGGAGAGTAAAAATTGTAAAAAGTGTTGACTGTTAAAAAAAAAAGAAAAAAGCACTAATGTTATGATGACTTACATTTTTTACATACTTTTCAACCCTAAATATGGTTTGACTTATTAATAGGGATAGGGTTAGGACAAGTGTTGGGGTTTACGACTTGGGTGAAAACAAAGGTTAGGGTTAGGACTAGGATTAAGGAGAGTGCTATCATTAGGGATAGGGTTAGCTTTAGGGCTAAAGTAATAAAATAATAACAAAAAGTGGTAGTCAGCTCACCAGCGTGGACTTATGGTGCCCAGTATTATCCAAAGCCGGATCAGGACAAACCAACCACAGCAGAACACGATGATAGTATGATCCAGTGATGAAAGCTGTAAGTCTTATTGTGACCAAGGTCTTATTACTAGAACCTGATGCGTATTTGTGCCAATGTATGGATTGGAGTTGTCTTTTGAAATGTCTCAATAAAGGCTATATTTTAACACAATATGACAACACTACATTTTTTCTTTGCAGCAGACTGGCATTCCTGCCTACACACTAGATATTGTGTGTTCTGCTGACCACTATCTGTTCCAACTCTCAGATACACGTGTCTGTATGGGAAGAGGTGAGTTCACCACTGCCAGACTCCTCCTGAGAAATCTACTCTACACTATCAGTAAAGCCGAAAGAGTTGGTATAAAGGCAATGTGTAGGCATATGTGTCATGTCGGACGCTATTCACACTTGGGCGTCCGACAGACAGCGGTAATTCCGCGTTCGTCCACTATACGCTCAGTGGCGCCTACTAGATTTTATCCAGGTTGTCCGGGGTTAATTTAGCAGGTACTCGGGTTGGAGGCTGGGTCACGCCCACTGCCTTTAAATAGTTCTGCTGGACTTTGGGCGTCGCCGATTATAGCTTGTGCCTCGTGCCTAGTGATTCCGGTCTGGAGTGGTGGTCTTGGAGTAGAAATATCGTATCTGGTGGTGTATTATCCTTTGTCATATTTCTCCTTCCTATATTTGTATTTGTTTTGCCCGGTGCACGTTATAGTGTTTTCCTGTGTGTTTGCGGCGTGGTGCGTTTTTAGTTTTCCCTGTCTGTGCTTTCTGTTGAGGTTGGTGTGTGGTCTAATCACTGGGTGGCGGGTGGAGGTTTCAGCTTAGGACTGAAACAGGAGTCAGGGTCAGGCCTGGTGGCCCAGACAAGCACACCATTAGTGTAAATTCTGGGAGAGGGACAGACAGGGTTTTCCCTAGTCTGAGGGATATCGCAGGGGCCCGGGTAACCAGCCTTAGTCTACCCAGTACCCCCGTGACATTATAATCGGCCCCAAAATTTTGTATTCCATGGATCCCATGACTTCCATAACCCGCCAGTTGGAGGCGCTGTCCTTACAGGTCACTGAGTTGAAGGGGGCGGTTCAGCAACAGAGTCTAGTAGTATCTAATGTGCAAGCTGAAACTGCAGGTAGAGTTGCAGAGCCAAAGATCCCTTTACCTGAGAGGTTTGCTGGGGAACGCAGTAAATTTGTTGTTTTTCGTGAAGCTTGCAAATTATATTTTTGTATGCGCCCGATTTCCTCAGGTAATGAGGCTCAGCGTGTGGGTCTGGTATTGTCCTTACTGAACGGAGACCCCCAAGCTTGGGCATTTTCTTTACCATCTGATTCAGCTGCATTTAACTCAGTGGAGAGTTTTTTTTCTGCTCTTGGGCTCATTTATGATGATCCTGACAGAATGGCTCTAGCAGAATCTAAAATTCGCGCTCTCCGCCAAGGGGAGTGAATGGCAGAGGATTACAGTTCTGAATTTCGCCACTGGGCGGTGGACACACAATGGAATGACCCCGCGCTGCGGAGTCAGTTTGTTCATGGGGTTTCGAGAAGGGTTAAACAAGCCCTCCTGATGTATGAGACTCCTGCTTCTCTAGAGTCAGCTGTGAGTCTTGTTGTCCGCATTGATCGCCGTTTGCGTCAGGGGGTGCAAGAGACGCCGCCTATGGGGGAGGGCTGTTATGATTTTCCCAATGGCAGGGAAATCTAAATAACAACGGACTAGCTCTCGGGTGATGGGAACTAAAGTGACCGTGACCTGAACCTGACACGACACTGGAAGTAGCCGGGGAGTGTTTCCTACGATGCCCTAGACACCACGCGCCAGCCGGAGATCTAACTACCCCTATCAGAGGAATATACAGGCCTGCCTTACCTCCAGAGATGAACCCCAAAAGGAGATAGCAGTCCCCCACAGATATTGACGGTGAGTCAAGAGGAAAAGACATACGTAGGATGAACAGCAGATTTAGCACAGTGAGGTCCGCTTACTAGATAGCAGAAGTACAGGAAAGAGTCACTTCACGGTCAACTTCAAAACACTACTCAAAAACACCATCCTGAAATTACTTTAAAACTCCAGTGACAACTCATGCCACTGGAGTGGCAATTTCAGTCCACGAGAGCTTCCAGCTACAGAGAGTCACATTGCAAATAGCTGGACAAAAATAGCATTAACTAGAAACAAAATACAACTTAGCTGAACAGGATCTTGAGGCAGGAGAATGCAACAGAATGCTACTGATACATTGTTGGCCGGCATCGGACCAGCAGCCAAGCAGCCTTAAATAGGAAACTCCCCTAATGGGTGTCAACAGGTGATCAAGGATAGAAGAAGGCAAATAAGTGGCAATACCATAAAACACCACCGGGGGAGCCCACAAACAGAATTCACAACAGTACCCCCCCCTTAAGGAGGGGGCACCGAACCCTCACCAGAACCACCAGGGCGATCTGGATGAGCACTATGGAATGCACGAACCAAATCAGGAGCATGAACATCAGATGCTGTCACCCAAGAATTATCCTCCTGACCATAGCCTTTCCACTTAACCAGATATTGAAGTTTCCGTCTGGAAACACGGGAGTCCAAGATCTTTTCCACCACATACTCCAACTCACCCTCAACCAGCACAGGAGCAGGAGGATCAGCAGACGGAACAACCGGCATCTCATACCTCCGCAATAATGACCGATGAAAAACATTATGAATAGTAAAAGATGCTGGGAGGTCCAAACGAAAGGACACAGGATTGAGAACCTCCAGAATCCTATAAGGGCCGATAAACCGAGGCTTAAACTTAGGAGACGAGACCTTCATAGGAACAAATCGAGAAGACAACCAAACCAGGTCCCCAACACAAAGACGAGGACCGACACGCCGATGACGATTAGTGAACTGTTGAGTCTTCTCCTGGGACAACTTCAGATTGTCCACAACCTGTCCCCAAATCTGATGCATTCTATCAACCACAGCATCTACTCCAGGACAATCCGAAGACTCCAATTGACCGGACGAAAAGCGAGGGTGAAACCCTGAATTACAAAAAAATGGAGAAACCAAAGTGGCAGAACTAGCCCGATTGTTAAGGGCAAACTCTGCCAATGGCAAAAAATCAAGCCAATCGTCCTGATCAGCGGACACAAAACACCTCAAGTAAGTCTCCAAGGTCTGATTAGTACGCTCAGTCTGGCCATTAGTCTGAGGATGGAATGCAGACGAAAAAGACAAGTCGATGCCCATCCTGGCACAGAACGCCCGCCAAAATCTAGACACAAACTGAGTACCCCTGTCAGACACTATATTCTCAGGAATACCATGCAAACGCACAACATTCTGAAAAAATAGAGGGACCAGCTCAGAGGAGGAGGGCAATTTGGGCAAAGGTACCAAGTGAACCATCTTGGAAAAACGGTCACACACCACCCAGATAACGGACATCCTACGAGAAACAGGAAGGTCAGAAATAAAGTCCATAGAGATGTGCGTCCAAGGCCTCTTAGGAATAGGCAAGGGCAACAACAACCCGCTGGCCCGGGAACAGCAGGGCTTAGCCCAAGCACAAACATCACAAGACTGCACAAAAATACGTACATCTCGAGACAAAGAAGGCCACCAGAAGGACCTAGACACCAGATCCCTGGTGCCAAAAATTCCAGGATGACCTGCCAACGCGGAAGAGTGAACCTCCGAAATAACTCTACTGGTCCAGTCATCAGGGACAAACTGTCTACCAGGCGGACAGCGATCAGGCCTATCCACCTGAAACTCCTGCAAAGAGCGCCGCAGGTCTGGGGAGACAGCTGACAATATCACCCCATCCTTCAGGATGCCAGTAGGTTCGGAATCACCAGGCGAGTCAGGCTCAAAACTCCTAGAGAGGGCATCCGCCCTCACATTCTTAGACCCAGGCAGATATGAGACCACAAAGTTAAATCGAGAGAAAAACAACGACCAGCGCGCCTGTCTAGGATTCAGACGCCTGGCTGACTCAAGATAAATTAGATTTTTGTGGTCAGTCAAGACCACCACCTGGTGTCTAGCACCCTCAAGCCAATGACGCCACTCCTCAAATGCCCACTTCATGGCCAAGAGCTCCCGATTTCCAACATCATAATTTTGCTCAGCGGGCGAAAACTTTCGAGAGAAAAACGCACATGGTCTCATCACTGAGCAGTCAGGACCTTTCTGCAACAAAACTGCACCTGCTCCGATCTCGGAAGCATCTACTTCAACCTGGAACGGGAGCGAAACATCAGGCTGGCGCAACACAGGAGCAGAAGAAAAGCGGCGCTTAAGCTCCCGAAAGGCCTCCACAGCCGCAGAGGACCAATTAGCAACATCAGCACCCTTCTTGGTCAAATCAGTCAAAGGTTTAGCAATGGCAGAAAAACCCGCTATGAATCGGCGATAGAAATTAGCAAATCCCAAGAATTTCTGAAGACTCTTTAGAGAAGTAGGTTGTATCCAATCACAAATAGCCTGAACCTTAACAGGGTCCATCTCCATAGATGAAGGGGAAAAAATATATCCCAGAAAGGAAATTCTCTGAACCCCAAAAATACACTTTGAGCCCTTCACAAATAGAGAATTAGCTCGTAAAACCTGAAAAACTCTCCTGACCTGTTGAACATGAGATTCCCAGTCCTCCGAAAAAATCAAAATATCATCCAAATACACAATCATAAATTTATCCAGATATTCACGGAAAATATCGTGCATAAAGGACTGAAAAACGGAAGGGGCATTCGCGAGACCGAAAGGCATTACCAAATACTCAAAATGGCCTTCAGGCGTATTAAATGCGGTCTTCCACTCATCCCCCTGCTTAATCCGCACCAAATTATACGCACCACGTAGATCGATCTTAGTGAACCACTTCGCCCCCTTTATGCGAGCAAAAAGATCAGTCAGTAAAGGTAACGGGTACTGGTATTTAACTGTAATCTTATTCAGAAGTCGATAGTCGATACAAGGTCTCAATGAACCATCCTTTTTACCCACAAAGAAAAACCCTGCCCCCAATGGAGACAAAGAGGGGCGAATATGACCCTTTTCCAAAGATTCTCTGATATACTCCCGCATAGCAGTATGTTCAGGTACAGACAAATTAAACAAGCGACCCTTAGGAAATTTACTACCGGGAATCAACTCAATAGCGCAGTCACACTCTCTGTGAGGGGGGAGAGAATCAGTTTTAGGCTCCTGAAAGACATCATAAAAATCTGACAGAAATGCTGGGATCTCAGAGGGAGTAGATGAAGAAATGGGAACCAAAGGTGCATCCCCATGAATCCCCCGACATCCCCAGCTCAGCACAGACATTGATCTCCAGTCCAAGACTGGATTATGAATTTGTAACCATGGTAATCCAAGTACTAATACGTCATGTAGATTATATAACACAAGGAAACGAATAATCTCCTGATGGTCTGGGGAAAGATGCATAGTCACTTGTGTCCAATATTGTGGTTTATTGCTAGCCAAAGGTGTAGAATCAATACCCTTTAAGGGAATAGAAACCTCCAGAGGCTCTAAATCAAACCCACAACGCTTGGCAAAGGACCAATCCATGAGACTCAGAGCGGCGCCAGAATCCACATAAGCATCCACAGTAACAGATGATAAAGTACAAATCAATGTCACGGACAAAAGGAATTTAGACTGCAAGGTACCCATAGAAAAAGATTTATCAACCTTTTTATCAACCTTCTTTATGCGTTTAGAGCATGCTGATATAACATGAGCTGGATCTCCACAATAGAAGCACAACCCATTTTTGCGCCTGTAATTCTGTCGTTCGCCTCTAGACAATACACTATCGCATTGCATATGCTCTGGTGCCTTTTCAGAGGTCACCGCCAAATGATGCACAGGTTTTTGCTCAGAAGATACCGCCATATGGTGCACAGGTTTTTGCTCAGAAGATACCGCCATATGGTGCACAGGTTTTTGCTCAAAAGATACCGCCATATGGTGCACAGATTTTTGCTCAGAAGATACCGCCATATGGTGCACAGATTTGCGCTCCCGTAAACGCCGATCAATCTGGATAGCCAATTTCATGGCATCATTCAGACCTGTAGGCACAGGGAACCCCACCATGACATCCTTCACGGCATCAGAGAGACCTTCTCTGAAATTAGCTGCTAGAGCGCACTCATTCCATTTAGTAAGCACCGACCATTTACGAAATTTCTGGCAGTATATCTCAGCTTCATCTTGCCCTTGGGAAAGAGCTATCAAGGCTTTCTCAGCCAAAATCTCTAAATTAGGTTCTTCATAAAGCAACCCCAAAGCCAGAAAAAACGCATCTACATTTAATAACGCAGGATCCCCTGGCGACAATGCAAATGCCCAACTTTGTGGGTCACCCCGCAATAGAGAAATAACAATTTTAACCTGTTGCGCAGGATCACCAGCAGAGTGAGATTTCAGAGACAAAAACAATTTACAATTCTCTCTGAAATTCAAAAAACGGGATCTGTCTCCGGTAAAAAATTCAGGCATAGGGATCTTAGGTTCAGACATTGGAGCACGAATAACAAAATCTTGTAAGTTCTGGACCTTTGAAGCCAGGTTATTCAGACCTGCAACCAAACTCTGTGGATCCATGATTCAAACAGGTGTAACCAAAGCCATTCAGAGATTAAGAGGAGAGGAAGGAAAAAAAAAAAAAGGCTGAAGACTGCAGTTTAAGCAAGGAGTACAAATAAGCACTAAGGTGCACTTTCCAAACACAGAAGGAGAGAAAAAAAAAACCTTTTCATATCCTTTCCTGCTTTAGTGCATAGTTTTAACACATGAGGCCGGCCAAACTGTTATGATTTTCCCAATGGCAGGGAAATCTAAATAACAACGGACTAGCTCTCGGGTGATGGGAACTAAAGTGACCGTGACCTGAACCTGACACGACACTGGAAGTAGCCGGGGAGTGTTTCCTACGATGCCCTAGACACCACGCGCCAGCCGGAGATCTAACTACCCCTATCAGAGGAATATACAGGCCTGCCTTACCTCCAGAGATGAACCCCAAAAGGAGATAGCAGTCCCCCACAGATATTGACGGTGAGTCAAGAGGAAAAGACATACGTAGGATGAACAGCAGATTTAGCACAGTGAGGTCCGCTTACTAGATAGCAGAAGTACAGGAAAGAGTCACTTCACGGTCAACTTCAAAACACTACTCAAAAACACCATCCTGAAATTACTTTAAAACTCCAGTGACAACTCATGCCACTGGAGTGGCAATTTCAGTCCACGAGAGCTTCCAGCTACAGAGAGTCACATTGCAAATAGCTGGACAAAAATAGCATTAACTAGAAACAAAATACAACTTAGCTGAACAGGATCTTGAGGCAGGAGAATGCAACAGAATGCTACTGATACATTGTTGGCCGGCATCGGACCAGCAGCCAAGCAGCCTTAAATAGGAAACTCCCCTAATGGGTGTCAACAGGTGATCAAGGATAGAAGAAGGCAAATAAGTGGCAATACCATAAAACACCACCGGGGGAGCCCACAAACAGAATTCACAACAGAGGGCGTAGGTGCACGTGAGGTTGCTGTAGGTGAGCCCTCGGAGCCTATGCAAATCGCAGGGGTGTCACATCATCGAGCCCCCTTGCTCAGGAAGCAGGGAGCCTGTTTTTGCTGTGGTAAAAAAGGACATTATGTAAATGCTTGTCCTCTGTTATCTAAGAAAAGCGCAACGGTGGAAAACTACTAAGCTCAGAGGGTGTGGAAGAGGCTAATCTGAGCTTATGCATATCTTTCATTGTGGTCTCTCAATGTATGCTTCCTGCCAAAGTTATGGTCACTGGCAGAGAGCTGCCAATCACTGTTTTTGTGGATAGTGGTTTGGCCACTAATCTCATTGATGAGGAGTTTGCGCGCACGGCCGAGTTAACAGTCGAAAAACCGCCTCTTCCTATCCGGGTGGTCACCATCAATTCTGCTCCTCTCCCACAGGGGGAAATTACTGAGTTTGTGGCTGAGGTGAAACTCCATATTGGGGTCCTACATTTTGAGCAGGTTACATGTAGGGTACTCAGTAATCTTCCTGCACAAATGTTTTTGGGTTTTCCATGGTTATCTATGCACAACCCGGTGATTGACTGGAAAACTCAGGACATAATCCAGTGGAGCGGATTCTGCCAGTAGAATTGCCTGGCCACATGTGTGTCCGCTGTGACTCCTAACATTCCTGAGTCACTGCTGGATTTCGCAGATGTGTTCTCTGAGAAAGGTTGCTCAGAATTGCCACCACATCGCCCCTATGACTGCACTATTAGGTTTAAACCAGGGGCCAAATTGCCGAAAGCTAGGATGTTTAACATCTCTGGTCCTGAGAGGCAAGCTTTAAAAGACTACATTGCTGAGAGTTTGAGCAAAGGGCACATCAGGCCTTCGTCCTCGCCTGTGGCAGCGGGGTTCTTCGTTAAGAAGAAAGATGGCGGACTACGCCCGTGTCTGGATTTCAGGGAGTTAAACCAGATTACGGTTCGTGATCCATACCCTATGCCACTGATACCTGACTTGTTTAACCAGGTGGCTGGTGCTAAGTGGTTCTCCGAGCTTGACCTAAGGGGGGCGTACAACCTCATAAGAGTCCGTCAAGGTGATGAGTGGAAGACGGCTTTTAATACTCCTGAGGGTCATTTTGAAAATTTGGTGACACCATTTGGGTTGACAAATGCGCCTGCAGTATTTCAACATTTCATAAATGATGTGTTCTCGCATGTCCTGGGAAAATTCGTTATTGTGTACCTAGATGACATTCTCATTTATTCATGCGACCGTGATACTCATTTGGAGCATGTGAGGAACGTGTTGCAGCTACTCAGAGAGAATAAGCTCTATGCAAAACTTGAGAAATGGGTATTTTCGGTTCAGGAGTTGCCTTTCTTGGGTTATATTGTGTCTGCTTCAGGGTTTAAAATGGAAGCCGCTAAGGTGCAAGCGGTGCTGCGTTGGGAACAGCCTGATAACCTAAAAGCGCTTCAGCGGTTCCTTGGGTTTTCTAACTATTATAGAAAGTTTATCAAAGATTTTTCTACCATTGCTAAACCGCTTACTGACATGACGAAAAAGGGAACCAATTTCTCCGCCTGGTCTGAGGCTGCTGTGCGCGCATTCGAATTTCTGAAGAACAGTTTTGCTTCAGCCCCCATTCTGGTGCAACCGGACGTATCAAAACCATTTACCATGGAAGTCGATGCATCTGAGGTTGGAGTGGGGGCGGTGCTGTCACAAGGCTCATCCTTGGGCGAGTTGCGTCCATGCGCCTTCTTTTCCAAGAAGCTGTCGCCCGCCGAACGTAACTACGATATCGGCAACAGGGAGTTGTTGGCTATCAAGTTGGCTTTTGAGGAATGGCGACACTTCTTGGAGGGGTCGGTCCACCAGGTTACAGTTATCACCGACCATAAAAATCTGCTTTATTTAGAGTCAGCCAAGTGTCTGTCCCCCAGGCAGGCTCGCTGGGTGTTGTTTTTCACGCGATTCAACTTTTTTGTTACTTACCGACCGGGGTCTAAGAACACTAAGGCAGATGCTTTATCCAGGTGTTTCCCGGGGGGAGAACCTCGGGAAGATCCGGTACCCATCCTCCAAAAGGGTGTAGTGGTCTCGGCTCTCACGACAGAGGTTGAGGCTGAGATTGCCGAGGCTCAGGAGGAGGTACCACCAGAGCTTCCCATTAACAAATCATTTGTACCTCTCCATCTTCGCCTAAAGGTGTTGGGTGAGCATCATGATACTGTTCTGGCTGGCCATCCAGGTGTTAGGGGTACCTTGGAGTTGGTGTCGCGTCGCTTTTGGTGGCCCAAAATCTGACAGGACGTGGTCTCGTACGTATCAGCATGTACCACGTGTGCTAGGGCTAAGATGCCTTGCTCCCGTCCTGCTGGCACATTACATCCTCTAGGGGTACCAATTAGGCCATGGACGGAGATCTCCATGGATTTTATTACAGACCTGCCCTCCTCAGCTGGGAACATGGCCATCTTGGTGGTTGTTGATCGGTTCTCAAAGATGTCGCACTTTGTGTCCTTGCCTTCGTTGCCTAACGCGAAGACTCTGGCTCAGGTATTTGTGCAGGAGGTGGTCAGACTTCACGAGGTTCTGTCTGACATCGTGTCTGATAGAGGTACTCAGTTTGTGGCAAAATTTTGGAAAGCATTTTGCTCACGGCTGGGGATCAAGTTAACGCATTCTTCGGCGTTTCATCCTCAGTCAAATGGTCAGACCGAGCGTATGAACCAGAATTTGGAGCTGTATTTATGCTGCTTTGTTTCTGACAATCAGGAGGAGTGGTCGACGTTCCTTCCTTTGGCAGAGTTTGCCATAAATAATCACCGCCAGGCAGTGGCGTAACTACAAAGTTATGGGCCCCGGTGCGAACTTTCAAATGGGCCCCCCCCCCCCCACCATGTCAAAATATTTTCCACCTAAATTCACATTTTCCCTATTCATTTCGCACACTATAACTTTATTGCAATGTTGTATAGTCTGACCTCAGTGGCGTAACTATCCGGTGCCCCATTCTGGTATATATTTGTCCCTCGTACTGTACCATTGTTCTGTAATGTATAAAACAAAATAAACCATTATACTCATCAGGGACTTACATAGAAGTCATGGGGATCCATTTAAGAATTATAATGCACCCCCATAGTCCTCCTTATAATATACTGCACAGTTCATAGTGATCCATGTAGTATAATTAAATGCACCTCCATAGTCATCCATAAAGCATAATGCACAGCCCATAGTCCTCGATAAAGTATAATGCACCCCATAGTACTTCATAGTAGTAAAATGCACCTCATAGTCCTCCTATAAAGTATTATGCGCCCCATAGTCATATATAGTATAATGCAGCAGCCCCATAGGAGTATAAAATGCAGCAGCCCCATAGCAGTATAATGCATCCTCTTTCACCCTACCCCCCATAGTAGTAAAATGTGCCCCATACCGCGGCTTTACAAAATAAAAATAAAAATTTCCTTACCTGGCCGAGCTTCAGAGATGTCCTCACTCACGATTCGGCTGAGGTGTGCAGCGTCGTTCCAGCGTATGACAGTACAGTGACGTCATACGTCAGCAACGTGCACGCTGATGTCAGCTGCCAGCCTGTGATTGGCCGACGGCTGTTAACTATTGCCAGAGGTGTATCTAGATTTTCTGGCACCCGGAGCAAAATTCAGTTTGGCGCCCCCACCCCCTAAGCACACATGCGATTTGCACACTTAGTCACATGCCGAGGAGCTCCTCTCCCTAATTCAATGTTCAGTTAAAAACTGAGAAAAGCAGGAAGAGAAGCTCGTTGTCACCCAACAGTATGAAAATCGCATATGAGTAAAGCGACCATGTGATGACTGCTGGAACCAGCAAGCAGAGCTGAATTCTCACAGTGAGTATATTTCAGGCTGTTAGGATTGGCTGCAGGGCTTCCATTTATAATTAAAGGGTGCGTCCAGGTTTGAGATGAAAGTCTGCAGTGACTATAGGTGGCTGCAGGCTTCTGAATTCTCACAGCGCACACACTGCACACATTCAGGATTCTCCTTTGCACAAGTATGCGGATTTGTATACTTCTGACCACATTCCGACTAGACGTGCCTGGCCTCACTCAATTCATTTTCATTGAGTGAGGCCACACATGTCTAGTCAGCACGTGACCGCATGTATGCAAATCACCAGCACCAGAGAGTGTGCAGTATGCACTGTGAGAATTCAGAAGTCTGCAGTCACATAGAATGACTGCAGACTCATCACAAACGTGGATAACGCCTTTAATATCCCTAACATAAATAAAAATATGAGAATTAGTGAGTATAATAAAAAATATTTACATCCAGGTACCTTATAGGTGACGTCGTCTCTGGAGTTGTTCTCTTTCTTTTCTTCGTCATCTTGTCCAGACTCCATGAGTTTTCTCATCCACAGCCGTCTCTGCAGACTTCCATCTTCTCCGGTCTTGTGCAGCACATCCCCGCACGACGCCCTTAAAGATAGCAGTGTCATTATAATGCTCCTGAATAAAATATCTGTCTTACCCTGAGCCTCTGAATAACTAATTGCCCCTCACTATATGCCCTGCACAAAGTATGACCCCACACTGTCCCTCTTATGGTACATGATCTCCACACTGCCGCCTCCTTTCCATACTTCACACTGTTCTCTCACACTGAGTCAGTCACCCCTATAGGGCCCAGTCTCTATACTGTGCCCCCTTATCACACTCCCCCTTCTTGGTATACTATTGCCTCCTGGCTATGGCCTTACACTGTTCCCCCATGCTACATCCCCCACACTACTCAGTCTATTCTGTGCCCACACACACATTTTGCCACCATAATATCTCCTTGCACGTTTCCTCCTCCCTCCTCATACATTTACCTTCTCACTTTCCATACTGCCTCCTCACACATTCCTCCGACTTCCCATACTGTGTCCGCACCCATCCCATCACCCTCACTTCCCATACTGTGTCCTCTTACTTTTTTCCCCTCGCTACTCATACTGTATCCACACCCATACCACCACTCACCATACTGTGTCTGCACCCATCCCCCATCTCATACCTTCCTTTCCTCCTCATATTGTCTTCAAATTTCTCCTGCTCCCCATATTGTGTCTGCACCTGTCCCTTCCTTTGCTCTCCAAATTTGTGCCCTCAAATCATACCCATTACACAAAATCTCACCCAGCTATACTAAATACCCCCATCACAGTAAATCTCCTTCTGCCCGTTACAGTAAGTACCCCCCACACAGGCACAGTAAATACCCCACACGCACAGTAAATACCCCACACGCACAGTAAATACCCCACACAGGCACAGTAAATACCCCACACGTACAGTAAATACCCCACACAGGCACAGTAAATACCCCACACGCACAGTAAATACCCCACACAGGCACAGTAAATACCCCACACACGTACAGTAAATACCCCACACAGGCACAGTAAATACCCCACACAGGCACAGTAAATACCCCACACGTACAGTAAATACCCCACACAGGCACAGTAAATACCCCACACGCACAGTAAATACCCCACACAGGCACAGTAAATACCCCACACACGTACAGTAAATACCCCACACACGTACAGTAAATACCCCACACACGTACAGTAAATACCCCACACACGTACAGTAAATACCCCACACACGTACAGTAAATACCCCACACACGCACAGTAAATACCCCACACACGCACAGTAAATACCCCCCACACGTACAGTAAATACCCCCCACACGTACAGTAAATACCCCACACACGCACAGTAAATACCCCCTACACGCACAGTAAATACCCCACACAGGCACAGTAAATACCCCACACACGCACAGTAAATACCCCACACAGGCACAGTAAATACCCCACACACGCACAGTAAATACCCCCCACACGCACAGTAAATACCCCACACAGGCACAGTAAATACCCCACACATGTACAGTAAATACCCCCCACACGTACAGTAAATACCCCCCACACGTACAGTAAATACCCCACACACGCACAGTAAATACCCCACACACGCACAGTAAATACCCCACACACGCACAGTAAATACCCCACACACGCACAGTAAATACCCCACACGCACAGTAAATACCCCACACACGTACAGTAAATACCCCACACACGTACAGTAAATACCCCCCACACGTACAGTAAATACCCCACACACGCACAGTAAATACCCCCTACACGCACAGTAAATACCCCACACAGGCACAGTAAATACCCCACACACGCACAGTAAATACCCCACACAGGCACAGTAAATACCCCACACACGCACAGTAAATACCCCCCACACGCACAGTAAATACCCCACACAGGCACAGTAAATACCCCACACAGGCACAGTAAATACCCCCCACACGTACAGTAAATACCCCACACACGCACAGTAAATACCCCCCACACGTACAGTAAATACCCCACACAGGCACAGTAAATACCCCACACACGCACAGTAAATACCCCACACATGTACAGTAAATACCCCCCACACGTACAGTAAATACCCCACACATGTACAGTAAATACCCCACACACGTACAGTAAATACCCCACACACGCACAGTAAATACCCCACACACGCACAGTAAATACCCCACACACGCACAGTAAATACCCCACACACGCACAGTAAATACCCCACACAGGCACAGTAAATACCCCACACATGTACAGTAAATACCCCCCACACGTACAGTAAATACCCCACACACGCACAGTAAATACCCCACACACGCACAGTAAATACCCCACACACGCACAGTAAATACCCCACACAGGCACAGTAAATACCCCACACACGCACAGTAAATACCCCACACAGGCACAGTAAATACCCCACACATGTACAGTAAATACCCCACACACGCACAGTAAATACCCCACACATGTACAGTAAATACCCCCCACACGTACAGTAAATACCCCACACACGCACAGTAAATACCCCACACACGTACAGTAAATACCCCACACACGCACAGTAAATACCCCCCACACGTACAGTAAATACCCCACACACGCACAGTAAATACCCCACACACGCACAGTAAATACCCCACACACGCACAGTAAATACCCCACACAGGCACAGTAAATACCCCACACATGTACAGTAAATACCCCCCACACGTACAGTAAATACCCCACACACGCACAGTAAATACCCCACACACGCACAGTAAATACCTCCTAACACAGAAAACACCCCCCTCCACAGAAAACACCCCCCTCCACAGAAAACACCCCCCTCATACACACAGTAAATGCGCCCCCCCCCCCCCCCCCTCCTCTCCAAACTAAATGCATTGTGGAACAGAGGAGCTGGGTTTGACAGTTCAGTAATGTGCACACCATCTACCTCTGTACTCAGGGGTTGTTTTGCGCCTGAGCCTGGCTATGTGGCCTGGGAAAATTACATCACAGAGGTTTATCGGATTGTACGGCCATCCGGTGTGCAGAGGGACAGAGGGATCCTGTGGCAGAAGGAGGAGGACGAAGCACCAGCTTGCAGCTTTTTACTCACACTCAAGCAGCAGGAGCTGCCTTCGGCCCGTCCTTCCCTTTGGTGCAGCTGAAGGACCTGCAGACACACCTCTCTGCTGGTCACAAGGTTGGATCACATGACTGCATGCAATCCATCTTCCCTCTAATGTAAATGGGGACCTGCTGTGACGCGCGCCTCCCTCCGGGTCTCATGATTGGGACCTTGACAATTGCGCTACCTGTTTTTTCTGCGTCTTTGCTGGACGGGCAGACGGATGGACAGATGGGCGGGCCGGGGCCCCTAAGTACTGCGGGGCCCCGTCGCAGCTGCGACCTCTGCGACCGCTGTAGTTACGCCCCTGCCGCCAGGAATCGTCTGGGGAGTCCCCGTTCTTTTGTGTTTACGGGCATCATCCTCAATTTTGTACTCTGCATCAGGGGGGCTCTGCTGGCGTCCCGGAGGAGGACCAGTTAGGAGCACAACTGTCATCTGTCTGGAGGAGAGTGAAACAGCGCTTGCTGAGTGTGCTAGGTACAAACGTGTGGCTGACAGTAGACGGGTGCCAGGTCTGGACCTGAGTGTGGGTGACTGGGTGTGGTTGTCCACAAAAAACATACAACTCAAAATACCATCCCTGAAATTAGGTCCAAGGTTTATTGGTCCATTTAGGGTCGCCGCCATCATTAACCCGGTAGCCTACCGATTGGAGCTTCCTACGGTTTATAAGATACACAACGTGTTCCACAGATCGTTATTAAAAAAGGTGGTGGGTTCCGTGGACGCGACACCGACGCTATCTCCAGTTTTGGTGGATGGCAATTTGGAATTTGAAGTCTCCAAGGTGGTTGACTCTCGTGTATTGCGCCGCACATTACAGTACCTGGTACACTGGCATGGTTATGGGCCGGAGGAGAGGTCTTGGGTACCAGCCTCGGACATTCATGCGGACCGGCTGGTCAGTATGTTTCACAGCCGCCATCCGGACAAGCCGGGTCCTATAAGTCGTGAGGGCCCTGGGGTCCCTCGTAGAAGGCGGGTACTGTCATGTCGGACGCTATTCACACTTGGGCATCTGACAGACAGCGGTAGTTCCGCATTCGTCCACTATTCGCTCAGTGGCGCCTACTAGATTTTATCCAGGTTGTCCGGGGTTAATTTAGCAGGTACTCGGGTTGGAGGCTGGGTCACGCCCACTGCCTTTAAATAGTTCTGCTGAACTTTGGGCTTTGCCGATTATAGCTTGTGCCTCGTGCCTAGTGATTCCGGTCTGGAGTGGTGGTCTTGGAGTAGAAATATCGTATCTGGTGGTGTATTATCCTTTGTCATATTTCTCCTTCCTATATTTGTATTTGTTTTGCCCGGTGCACGTTATAGTGTTTTCCTGTGTGTCTGCGGCGTGGTGCGTTTTTAGTTTTCCCTGTCTGTGCTTTCTGTTGAGGTTGGTGTGTGGTCTAATCACTGGGTGGCGGGTGGAGGTTTCAGCATAGGGCTGAAACAGGAGTCAGGGTCAGGCCTGGTGGCCCAGACAAGCACACCATTAGTGTAAATTCTGGGAGAGGGACAGACAGGGTTTTCCCTAGTCTGAGGGATATCGCAGGGGCCCGGGTAACCAGCCTTGGTCTACCCAGTGCCCCCGTGACATTATGTTCACACTGGCCATTAAACAGACAAAACCAAAAATATAAACAAAATGAACACACACCCTAATGTAAGTAAAAAACAAACAAACAATAGTGCATATAAATGGCAAATGGTACACACTGTTTTTGATAAAAAGAAAGCATAAGCTATCCCTACCCAATTGGGATGGTCCTAATCTCCAGTATAAAAACCTTATCATGTGTCAAAAATGTCCTCAGTGTGAATAAGGGCTGAGCAGGATCAGGGCCCAACTATGGGCTTGGTAAGGTTTTAATACTAAAGGTTAGGACTGTCCAGACTGGGTACACCTTGGCGCTGGTGGGATGGCTTTAATGCTTTTTGGGATCAAAAACGGTGTTTACTAAGTGCCTTATGTTATGTACTGTATTATGATCCTTAGTGGTTGAGGATCACAAATTACTCCAGCTAAATAACAAACATAGGACAAGCTCTAGGGAGGTGGCAAGCTGGACTGACCGCAAATCTGAACCTAACCAAACACACTAGAAGTAGCCGGTGAACGTGCCTGAATTCCTAGACGTGTCGAGCCAGCCTAAGGAACTAACTACCCCTAGAGAGAAAGAAAGACATCTCTTGCCTCCAGAGAAATAATCCCCAAAGATATAGAAGCCCCCAACAAATAATAACGGTGAGGTAAGAGGAAGGCACATACACAGGGGTGAAAGCAGATTCAGCAAATGAGGCCCACTAATACTAGATAGCAGAAAATAGAAAAGGGAATCTATGCGGTCAGTAAAAAACCCTTACAAAATATCCACACTGAGATTTCAAGAACCCCCACACCAACTAACGGTGTGGGGGGAGAAACTCAGTCCCCTAGAGCAACCAGCAAGCGAAGAAATCACATTTTAGCGAGCTGGACTAAAAACATAATGAACACTGATAATCAAAAAATGATCAAACAAAAACTTAGCTTGTCTTGGAGAGACTGGGAGCAAGGTAGACACACGGAATCTGAAGAGCACTGAATACATTGATAGCAGGCAAGGAACTGAGTATCCAGGTGAGCTAAATAGAAAACCAACCAAGGATAACGAACCAGCTGATGAAGCCAACCTGCAGAAAGACAACACTACACAGTACCGCTTGTGACCACTAGAGGGAGCCCAGAAATAGAGTTCACAACAGTACTGTATATGCACTATTGCTTTTTACTTACTGTGAGGCAGTGGCTGGTGTTACATGTGAGGATTGCTCTATGTTCCCCCCAGGATGCGCACGGAGGCGTATTGAGGCCATGAGAGTGCATTGCAGTCACAGGCATTGCTGTGATTGCAATGCGGAATAAAAGTAAGTGTTTGTCTTGGGCAATCTATTTGTCCAAGGCAGACAGACTACAGGATGGTAGTCGTGCAGTCCATTTAATTCCTGGCTGGGTTTTCCATGTGGCTGAAGGCCACAGATTCCAGTTAAAAACCCTGCAGTATAGGGTTTGGGTGTGTCAAGTTCAGTGTCAGTGTCAGTCTGGTGTTGGCAGGAGTACAGAGCAGAAGACTCTGCAGAGCTCCAGCTGTGTGAGACAACACAGGCAAGCGGAGCCAAACAGCCAAGGGAGCTGAAGGGTCTGACACCCACAGCGTACACAGCGGTGCAGTCGTCAACGGCAACTGGTCTCGGAGGTGGGCTGGCGTGTTTATCGGCTGCAAACTGAAGGATATGGTTCCCAGCTGTGATCCGGAGGATATCATGTACTGTGTAGTGCTGTGAGTTGAACATTAAGGCCGGGATCACACATACGCGAGATACAGCCGAGTCTCGCAGGTGAAAACCCAGCTCTGGCGCCGGCACTCCAGAGCGCAGCGTGCAGCTCCATGTATTGCTGTGCTGCTGCACGCTCTGATCCGGAGTGCCGGCGCTAGAGCTGGGTTTTCACCTGCGAGACTCGGCCGTATCTCGCGTATGTGTGATCCCAGCCTAACACAGCGGTGCTGTCGCACACGGTAACAGGTCACGGAGGTGGGCTGGCGTGTTTATTGGCTGCAATCCAGAGGATGTGGTTCCCAGCTGCGATCCGGAGGATATCGTGTGCTGTGTTTTTGTGAGTTGAATATTAAAAAGACGTTTTGCTTTGAACTTTCCTGGGTCACTGCCTTATCCCTGCATAGGGTGCTACCGCTGCACTACATTACTTACAGCAGAGTATTTGGTAATTTTGTTTCTATCTTAGGTTTCGTCTGTTTAATGGTCTGTGTGAACATGCTCCTATGTGTTGCATGTATACCAACTGTAGCGTCTGTCGGTGATGACTTTTAGGCTTTTTTTTTTTATTTATATGCACTATTGTGTTTTACTTGCAGCAGGGTATTTGCTCATTTTGTTACTATCAGTAGTTGTATACGGCCATTTAGCGCTCAGGTAGTTACATGCTACCTTATGTTATATGCCAGGGCCTCCATGTGTGAGGGATTCTTCAGAATTAAGCTGTATGAGCGCTGCACCCGCGTGGCCGTGCGTGGAGACCTATCTTTCACAATGCCGGGGGTCACAATCGCTTCCCACAGGATCATTGAGGTGCAGCAGGAAGGTTTGGGATTCAGTGTCAGATGAATAGTTTACATGAAACAGCTGAATGAATTTGGATAAAAGGACTTTGCTTCAAAAAGGCTTCTCGTCATCTTCTCCAGCCACTGGCGCAAGTTAACGAGATCCTGGGTGGCCCCATTATAATTATTGCAGCACATTTAGCAGAGTAATTGTATAGTGGTCCTATGAATGACCACAGCACAAGTGTCCGAGATGAGGCCATTCACTAAGCGTTTAGGAGAACATAAACTACAATATATGACCCAACTGAGCCTGGAACAACGTGAGCTTCGCCTGTGTCCTCGGGAAAAGTTCTCTTTGGATTCCTGATTCATTCAGTTCTCCTTCTAGAGGCAAAACCAGGTAAAACACGTGAAACACTTTTCCTACTGTTTTTCTAATAAGTTCAGGGAAGGGGCAAGTGCCACATGATAGCAGATGATGTCGGCACCTTGTTCTAGGTCTCATTCAGATGTCGGTATTTATTTGTGCGCAAGAAAAATCACACAATTTTCCTTCAGTGTGCTGGGTCTAAATTTCATCCACTTTTGCTCCATATGTCCATTTTACCATCCGTATGGAATCCGTTTTCTAAAAAAAAAAAAAAATATTCCAAGCTTTTCCAATCTATTAAATTGTAAAAAAAAAAAACAGACAGCACTCAGATGATACACGGATGGCATCTACAGTATGCACAATCCATCTATTTCCAAGATCCACTTAAATGGATCCACAAATCAGATAAAAGATGGATGTCTCCTTTCTTTTTCTTTTTTTTTTTTTTTTTTTTTTTTTTTTTAAGACAATTGGACATACAGTACGAACAGCCCAATAGACTACAATGGCTACTAGGTCTTGTATCTGTGAAAATGAGAGCTCGGAACTAAAACATAGGGATGTGGATGAAACCTTAGAGTAACACATACCGTAATTCAAACATTTCAATGACACGGATATCAACTATTCCAAAGTAATTCCCAACTCCAAATCTGTATACATTTCCAGAATAATGTCCCATTTCCTGAGTATAATACTCATAACCTGTAATATTGTATTTTTCAAGAAAGAAATTCAGGCCCTCCTTGAACTTGTTTAGTGAATCGATCGTTAAAACATGTTGTAGCAGAGAGTTTCATAATCTCACTGCTTGCACTGTAGAGAATCCATAATCTCACTACCCTTACAGTAAAGAATCCATAGTCTCACTGCTCTTACAGTAAAGAATCCATAGTCTCACTGCTTGTACAGTAAAGAATCCATAGTCTCACTGCTTGTACAGTAAATAATCCATAGTCTCACTGCTTGTACAGTAAAGAATTCATAGTCTCACTGCTTGTACAGTAAAGAATTCATAGTCTCACTGTTTGTACAGTAAAGAATCCATAGTCTCACTGCTTGTACAGTAAAGAATCCATAGTCTCACTGTTTGTACAGTAAAGAATCCATAGTCTCACTGCTTGTACAGTAAAGAATCCATAGTCTCACTGATTGTACAGTAAAGAATCCATAGTCTCACTGATTGTACAGTAAAGAATCCATAGTCTCACTGTTTGTACAGTAAAGAATCCATAGTCTCACTGCTTGTACAGTAAAGAATTCATAGTCTCACTGTTTGTACAGTAAATAATCCATAGTCTCACTGCTTGTACAGTAAAGAATCCATAGTCTCACTGTTTGTACAGTAAAGAATCCATAGTCTCACTGCTTGTACAGTAAAGAATTCATAGTCTCACTGTTTGTACAGTAAAGAATCCATAGTCTCACTGCTTGTACAGTAAAGAATCCATAGTCTCACTGTTTGTACAGTAAAGAATCCATAGTCTCACTGCTTGTACAGTAAAGAATCCATAGTCTCACTGTTTGTACAGTAAAGAATCCATAGTCTCACTGCTTGTACAGTAAAGAATCCATAGTCTCACTGCTTGTACAGTAAAGAATCCATAGTCTCACTGTTTGTACAGTAAAGAATCCATAGTCTCACTGCTTGTACAGTAAAGAATTCATAGTCTCACTGCCTGTACAGTAAAGAATCCATAGTCTCACTGCTTGTACAGTAAAGAATCCATAGTCTCACTGCTTGTACAGTAAAGAATCCATAGTCTCACTGTTTGTACAGTAAAGAATCCATAGTCTCACTGCTTGTACAGTAAAGAATCCATAGTCTCACTGTTTGTACAGTAAAGAATCCATAGTCTCACTGCTTGTACAGTAAAGAATCCATAGTCTCACTGCTTGTACAGTAAAGAATCCATAGTCTCACTGTTTGTACAGTAAAGAATCCATAGTCTCAATGCTTGTACAGTAAAGAATTCATAGTCTCACTGTTTGTACAGTAAAGAATCCATAGTCTCACTGCTTGTACAGTAAAGAATCCATAGTCTCACTGCTTGTACAGTAAAGAATCCATAGTCTCACTGTTTGTACAGTAAAGAATCCATAGTCTCACTGCTTGTACAGTAAAGAATCCATAGTCTCACTGCTTGTAGAGTAAAGAATCCATAGTCTCACTGCTTGTACAGTAAAGAATCCATAGTCTCACTGCTTGTACAGTAAAGAATCCATAGTCTCACTGTTTGTACAGTAAAGAATCAGAAGTCTCACTGCTTGTACAGTAAAGAATCAGTAGTCTCACTGCTTGTACAGTAAAGAATCCATAGTCTCACTGCTTGTACAGTAAAGAATCCATAGTCTCACTGTTTGTACAGTAAAGAATCCATAGTCTCACTGCTTGTACAGTAAAGAATCCATAGTCTCACTGCTTGTACAGTAAAGAATCCATAGTCTCACTGCTTGTACAGTAAAGAATTCATAGTCTCACTGTTTGTACAGTAAAGAATCAGAAGTCTCACTGCTCGTACAATATGTCACCGATTGCTGTCTGTGATGATGATTAAACCTTCCTCGTTTTTTAGATCAAGGCTTCACAACCACATGTGGCCTATAATGCCATGTTGTGCATCCATCAGTCACTTGGACACAGAAGTGCTTGTCTGTCTGTGGCCGCTCACAAGTTGTTTCCATGTCAGTGAGAAGTGTAATGCTTCACAGCTGACAAAGTATTTATTATGCACTGTGTAGCTATTTCTGGACCCCCCATATATATCGAGAGAATGGAGTCCCTTTGACCCGTTTTTGTAGCTCCAGATAGACCTTTATGAGTTAGGTGAGACCTTCTATGAATGTGACATTCTTCATTGTGGTCTATGGGAGTTGGGGTAACGGTCTAGCATTTGATAACGCCTATATTCTATAGTGGAGAGGGCCACATACATGCATGGTCTCCTCTTCTTTTTAAGCCATAAATGTCTCAAATGGTAAAACCCCCTCATAAATTTATTCGGGTCCTTGAGAGTGATACAATATGACAACGTGGCCCTAAACCCATATGGGGTTGCACATCCCTGCTCTAGATGAAGATGATGCTCCATTGTCATCTATACAGCCATAGGTCATTAGAAAGATCTCTGTTCTGGCCATATTTCTACACTGTAATTAGAAGAAACTGAATAATCCCAAATTTGACAATATGTCTGGTTCCTTAAATCCACCCATTCCTTTAATTACACTGGTCACCTTCTCATCTACACATCCAACATTCACGATCTGAGAGCGGCCCGTGCCTAAGAGACTGTTGAGGAGTTCAGGTTAGGAGACCTGATGCTGATCTGGACATTATGGTACATCCTTGTACAATGAATGTTAGATTTTAGAAACTGGTCTTGGGGCAGAGACTGACTGCCGTATTTCTCATGCGAGAATCGCATCGTAAACCTCGTACTGGCTGTCGGCTCTCCTGACCTGAGCTTGACAACTGCATAGAAATACATCATAATGTCATGCTCAGGTCAGGAGAGGTGCCGGGCCAGTCCGTGCAGTGCGATGCGATTCTCGCAGGAGAAATATGGCAGTCTGACTCTGCCCTTAGGCAACCACTTCCACGTTTTACCCTGTCTGCTCCATTTTGCATAATCTATTGAATTTCCTAACTATTACACTTAACCTCCTCTATACAGGAATCTGGTCTTTGCTGGAGGGGTGTCCTGGTTGCAGTGGCCAAAGTCAAACTAGAGTGGGCATCCAGGGGTTAATTCAGATGAATGGTCAGGGAGTAAGCCGGGTATTGCCCATGAGCTGCCCACCGATGATTAGCAGAAATTTAGCATTGCAGCTCAGAAAGGTTATTTTATGCCAGAGTACTACCACCTTAATCCCAAAACTGGAATCTAATGTTTACTGCTGGGACCCCTAGGTTGCACCTATGAAGTAGCCATGGCCTGAACCACAGTTTCAAGAACCGTAAACGCAGCTAGGGATACCCAGATCAAGATCCAGGTGGACGGGCAGTAATAGTGAAACTGGACACAGTCAAAATAGAAAGGGCATCTAGGGGTTAATCTAGATAAATGCTCAGGGAGTAAGCTGAGTATTGGCCATGATCTGCCCCGCATCTCTGCCACTGCCATTAGAGGGACCAAAGCAGCGATGCTTAGCAGAAGATTAGTGTCACAGCGGTAATTTGCATGCCTCCTCAGCGCCACCCTACTCACCATTGTCACCTTGTGGTTTCTCCTCATGGCAGGCCGGCTTGCTGAGTTTTGCCCCTGGCAGCATTTCACAGCACTGCTGCATCTGAATGTGTTTTCATGTGGCTTTAGGGAAGCGTGGACAGTCTCTGAAGGAATGTAACTGAAGCGCCTGTGCATCGTGGACCCACTGCGCTATGGCTCAGACGTTCCCTGGAGAGACATAACTAAGCAGCTTCCTGGTATTCACTGGATCGTCTGATTGTGAGGTTAGGCTTGAGTGGCAGGTAACTACCAGGTACCATTCCAGAGCAATGTCCGGTGAAGTAGCAGCTGACCCCAAGAGTCAGAGACTCTGGCTCCCATAGTGTGTTCCAGGTAGTTCAGGATGGTCACCGGTATGGGTTCGGACTGTGCGGCTTCTGGATAGTAGACAGGTCAGCCATCAGTAAGGATTCAGACTGTGCGGCCTCAGGATAAAAGACGTTACGGCCACTAGTACTGGTACAGACTATGTGCCTTCTCTATAGCAGACAGGATGGCCGCTGGTATGTGTACAGACTGTGCATCTTCTGAATAGAACACAGGTCAGGTATGAAGGCGGGACATTGGTTAGACAGAACAGGATCAGGATCAGACAAAGCGAACAAGGGGACCTAATAGCAGGCAGGAAAGTATTAACTAACGTTGCCCAAATGTTGCTCAGGCACCTCCCAACAGGTGGAAGTGCCTTAAGTAGTAAGTGTATCCAAGCTATTGGCTGAGGACACTTTACAATAATGTGCACTGTCTCTGTAAGGGGAGAGGAGCAGAGGCAGGAGACAAAGATGGGTGGATGGGGTTGATGATAAGTCGGCATCCTTCTCGGGGGAGGGAGTGGATGTCCTGCACAGATTAGGTTCCACAGCCTATGCTGAGCCAGCAGACTCTTTATTAGGCAGCTTCTCCTACCACTCCTGGCCTGAACATTGGTTCTTAGTCAGTTTGCCTGCTAATGACCTTTTTTGTGCATGTGTGCTTTTGTTTCTCCCGTTATTGACCTGGCTTGTATACCTGTCCTGTCTAATCTCTCCACTGCTGACCTCGGCTATGCATTCAGATCCTGTGCTGCCTGCCCTGAGCTCAGATTGTCTGACCACATCTTCGTCTTTGCCCTCTGGTATCCCATACCTGCGCTTCCGTCCCTCAGGCCAGCTGCTGCACTCCCGAGGACTGCCCTGGAGTTGTTCCGGATGTCTACCAGCTGACCTGCCTATCTTAACCAACAGAGGCTTTATTGAAGACCATGTAGATACCTAGTCGCTCCCCTCCAGGGTAAGCCGGGCCCATGGTGCAGTGGGTCCACACACACCCGCATTAAAATTAGCACTGCAGCTTAGAAAGGTAATTTTATGCAGTAGTGCTGCCTTAGTTTGTCCATATTATACACAGGTGCCCAAAATTGTACACACTAGTGAGGTTGGAATTGTGATTTTTACAAAGGCAAAACTATGTTCTTGTTATGAGCAACTTTGCCTCTAAGTCTTGCTACAACCTATGACTTTATTGGCCTTGGCAGCAGCTGCCTGGCACTGGTCACTAAAGTTAAGCTTGCAGTCCAGCAATATGCCCTTTTTCAATGTCAGTTTTACCCAGCGTTTTACTATTTCGTGCAGAATTTTTATCCTCAGCCCACATGAAAAGAGCCTACAATACAACTTTATGCAATTTACAGACAATTACCAGGCACCAGTAAGTGAATATTTAATCCCATCTCACAGCTCCTAATTGTTATAAGGTATGCAGGCCTCGGGCAGGGAAGATATTGAACAATTTCCTTGATCCAGTAATTTATATATTTTGTAATTTGCTTTGTAGTTCTTTATTCCCATAGAAAATAAGACCTGTACAAGCAATCACCGTGCACAACATATTTCAGTGGAAGGCTCCTGCCCCAACAGGACCGCCAGCACATGGATAATAATAAGGTCTTGATGATGGAAATAAGCGAGACTCCAGGCGTGGGCACACGGTGTCACCAGGTGGAATTGTTGGCAGCGGCGGATCGTGTGTTAGATCTTTTGTTGTTGCAAACAAAGCAAAAAATTCAGTGAATAGAATTGTATTATGTTTCTTTGTTAGTCGTCTATAAGGAAATATTACACTGTCCGGTATAAGATATTTCTCCACATTTGAAAAGAAAGATAATATCAGAATAATAGGCATGCTGTTTCACCCGCAGATGGGGGGTAGTGATTGACAGAGAGACATTACCCATTCCATTAAGTGATCATTGTACAATAAAGAAATACTACCCTCAGTTAGTAGGAAAGATAATGGTACCGAACTTCTGAAAAATATATATTAGTAAGTTGCCCGTTTCCACAATACACATTCTCCTCTAGTGGTTACATATATGGCAGCTAACCCCTTTAAGTTGAGTGGTTCTTTAAAGGAGTACCTGTAAGATAAAGCTGTATGGTAAAGCCCGAACTGTTGTGATTCCTCTTCTCAGCAAGATGAG
This sequence comes from Ranitomeya variabilis, assembly GCF_051348905.1. NCBI lineage: Eukaryota > Metazoa > Chordata > Amphibia > Anura > Dendrobatidae > Ranitomeya > Ranitomeya variabilis. The sequence goes on along the minus strand of NC_135234.1, from coordinate 37,976,723 downwards.
TGGCGGCTCAGCTGTCCATTCTGGGGCAGGGGCGCGCTGAGCTGGCAGCATCATAATAAACAGCTCAGCCATCCAATCTGAGGCTTGGGCATGTTGAGCTGTCAGTATGGCAAGTGACAGTCCAGTCACCCAATCAGGGCCGGGGGCATGTTGGGTTTCCTACAGTCGTCTCCTGTTCAGAATGATTCTCAGGCTATTTAGCCAGCTGTCTGCCTCTTATTTCTGCCAGTTGTAGCTCTGCTCAGTTTGGTGTGTGTTTGCTCTTTCTAGTCCCTTAGTCTGTTTCAGTAGGCTCCACAATCATGGGGAAGACTGCTGACTTGACTGATGTTCAAAAGTCAGTCATTGACACACTCCACAAGGAGGGTAAGCCACAAGGAGTGGACTGCTGCTGGAGTCATTGCTTCAAGAGCCACCACACACAGACGTATTGAGGACATGGCTACAAGTGTCGCTTTCCTTGTGTCAAGCCACCCATGACCAATAGACAACACCAGAAGCGTCTTACCTGGGCCAAGGAGAAAAAGAACTGGACTGTTGTCAGTGGTCCAATTTGTTGTTTTCAGATTAAAGTAAATTTTGTATTTCATTTGGAAATCAAGGTCCCAGAGTCTGGAGGAAGAGTGGAGAGGCCACAATCCAAGCTGCTGGAGGTCCAGTGTGAAGTTTCCACAATCAGTGATGGTTTGGGGATCCATGTCAACTGCTGGTGTAGGTCCACTATGATTTATCAAGACCAAAGTCAGCACAGCTGTCTACCAGGAAATTTTGGAGCACTTCATGCTTCCCTCTGCCCACAAGCTTTTTGGAGATGGAAATTTAATTCTCCAGCAGGACTTGGCCCCTGTCCACACTGCCAAAAGTACCAATACCTGGTTTAAAAACAGCAGTATCACTGTGCTTGATTGGCAGCAAACTCACCTGACCTTAATCCCATAGAGAATCAAAGGGGTATTGTCAAGAGGAAGATGAGACACCAGACCCAACAATGCAGACGAGCTGAAGGCTGCTATCAAAGCAACCTGGGCTTCCATAACCCCTCAGCAGTGCCACAGGCTGATCACCTCCATGCCACGCCGCATTGATGCAGTAATTGATGCAAAAGGAGCCCCGATCAAGTATTGAGTGCATTAACTGAACATACATTTCAGTAGGCCAACATTTCGGATTTTAAAATTATTTTTCAAGCTGATGTTATAAAGTATTCTAATTTACTGAGATAATGACTTTTGGGTTTTCATTCACTGTAAGCCATAATCATCAACATTAACAGAAATAAACACTTGAAATAGATCACTCTGTTTGTAATGACTCTATATAATATATGAGTTTCACTTATTGTATTGAAGAACTGAAATAAATTAACTTCTTGATTATATTCTAATTTTGTGAGAAGCACCTGTAGTTGACAGAGGATGTTGATCTGCTGGGTCAGAACCGGGAGAGGGATCAGAACCGGGAGAGGGGTCAGAACCGGGAGAGGGGTCAGAACCGGGAGAGGGATCAGTCAGGACAGAATGTGAAATCAGGCACATAGGTAGAAGTAAGTCAAGATGAATTCCAGAAGGACAAGGTCAGAGACAAAAACATAAGGGAGATGGGAAGTCAAAACTGGAAAAAAACAGTAGAACCAAGTCACCGCTATCCTAATGTTTAACAGGACCGTGCTTGCAATACCCAGTGCCATCCGCAATGCAGGTCTCACTAGGAGCAAGGTCAGACATATACAGGTCCTTCTCAAAAAATTAGCATATAGTGTTAAATTTCATTATTTACCATAATGTAATGATTACAATTAAACTTTCATATATTATAGATTCATTATCCACCAACTGAAATTTGTCAGGTCTTTTATTGTTTTAATATTGATGATTTTGGCCTACAACTCCTGATAACCCAAAAAACCTGTCTCAATAAATTAGCATATCAAGAAAAGGTTCTCTAAATGACCTATTACCCTAATCTTCTGAATCAACTAATTAACTCTAAACACATGCAAAAGATACCTGAGGCTTTTAAAAACTCCCTGCCTGGTTCATTACTCAAAACCCCCATCATGGGTAAGACTAGCGACCTGACAGATGTCAAGAAGGCCATCATTGACACCCTCAAGCAAGAGGGTAAGACCCAGAAAGAAATTTCTCAACAAATAGGCTGTTCCCAGAGTGCTGTATCAAGGCACCTCAATGGTAAGTCTGTTGGAAGGAAACAATGTGGCAGAAAACGCTGTACAACGAGAAGAGGTGACCGGACCCTGAGGAAGATTGTGGAGAAGGACCGATTCCAGACCTTGGGGAACCTGAGGAAGCAGTGGACTGAGTCTGGTGTGGAAACATCCAGAGCCACCGTGCACAGGCGTGTGCAGGAAATGGGCTACAGGTGCCGCATTCCCCAGGTAAAGCCACTTTTGAACCATAAACAGCGGCAGAAGCGCCTGACCTGGGCTACAGAGAAGCAGCACTGGACTGTTGCTAAGTGGTCCCAAGTACTTTTTTCTGATGAAAGCAAATTTTGCATGTCATTCGGAAATCAAGGTGCCAGAGTCTGGAGGAAGACTGGGGAGAAGGAAATGCCAAAATGCCTGAAGTCCAGTGTCAAGTACCCACAGTCAGTGATGGTGTGGGGTGCCATGTCAGCTGCTGGTGTTGGTCCACTGTGTTTCATCAAGGGCAGGGTCAATGCAGCTAGCTATCAGGAGATTTTGGAGCACTTCATGCTTCCATCGGCTGAAATGCTTTATGGAGATGAAGATTTCATTTTTCAGCACGACCTGGCACCTGCTCACAGTGCCAAAACCACTGGTAAATGGTTTACTGACCATGGTATTACTGTGCTCAATTGGCCTGCCAACTCTCCTGACCTGAACCCCATAGAGAATCTGTGGGATATTGTAAAGAGAAAGTTGAGAGACGCAAGACCCAACACTCTGGATGAGCTTAAGGCCGCTATTGAAGCATCCTGGGCCTCCATAACATCTCAGCAGTGTCACAGGCTGATTGCCTCCATGCCACGCCGCATTGAAGCAGTCATTTCTGCCAAAGGATTCCCGACCAAGTATTGAGTGCATAACTGAACATTATTATTTGATGGGTTTTTTGTTTGTTATTAAAAAACACTTTTATTTGATTGGACGGGTGAAATATGCTAATTTATTGAGACAGGTTTTTTGGGTTATCAGGAGTTGTATGCCAAAATCATCAGTATTAAAACAATAAAAGACCTGACAAATTTCAGTTGGTGGATAATGAATCTATAATATATGAAAGTTTAATTGTAATCATTACATTATGGTAAATAATGAAATTTAACACTATATGCTAATTTTTTGAGAAGGACCTGTATGTACCCGTTTCTGGAAAGAACTGTGTTGGACACTTTTTGGTTGCTCAGAGGATTGCATGATGAACATTTGCAGCTATGGGTGGTGGCATTTCTGTGGCATAGTGGCTGGGAAGCATAAGTCAAAATCTATACTAGTCTCTGACACTTCACCACATTATCTGAGCAGGCCGGGCAAGTTGCTGCACAGAATTGCTGCCTTTTCACAGACCCACTGCAGCACAGGAGGAAGCCGTTTTGCTACAATCCAACTTTGGTGACACCTCAGATGTACTGTGAAGCCCCCTACTCCACTGAAGAATTCTAAAAGGGTTGGTCGTGCCACTACAGAAAGAAAATGTTTAATCTCAATGATCTTCATCAGTCTGCAGGAAGCCCCTCTTAGAAGGACCCCATCTTCTTGGAGGCTGAATGTACTCGCCATCTTTGCCGTGCACCCTGCCTTCTGCTTACAGAGCCCTGTCTGTGACTTAGGACATCATTGGGACACAATTGCCTCTAAATGTTTTCCTATGGACAATCAGACGATAAATCTAAAACAAGTAATAGTGCTATATGACAATTGTGAAAGGTCATAATATGACTGGCAAGATTGCCCTTTATAAAATTATTAAACAAGGTGAGGTGGTACCTCACCTCTACCTCCGGGTCCAAGTGCAGCTGCACTGGCTGCACAGGCCATATGTCCGCCTCTAGTTCTGACACAATCAGTTCTTAGAGTTAGCCTGCAGCAGAGCTGAGAAAGCTGCAACCACCCACGCCAGGGTCTGTAAGTACATTGTCTTGACAATTGTTTATCATAGGAGGGGCCAGAGTTGGACTAGCATGCACAGATTCTGTAGTCCAGACCATGATAATCACCAGGTGATAATACCTTCAGTGTAAGTAAACAGCAGCACGCAGCCTGACATGTGACACATCATTGAAATCTGTGTTTTAACCCCTACCTCATGCTGTGCTCAGATTGCATAGCAAAAACCCGCTGACAGATTCTCTTTAATAGAGTAAGTCATGCTACAAAGAAGGTGGTGCATTAGAGAAATTGTTAAAAAAAAGCCTTGTGCCCTCTAAAAACCAGGGTAGATAAAAACAACGAATCAAAAAAATCTATCAAAACTCAAATCAAATGATCTATCCACCTAGTCAGGCTGTGTTTGGTACCGCAGCCTTAAAGGGGTTTTCCTTCTTCGGAAAATCCCCATTGCCAAGGGCAGAAACAAAAAACAAATAAGTTGTTCTGAGCAGTTGATCTTAGTTATAGGCTGTAGACATGACATCAGCGCTGCAAACTATATCACACACAGAAAGCAGCGGCGGAGACCCTGCATGGACCCAGGGAGGGCGAGTGAAGCTCAGTTTGTTTTTGTTTTTTTCCAGATGAACTGTACCTGGGTATCGGGGTTTTATGAAATGGGAAATCTCTTTTATTAACTTGGATGCGGCCGAGCCAAACCTAGGTTGTGGTCAAAAGTGTAACTGGTTTTTTGTGTGTTTTTTTTTCACTCTAAGAGTTAAAAAAACGAACCTCATTTACAGTTTTTATCCATCTTAAAAAAGGAAATAAATATCAGAAGACATAATTCACAGACTAGATGCACCTAGGTGGTCTCTGACGTCTGCCAGGCAGATGTGTTCTGGGGACAGTTTGCTCCAGAGCAGGTGCATCTCAGCACATTACAGGCTGTACTAGCTACGCTGACCTTGGTACGCAGAAATCCTCGTTAAATCCTGTTTATTGCCTTGGGTTCCAATATCAGATTTTTTTTTCTTTCATTTAAAATGTCACCAAGAACGTCAGCAATCAGAGAAGAAATAACTGCGACGAATAAGAGACAAATATAGACCAGAGCATACAGGTCCTTCTCAAAAAATTAGCATATAGTGTTAAATTTCATTATTTACCATAATGTAATGATTACAATTAAACTTTCATATATTATAGATTCATTATCCACCAACTGAAATTTGTCAGGTCTTTTCTTGTTTTAATACTGATGATTTTGGCATACAACTCCTGAAAACCCAAAAAACCTGTCTCAATAAATTAGCATATTTCACCCGTCCAATCAAATAAAAGTGTTTTTTAATAACAAACAAAAAACCCATCAAATAATAATGTTCAGTTATGCACTCAATACTTGGTCGGGAATCCTTTGGCAGAAATGACTGCTTCAATGCGGCGTGGCGTGGAGGCAATCAGCCTGTGACACTGCTGAGATGTTATGGAGGCCCAGGATGCTTCAATAGCGGCCTTAAGCTCATCCAGAGTGTTGGGTCTTGCGTCTCTCAACTTTCTCTTCACAATATCCCACAGATTCTCTATGGGGTTCAGGTCAGGAGAGTTGGCAGGCCAATTGAGCACAGTAATACCATGGTCAGTAAACCATTTACCAGTGGTTTTGGCACTGTGAGCAGGTGCCAGGTCGTGCTGGAAAATGAAATCTTCATCTCCATAAAGCATTTCAGCCGATGGAAGCATGAAGTGCTCCAAAATCTCCTGATAGCTAGCTGCATTGACCCTGCCCTTGATGAAACACAGTGGACCAACACCAGCAGCTGACATGGCACCCCACACCATCACTGACTGTGGGTACTTGACACTGGACTTCAGGCATTTTGGCATTTCCTTCTCCCCAGTCTTCCTCCAGACTCTGGCACCTTGATTTCCGAATGACATGCAAAATTTGCTTTCATCAGAAAAAAGTACTTGAGACCACTTAGCAACAGTCCAGTGCTGCTTCTCTGTAGCCCAGGTCAGGCGCTTCTGCCGCTGTTTATGGTTCAAAAGTGGCTTTACCTGGGGAATGCGGCACCTGTAGCCCATTTCCTGCACACGCCTGTGCACGGTGGCTCTGGATGTTTCCACACCAGACTCAGTCCACAATCTTCCTCAGGGTCCGGTCACCTCTTCTCGTTGTACAGCGTTTTCTGCCACATTGTTTCCTTCCAACAGACTTACCATTGAGGTGCCTTGATACAGCACTCTGGGAACAGCCTATTTGTTGAGAAATTTCTTTCTGGGTCTTACCCTCTTGCTTGAGGGTGTCAATGATGGCCTTCTTGACATCTGTCAGGTCGCTAGTCTTACCCATGATGGGGGTTTTGAGTAATGAACCAGGCAGGGAGTTTTTAAAAGCCTCAGGTATCTTTTGCATGTGTTTAGAGTTAATTAGTTGATTCAGAAGATTAGGGTAATAGGTCGTTTAGAGAACCTTTTCTTGATATGCTAATTTATTGAGACAGGTTTTTTGGGTTTTCAGGAGTTGTATGCCAAAATCATCAGTATTAAAACAATAAAAGACCTGACAAATTTCAGTTGGTGGATAATGAATCTATAATATATGAAAGTTTAATTGTAATCATTACATTATGGTAAATAATGAAATTTAACACTATATGCTAATTTTTGGAGAAGTAACAGAAAAGCGTGTGCACAGCAACTAAAAGGTGCATGGGTAGGTTCCCAAACCGTAGTAATCAATGCAACAAAACCCAGCACTCAACTTTGCGGTGAGAAACTATAGAATTTATTGATCCCAATGCGTGATTAAGACGTTTCGGTCCCTACACGGGGCCTTCATCAGTAACTGAAAGATTGCATACAGATATATACAATGTCACAACCAACATAAATAAAAAAGCATAGGGAAAAACAGGAAAAAACAAAACAAAAGTATGTACAAGCGAATACCACAAAACATTATTAGTAGTGGCTGAATTGTAGACAATGATACATTTACTATAGAAAGCTGTCACAAATCATGGCACAACACAGCATATTTAGTCATTGTAAGAAACATACCGTACAGAGGGATGTGTAGTAAGGAGGACGGCTATGGAAGCCTGTGAGGGAAAGATAATGGTGGTATTTTGAACGCCTATAAGTGAGTCAGAATCGTGAGAAAAAGATGGTGTGGTCTTACCTAGTAGCATGGATGTAACTATGGAACGAGGGTTACCACTTAGGGTAGGGACAAAGCCTATATATAAAGGTATATTGGCAAGGGTTAAAAATAGCGTACCTAGATGCACATATGTGCACTGCGGTAGTGCGTGCTGACAGTAATAGGACGCGTATAGAAGCCGGGTTATGCGTACTTGTGTCCTGTGGTATCGCGGTATCCACCGCTGTGGAGAGGACACGAGGAAGTGGGCTTATTTATGCCAAATTGTGCGGGGAATCCAACCGGAGTGCAGTTCCGGTTTCCAGACGCGGGCCAGGCTGCACTGCGCATGTGCGGAAGAGACGCGTGTATGGGGATGTCACTCATTGCGTTTCACCGCCGAGAGGTTTATGCGTTCCACACATAAAGTAACATGGACCGGACAGCGCTGTGTACAGGCGTGTGTGCGCTGTGGGATTTATAATAGCGGAACGAATAGCTGTTTAGGTGGGCATAATGGGGTAGCCTGACCATGGACGTAGGTTGTGGCACGGGAAAAACTGAAATTGTAAAGGAAAAAGAAAAAAGAAAAACTAGACTAGGTACATGAGGACCAAGTGCACTTATCAGATAGGGAGGTGATGCAAACCGGTTCATATTAGACCCATAGGTGAGGTGAAGAGATGCTAGACGTGCAGGTTTCTATTCAGTGCACAGCGGTGTCCGTGGGTCAATAGAGGTGACTCTGGAGGAATAAAAAAGAAGTATTAGTATATGGACAGAAAGGCAATCCAAACCATTTATAAAAATGCCATAAGGTCATAATCCTTATTTAGTCCCTTGGGAGAAAGAGTTTCCAGTGTGTGGATCCAAAAAGCTTCCCGTTTTTTTAATAAAGTAACCCTGTCACCACCTCTCCTAGGGGGTGGAACTGAATCAATGACTTGGTATCTAAGCTGTGATACCGAGTGCCCATGGGACTGAAAATGATTAGGAATTGGTAATAACAGATTGTTGCACCGAATTGTGGATTTGTGCTTAGAGATCCTGTTTCTGATGGGCTGCGTAGTTTCACCAATATAGAGGAGGCCACATGGGCATTTTATCATATATACTACGAAGGAGGAATCACACGTAAAAAAATCTTTGATGTAAAATATTTTACCAGACCTGGGGTGACGGAAAGTGTTACCTCTTTGGATATTGTTACACTGGGCACAGTGTAAACAGGGGAATGTACCTGTTTTAGGTTTGGCCAGAAAACATTGTCTTTGAGGGATGCTTGGGCCGATGTCGGCCCTAACTAGATTGTCCCTAAGATTTGGCAGTCTCTTGAAACAGGGTAAAAAGGGTACCCTGAATTCCGGCACATTGGGATGAGCAGTGGCTAGCAAGTGCCAGTGTTTCCTAATGGACTTATGTAGTATATATGAAGCAGGGTGGTAGAGATGGACAAACGGAATTCGTTGGTCCGTATTTCTGACAGGGGTGGTGGGTGGGGGGTCCCTTGATTGATCTAAGACGTCGGGAGGGTAACCCCTCTTTTCAAATTTGTTGGTCATATCCTGGAGTCGTTGATTTCTTAGGGGGCCATCCGGAACAATGCATTTAACTCTATGAAACTGGGATCTAGGGATATAACGTTTAACCGGAGGGGGATGGAAACTTTGGAAATGAAGTATACTGTTCCTATCCGTTGGTTTGATATACAGGTCGGTGGATAGTAAGCCCTCACAATCTTTGAGGACCATAGTGTCCAAAAAATTGATAGCATGATAGTCATAATTCATAGTGAATTTGATCCCTGGCCAGGCATCATTGAGAAACGCAAAAAACTCCTGTAGGGACTCCAATGAGCCCCCCCAAATGCAAAATATATCATCAATATAACGTTTCCAGAGGGAAACGTTATTGGTGTATAGGGGATGATGATAGATGATAGAGGATTCAAATTCAGACATATAGGTATTAGCATAAGGGGGCGCTACATTGGAGCCCATGGCGGTCCCACGGGTCTGCAGGAAAAAGGTACTCTGAAATAGAAAAAAGTTGTTAAACAACACAGTTGTCAGAAGATCCACACAAAGGTTGATTTGATCGGTGTCAAAGCCGGACTTGGTAAGTGAATGATGTACTGAGTTGATACCATTGATATGTGGGATGGAAGTATAGAGGTCTTTGACATCGAAAGTGACCAGTAGGGTATCGGTCGGAACTTGTTTGATTTGTGAAATGCACTGTAGGAATCCCCCTGTGTCAAGAAGAAATGAAGGTGAGGTTTGGGTGATAGGGGTCAATACTTTCTCCAAATATATGGACAATGGGGACAGGATAGAGTCGGTAGAAGCAACTATGGGTCTCCCCGGAGGGTTGTGTAAGTCCTTATGAATTTTAGGTAAGGTATAAAATACCGGTGTTGTAGGATTCTCCTTTTTTAAAAATTGATGGGTCTTGGCATCCAGGATGCCAAGCGAGGAGTATTTAGACAGAATGGACTCAATTTTCGCACGGATCTCTGAAGTGGGATCCTTAGTAAGTCATATCAGTGTAAAACATTTCAACTTGAGATGGATTTACAGCGTTTCTTCCGTCTTCTCAGGCTTAAAGCTCACTTTGCTGTATCACCTACTTCTGACACTGCTACTACCAACATCAATCCCATGTCCATCTCTAATTTGGGTCTCCGTAATAAAAGTTCCTTTCGCCCACCCCAGATGTCCCACGCAGTAGAGACATTCATAAGTTTCATTCAAGACTCATTCCATGCTATACGTAATGATATTGAAAAGAATAGATTATTCTTTCCCCACAACCTGTCTCCTACTGAACTACAAGCGTTGTCATCACTACAAAAGGATGACAGCCTTGTCATCAAGCCAGCAGATAAGGGCGGTGCCCTTGTGGCGATGGACAAAGCGGCATATATATCTGAGATTAATAGACAACTAGGTGACACTACGGTATATACTAGACTTACTAAGGATCCCACTTCAGAGATCCGTGCGAAAATTGAGTCCATTCTGTCTAAATACTCCTCGCTTGGCATCCTGGATGCCAAGACCCATCAATTTTTAAAAAAGGAGAATCCTACAACACCGGTATTTTATACCTTACCTAAAATTCATAAGGACTTACACAACCCTCCGGGGAGACCCATAGTTGCTTCTACCGACTCTATCCTGTCCCCATTGTCCATATATTTGGAGAAAGTATTGACCCCTATCACCCAAACCTCACCTTCATTTCTTCTTGACACAGGGGGATTCCTACAGTGCATTTCACAAATCAAACAAGTTCCGACCGATACCCTACTGGTCACTTTCGATGTCAAAGACCTCTATACTTCCATCCCACATATCAATGGTATCAACTCAGTACATCATTCACTTACCAAGTCCGGCTTTGACACCGATCAAATCAACCTTTGTGTGGATCTTCTGACAACTGTGTTGTTTAACAACTTTTTTCTATTTCAGAGTACCTTTTTCCTGCAGACCCGTGGGACCGCCATGGGCTCCAATGTAGCGCCCCCTTATGCTAATACCTATATGTCTGAATTTGAATCCTCTATCATCTATCATCATCCCCTATACACCAATAACGTTTCCCTCTGGAAACGTTATATTGATGATATATTTTGCATTTGGGGGGGCTCATTGGAGTCCCTACAGGAGTTTTTTGCGTTTCTCAATGATGCCTGGCCAGGGATCAAATTCACTATGAATTATGACTATCATGCTATCAATTTTTTGGACACTATGGTCCTCAAAGATTGTGAGGGCTTACTATCCACCGACCTGTATATCAAACCAACGGATAGGAACAGTATACTTCATTTCCAAAGTTTCCATCCCCCTCCGGTTAAACGTTCTATCCCTAGATCCCAGTTTCATAGAGTTAAACGCATTGTTCCGGATGGCCCCCTAAGAAATCAACGACTCCAGGATATGACCAACAAATTTGAAAAGAGGGGTTACCCTCCCGACGTCTTAGATCAATCAAGGGACCCCCCACCCACCACCCCTGTCAGAAATACGGACCAACGAATTCCGTTTGTCCATCTCTACCACCCTGCTTCATATATACTACATAAGTCCATTAGGAAACACTGGCACTTGCTAGCCACTGCTCATCCCAATGTGCCGGAATTCAGGGTACCCTTTTTACCCTGTTTCAAGAGACTGCCAAATCTTAGGGACAATCTAGTTAGGGCCGACATCGGCCCAAGCATCCCTCAAAGACAACGTTTTCTGGCCAAACCTAAAACAGGTACATTCCCCTGTTTACACTGTGCCCAGTGTAACAATATCCAAAGAGGTAACACTTTCCGTCACCCCAGGTCTGGTAAAATATTTTACATCAAAGATTTTTTTACGTGTGATTCCTCCTTCGTAGTATATATGATAAAATGCCCATGTGGCCTCCTCTATATTGGTGAAACTACGCAGCCCATCAGAAACAGGATCTCTAAGCACAAATCCACAATTCGGTGCAACAATCTGTTATTACCAATTCCTAATCATTTTCAGTCCCATGGGCACTCGGTATCACAGCTTAGATACCAAGTCATTGATTCAGTTCCACCCCCTAGGAGAGGTGGTGACAGGGTTACTTTATTAAAAAAACGGGAAGCTTTTTGGATCCACACACTGGAAACTCTTTCTCCCAAGGGACTAAATAAGGATTATGACCTTATGGCATTTTTATAAATGGTTTGGATTGCCTTTCTGTCCATATACTAATACTTCTTTTTTATTCCTCCAGAGTCACCTCTATTGACCCACGGACACCGCTGTGCACTGAATAGAAACCTGCACGTCTAGCATCTCTTCACCTCACCTATGGGTCTAATATGAACCGGTTTGCATCACCTCCCTATCTGATAAGTGCACTTGGTCCTCATGTACCTAGTCTAGTTTTTCTTTTTTCTTTTTCCTTTACAATTTCAGTTTTTCCCGTGCCACAACCTACGTCCATGGTCAGGCTACCCCATTATGCCCACCTAAACAGCTATTCGTTCCGCTATTATAAATCCCACAGCGCACACACGCCTGTACACAGCGCTGTCCGGTCCATGTTACTTTATGTGTGGAACGCATAAACCTCTCGGCGGTGAAACGCAATGAGTGACATCCCCATACACGCGTCTCTTCCGCACATGCGCAGTGCAGCCTGGCCCGCGTCTGGAAACCGGAACTGCACTCCGGTTGGATTCCCCGCACAATTTGGCATAAATAAGCCCACTTCCTCGTGTCCTCTCCACAGCGGTGGATACCGCGATACCACAGGACACAAGTACGCATAACCCGGCTTCTATACGCGTCCTATTACTGTCAGCACGCACTACCGCAGTGCACATATGTGCATCTAGGTACGCTATTTTTAACCCTTGCCAATATACCTTTATATATAGGCTTTGTCCCTACCCTAAGTGGTAACCCTCGTTCCATAGTTACATCCATGCTACTAGGTAAGACCACACCATCTTTTTCTCACGATTCTGACTCACTTATAGGCGTTCAAAATACCACCATTATCTTTCCCTCACAGGCTTCCATAGCCGTCCTCCTTACTACACATCCCTCTGTACGGTATGTTTCTTACAATGACTAAATATGCTGTGTTGTGCCATGATTTGTGACAGCTTTCTATAGTAAATGTATCATTGTCTACAATTCAGCCACTACTAATAATGTTTTGTGGTATTCGCTTGTACATACTTTTGTTTTGTTTTTTCCTGTTTTTCCCTATGCTTTTTTATTTATGTTGGTTGTGACATTGTATATATCTGTATGCAATCTTTCAGTTACTGATGAAGGCCCCGTGTAGGGACCGAAACGTCTTAATCACGCATTGGGATCAATAAATTCTATAGTTTCTCACCGCAAAGTTGAGTGCTGGGTTTTGTTGCATTAATTTTTGGAGAAGGACCTGTATAATATACACAAATAGCAACATGATGAGCGCTTTCCAATGCTGAAATATAAGCGACGGTTTCTTAGAAAAAAGTTATTCAAACAAGGGGCGTAGTTAAAAAGAAAAATACTAAATGTGACTCCCCCCTCTTCTTAACGCTCCCAACCATATTGGATAATTGGCCCAGTACACGAAAGTCAACATGATTTCCTTGACAGATGATGTCATGAGAAAAACATCGGTTTGATGAATTCAGTTGCCCCATTCTTTTGTTCTCCAGGTCGATAAGCCGCTGCTAGGTAATTTTTTGCTCTGCCCATCAAAAGCACATGCATGCTTAACCCCTTCATGATCTTGGGATTTTCTGTTTTTCCGTGTTCGTTTTTCACTCCCCTCCTTCCCAGAGCCATAACTTTTTTATTTTTCCATCAATTTAGCCATGTGGGACTTATTTTTTGCGGGACGAGTTGTACTTTTGAACGACATCATTGGTTTTACCATGTCGTGTACTAGAAAACGGGAAAAAAATTCCAAGTGCGGTGAAATTGCAAAAAAAGTGCAATCCACACTTGTTTTTTGTTTGGCTTTTTTGCTAGGTTCACTAAATGCTAAAACTGACCTGCCATTATGATTCTTCAGGTCAGTACGAGTTCATAGACACCTAACATGACTAGGTTATTTTTCACCTAAGTGGTGAAAAAAAAATCCAAACTTTGCAAAAAAAATAAAAAATGCGCCATTTTCCGATACTCGTAGCGTCTCCATTTTTCGTGATCTGGGGTCAGGTGAGGGCTTATTTTTTGCGTGCCGAGCTGGCGTTTTTAATGATACCATTTTGGTGCAGATACGTTCTTTTGATCGCCCGTTATTGCATTTTAATGCAATGTCGCGGCGACCAAAAAAAACGTAATTCTAGCGTTTCGAATTTTTTTCTCGTTACGCCATTTAGCGATCAGGTTAATGCTTTTTTTATTGATAGATCGGGCGATTCTGAACGCGGCGATACCAAATATGTGTAGGTTTGATTTTTTTTTATTGATTTATTTTGATTGGGGCGAAAGGGGGGTGATTTAAATTTTTATATATTTTTTTTTTTCACTTTTTTTTTCACTTTTTTTTTATACTTTTGCCATGCTTCAATAGCCTCCATGGGAGGCTAGAAGCAGGCACAGCACGATCGCCTCTGCTACATAACAGCGATCATCAGATCGCTGCTATGCAGCCGAAAATCAGGTGTGCTGTGAGCGCCGTCCACAGGGTGGCGCTCACAGCTGCCGGCGATCAGTAACCATAGAGGTCTCAAGGACCTCTATGGTTACCATTCTAAAGCATCGCCGACCTCCGATCATGTGACGGGGGTCGGCGATGACGTCATTTCCAGCCACCTGGCCGGATGCGGTAGTGAAATGCCGCTGTCTGCGTTTGACAGCGGCATTTAACTAGTTAATAGCGGCGGGTGAATCGCGATTTCACCCGCTGCTATTGCGGGCACATGTCAGCTGTTCAAAACAGCTGACATATCCCGGCTTTGATGCGGGCTCACCGCGGAGCCCTGCATCAAAGCAGGGGAGCTGACCTCGGACGTACTATCCCATCCGAGGTCAGTAAGGGGTTAACTGGGCAGAGCGTTCATGTGTATGGGAATATTGGGAGTGACAGCTGTTGGCCAGGAGATACTGAAGATGTATGGGCAGATCTAAGTTGGGGCTACACAACGAAATTCTCTATGACCAAAGTTCTCTAGGTGTCGCTAGATCACAGTGCAATACAAGTGAATGGGGTCGCATTGAGATCCTGAAGGTACTGCGACCATGACGAACAAGTCACAAGAAGTCCAACCTTGTTGGATTTTTTTTGCAATTTGCCATCTGCAGCACCCTCAGGGTCAAAATTCAGCTTCATTCACTTGTATTGTCCTAGAATACAGTTATATTAAAAAGTTTGGGCAGCCCTATTAGGCTATGTTCACACAGTGCAGATTATTTGCGGTTTTTTAGCGTTTTTGCGCTATAAAAACGCTATAAAACCGCAAATAATCTGCATACATTAAGCATCCTATCATTTTTAATGAAATCCGCACTTTCTGTGCACATGATGTGCGTTTTTCCGCATGAAAAACGCATTGCGGTAAAAAACCGGACATGCTCATTAATTTTGCGTTTTTTTCGCGGTTTTCCCACTGTCTAATGCATTGGGAAATGTTTGGGAAAAACCGCATCAAAAACGCATCAAAAACGCGTCAAAACCGCGTCAAAAACGCGCAAAAAACGCATGCGGTTTTTATGCGGAAATCTGGCAGAAATGTCCGGATTTTCACAGGAATTTTCTGCATCAATTCCTGAACGTGTGTATGGGGCCTTAATCTTAAGCTTAATGTTTTATAAAAATTGTTTTTTTTTGCAACAGCTATTTCAGTTTCATATATCTAACAACTGTTGGACACAGTAATGTTTCTGCCTTGATATGAGGTTTAGGCCGGCCTCACACTAGTGAGTTTTACGGACGTATGAGTGCATAAACTACGTCCGTAAAATTCGCATTATACACGGCCCAATGATTCTCTATGTCCCAGCTCCTATCTGCCGTATATTACACATCCGTAATATACGGTCTTGTACGGCCGTAGAAAATCGCAGCATGCTGCGTTTGTCACCGTATTGCGCCAAAAAATCGCCAATGAAAGTCTATGGCGGCGAGAAAAATACAGATTACACACGGACCAGCAGTGTGACTTGCGAGAAATACGCAGCGGTGTTAGTGAAAAGCCGGTAATTCAATTGCCGGCTTTTCATTTCTCCTTCACAAACCCGACATGATATGAGACATGGTTTACATACAGTAAACCATCTCATATCCCCTTTTTTTGGCATATTCCACACTACTAATGTTAGTAGTGTGTATGTGCAAAATTTGGGCGCTGTAGCTGCTAAAATAAAGGGTTAAATGGCGGAAAAATTGGCGTGGGCTCCCGCGCAATTTTCTCCGCCAGAGTGGTAAAGCCAGTGACTGAGGGCAGATATTAATAGCCTAGAGAGGGTCCATGGTTATTGGCCCCCTGGCTACAAACATCTGCCCCCAGCCACCCCGGAAAAGGCACATCTGGAAGATGCGCCTATTCTGGCACTTAGCCACTCTCTTCCCACTCCCATGTAGAGGTGGGATATGGGGTAATGAAGGGTTAATGTCACCTTGCTATTGTAAGGTGACATTAAGCCAGATTAATAATGGAGAGGCGTCAATTATGACACCTATCCATTATTAATCCAATTGTATGAAAGGGTTAAAAAAACACACACATTATTAAAAAGTATTTTAATGAAATAAACACACAGGTTGTTTTAATATTTTATTGCTCTCTCAATCCACCTGAAGACCCTCGCTCTGAAAAATAATAAACCAACAATATACATACCTTCAGATGATCTGTCACGTCCCACGAAGTAAATCCATCTGAAGGGGTTAAATCATTTTACAGCCAGGAGCTGTGCTAATGCACTCGCTCGTGCCTGTAAACCCCCAGGTACTGAAAGGAAAGCAGGATGATCTGTACTTATCTTGAGTTGCGGTGATGCGCCCTCTGCTGGATGTCCTCATATGAACTGGAGCCTTGGAAAAGTTCCCACGCTCGAATTCATATGAGGACATCCAGCAGAGGGCGCATCACCGCGACTCAAGGTAAGT
The DNA here is from genome assembly GCF_051348905.1 of Ranitomeya variabilis. Lineage (NCBI taxonomy): Eukaryota > Metazoa > Chordata > Amphibia > Anura > Dendrobatidae > Ranitomeya > Ranitomeya variabilis. The sequence goes on along the minus strand of NC_135234.1, from coordinate 37,959,903 downwards.
ACAGATCATCCTGCTTTCCTTTCAGTACCCGGGGGTTTACAGGCACGAGCGAGTGCATTAGCACAGCTCCTGGCTGTAAAATGATTTAACCCCTTCAAATGGATTTACTTCGTGGAACGTGACAGATCATCTGAAGGTATGTATATTGTTGGTTTATTATTTTTCAGAGCGAGGGTCTTCAGGTGGATTGAGAGAGCAATAAAATATTAAAACAACCTGTGTGTTTATTTCATTAAAATACTTTTTAATAATGTGTGTGTTTTTTTAACCCTTTCATACAATTGGATTAATAATGGATAGGTGTCATAATTGACGCCTCTCCATTATTAATCTGGCTTAATGTCACCTTACAATAGCAAGGTGACATTAACCCTTCATTACCCCATATCCCACCTCTACATGGGAGTGGGAAGAGAGTGGCTAAGTGCCAGAATAGGCGCATCTTCCAGATGTGCCTTTTCTGGGGTGGCTGGGGGCAGATGTTTGTAGCCAGGGGGGGCCAATAACCATGGACCCTCTCTAGGCTATTAATATCTGCCCTCAGTCACTGGCTTTACCACTCTGGCGGAGAAAATTGCGCGGGAGCCCACGCCAATTTTTTCCGCCATTTAACCCTTTATTTTAGCAGCTACAGCGCCCAAATTTTGCACATACACACTACTAACATTAGTAGTGTGGAATATGCAAAAAAAAAAAAGGGGATATGAGATGGTTTACTGTACGTAAATCATGACTCATATCATGTCGGGTTTGTGAAGGAGAAATGAAAAGCCGGCAATTGAATTACCGGCTTTTCACATATATCACGCTGAATTAAATATAAATACAGAATATATATATATGTGTCTCAATGACATATATATATATATATATATATATATATATATATATATATATATATATATATAGTATATACTGTATATATGTTTTAACGACCATTTGAGCACATAAATCCATTAGATGTCGGTTTTGCAAGCCTGCGAGAAAATATCGCAGTACGGATGCCATACGGATTACATACGGAGGATGCCATGCGCAAAATACGCTGACACACCCTGCCTACGGATGACATACGGATCACTATTTTGGGGACTTTTCTGCGTATTACGGCCGTAAAAAACGGACCGTATTTACATATGCTAAGTGTGAGGCCGGCCTTATTGTACTAACAGAAAATGTGCAATCTGCATTCAAACAACATTTGACAGGTGCATAAGTATGGGCACCCTTATCATTATCTTGTTTTAAATACTCCTACCTACTTTTTACTGACTTACTAAAGCACTTTTTTTGGTTTTGTAACCTCATTGAGCTTTGAACTTCCTAGTCAGGTGTATGCAATCATGAGAAAAGCTACTTAAAGTGGCCACTTGCAAGTTGTTCTTCTGTTTGAATCTCCTCTGAAGAGTGGCATCATGGGCTCCTCAAAACAACTGTCAAATGATCTGAAAGCAAAGATTATTCAACATAGTTGTTCAGGGGAAGGATACAAAAAGCTGTCTCAGAGATTTAACCTGTCAATTTCCACTGTGAGGAACATAGTAAGGAAATGGAAGAACACAGGTACAGTTCTTGTTAAGGCCAGAAGTGGCAGGCCAAGAAAAACATCTGAAAGGTAGAGAAGAAGAATGGTGAGATCAGTCACGGACAATCCTCAGACCACCTCCAGAGAGCTGCAGCATCAACTTGCTGCAGATGGTGTCACTGTGCATCGGTCAACTATACAACGCACTTTGCACAAGGAGAAGCTGTATGGGAGAGTGATGTGAAAGAAGCCGTTTCTGCAAGCACGCCACAAACAGAGTCGGCTGAGGTATGCAAAAGCACATTTGGAGAAGCCAATTTCTTTTTGGAAGAAGGTCCTGTGAACTGATGAAACCAAGATTGAGTTGTTTGGTCATACAAAAAGGCGTTATGCATGGCAGCAAAAAAGCACAGCATTCCAAGAAAAACACTTGCTACCCACAGTAAAATTTGGTGGAGGTTCCATCATTCTTTGGGGCTGTGTGGCCAATGCCGGCACCGGGAATCTTGTTAAAGTTGAGGGATGCATGGATTCCTCTCAGTATCAGCAGATTCTTGACAGTAATGTTCATGAATCAGTGACAAAGTTGAAGTTACGCAGGGGATGGATCTTTCAGCAAGACAATGATCCAAAACACCGCTCCAAATCTACTCAGGCATTCATGCAGAGGAACAATTACACTGTTCTGGAATGGCCATCCCAGTCCCCAGACCTGAATATCATTGAACATCTGTGGGGTCATTTGAAGAGGGCTGTCCATGCTCGGCGACCATCAAACTTAACTGAACTGGAATTGTTTTGTAAAGAGGAATGGTCAAAAATACCTTCATCCAGGATCCAGGAACTCATTAAAAGCTACAGGAAGCGACTAGAGGCTGTTATTTTTGCAAAAGGAGGATCTACTAAATATTAATGTCACTTTTCTGGTGAGGCCTCATACTTATGCACCTGTCAAATTTTGTTTCAATGCAGATTGCACATTTTCTGTTAGTACAATAAACCTCATTTCAAGGCAGAAACATTACTGTGTCTAACAGTTATTAGATATATGAAACTGAAATAGCTGTTGCAAAAAAACAATTTTTATAAAACATTAAGCTTAAGATAAATAGGGGTGCCCAAACTTTTTCATATAACTGTATAGCAACAAGCTTTGGTCGTGCAACAAGTGCCGGGGTAAAAAGCCATAACAAGTCTCAATCTTGTTAAATTCATAAAGAACGGTATTTTTTTGTACCTACACTTTAGTAAAGGCATGAATAAGAATGTCTACTTGGAAACAGAGGACTGTGAAGATTGGTCCTAATTTGTATGTGAATAATATATGTCCTACATTTGTTAGAAACCATCTGAATAACTAAAGTTAATTCGCCCAAGATTAGAAGCAGTTCACATGTTCCCTGGACTTCTGGCTTGGTGTCTCCAATCTCCAGGTGAACAGCACTTTGTATTATATCGATGTCAACACGACATGGATTAAGTTTGATCTTGTGGTAGAACAAGGCGATGGCAACCTTTGCTGTGCTACTAGTTAAACTTGGGCCTTCAGATTTGATCTTCATTGTCCTTTAAGGCCTTGTTCGGTAAATAGACAGTTAAAGTCCAAACCTGAGACTGAGTCACAGAGGGAAATGACATTTTTCCTTCTTTTGTTTGGCTTCTCTTCTAAGACACTTGAGTTACATTGTAGAGTCTTTCACTGGAAGCCAGGAAGGCTGTGCTTTCACCTTAGATAAGTCTCTGACTGAATTTTCTGTTTGGCTGAGTCCGGGGCGACTGTCAGCAGAGCATGAACATTCCTCGAAGCAGATTATGTGAGCTTCTAGCAGAGATTTTCTGAGCGGTGACAGCTCACATGGATCCCTCGCTGCTCACGGACTGGATTTTTCCCAAGAATGTGGCTCCATTTGTGCACATGACAATCCCAAATTCCATGTGCAGTAGGTGGCCATTCTCTATTAGTATAATGTCCACCATGCCAAGTGACCGGCCTGTCAGATACTTAATTCCAATCTACGAGTTGGGTCCCCTTCAAATGTTCTTACATGCCATGACTAATACTGATGATATGTTATGACCACTTTTGGCCTCCAACAACATCAATATATACAACAGCTTGACAATGTCACTGGAACTCTTCCTAGCCCCTGACTAAACCTATTTCCCATACGTGAGTAGCCGCGGATGAGGCACTCCTTTTACACCCTAGCGCACTGTGTGAAAGTGTGGGGCCTGGCTGAGTCTGTAGACTTGTACTAGGAGATCATCACACAAGTGCAGGTCGCATGTAGCCGGCGTGTGAGCTGGCCAGGGCCATGTTTTTTATAGTTCAATGAGGGGGACTTTCGTTCCAACACAAACTCTTGACTGGGTGGTAACTTGATAAAGGTTATATACAAGGGATAGCAGGTACAAAGTCTTATGGATGTTTCCTCTACAGTATAAAGTATCTTTCACTCTTAATCTCCTTCCTCCTTAGTTTATTAATGGCTAATGAGGCTCACTGTTTCTCTCTGCTTTGCCACAATCCAGCTTTAACACAACAGTCCTGATCAGGAAGTCTCCTCACTTGGTTTCAGTTCTACATCCTATTTCTTCCACTACTGGTCCCTGGGAATTCTCACACTTAGGACCCCCTCTAGATGATCGTATTCAGTCCTGCTTAGGTCCGTTACCTTCTGTGTTACAAGCTCTGGGGTTCGTGACTCGGCATCCTATCCAAGGACACCTCTGCGGGAGGCCACGCTGTCTCAGTCACTTCTCTTCAGGATCACACTATCCCTAGTCCTTAGTCTCCTCTCACTTAGAATCATCCTTCCATGCAGCTCTGCTAGTTTTGCTCTCCAAACCCTATCTAACTAAGAGGAGCTCAGTCACTTTACCTAGCACTAAACATCCTCCACAATGGGCTAGTCCCAAACATTATCTCTATCTTACCCTAATGTCATTATCTATGCTACAGTGAACTATCTACATCCCTAAACTCCCTTTCTTAAACATTTTACCTTACACTAGACACTACTAACATTATCACACCCTACATTATTCTAACAATACTTATCACACTCTATACTCAATACATTGCATGACACAGTATTTACAAAAGACGCATGACTTAATATACATTACAACACAACACAACGAGATTGGTGTCTTTAGGTGCAGGAACTAGACAGCACAGTCCACCATCCTTGCACGTGTATACTACGCCATAAGCCTCTCAATCAATTGCCCAACTGTAGACATTGTTGCCCGCTAAGGTGCACCTTGAAGCTTTTGGACCCCAAGGCAAATCTTTTTACAGATCTTTCTTCCATCCACCATGTTCATATGTGATAGAGGGACCACTGGGCCTGGGTTCAAGTGTTGCCTTTACATCCCCTATAGTAATGACCTTAAACCCCCATGACCTAGAACTAAGGCCACAAGCTCCAGGGAACCCCACAATCTCTAGAATATGTGACCTCTATTCCTTTTATCACCTTACCAGTCTACCGCCAAGGCACTACTTTTGGAAAGGGGGTGTAACAATGCCCAAATATGCAGTTGCTTTCTACGTTTTGACCCATCATGTACCTTCCACTCTTTCATCTCTACCACGAGCAGCTACTGTGTTGTTCGTGGCGGCAGTATGTGGCATGATAGTACTATTTATGCCCTGTAATGCGGTATTATTTGGGTGCTATTTAGTGATGTCAGTTGAGCACTATATGGCAGCATGAGGGTGATTGTATGGTGGCATTATTTATGATGCCATTAGTCATATGACATACGACTTGGCACAGGAATATAACAGCTGTTGGCTATACTGATTATAAAAGACGAGATCCACCAAAAAGGCGGTGATGCCTCCGTAATCTGTAACTTGATCTATTTTCTATTTTCTGTGCACACAGAAGACACGTCAGACATGTCAGCACCGTTCTACTTGTTTATTTAAATCCCTACTGTAATATTTTCGGCATCAGATAGGTATGCTATATTTTGACATGTCCGTTCCATAAAATGAAATCTCTACAAGGGGTTTGATGTAAGTGTGCCTGGTCCTACCTCATTACTGAGGAATTTCTGACAAATGACAACATTCTTTGTTCTGTATTTATTTTACATGTTTGGTGTACAGGAAGTTTTGTGTGTTTCGCATCGCTAGTCCTGGACATTCATTATCTGTCAGCCTCAGGGTTCAATGCTACCGGCGTTTGCCATGGAGTCTTGTATGTCAGCTAAAACCAGGGCTTCTCAGAACTACGCTCCATAGGTTGCGGTACTTAATCGCTGGACATTGTTGACACGCCATGGATTATGTTGGACCTGCAGGGATTTTTTAAAATAATAAATTGGTGAATGAGGGAGAGTTTCTTGCTTTTATTTCTTTACCTCTCACTTTTTATGCCTTTCAGGGTCCCATTTTTGGATTACTTCGGATTCGGCTACGTCCGATCTTCATGATATATAGTACAGACCAAAAGTTTGGACACACCTTCTCATTTAAAGATTTTTCTGTATTTTCATAACTATGAAAATCGTACATTCACACTGAAGGCATCAAAACTATGAATTAGCACATGTGGAATTATATACTTAACAAAAAAGTGTGAAACAACTGAAATTATGTCTTATATTCTAGGTTCTTCAAAGTAGCCACCTTTTTGCTTTGATGACTGCTTTGCACACTGTTGGCATTCTCTTGATGAGCTTCCATAGGTAGTCACCGGAAATGGTCTTCCAACAATCTTGAAGGAGTTCCCAGAGATGCTTAGCACTTGTTGGCCCTTTTGCCTTCACTCTGCGGTCCAGCTCACCCCAAACCAACTTGATTGGGTTCAGGTCTGGTGACTGTGGAGGCCAGGTCATCTGGCGTAGCACCCCATCACTCTCCTTCTTGGTCAAATAGCCCTTACACAGCCTGGAGGAGTGTTTGGGGTCATTGTCCTGTTGAAAAATAAATGATGGTCCAACTAAACGCAAGCCGGATGAAATAGCATGCCGCTGCAAGATGCTGTGGTAGCCATGCTGGTTCAGTATGCCTTCAGTTTTGAATAAATCCCCAACAGTGTCACCAGCAAAGCACCCCCACACCATCACACCACCTCCTCCATGCTTCACGGTGGGAACCAGGCATGTAGAGTCCATCCGTTCACCATTTCTGCGCCTCACAAAGACATGGTGGTTGGAACCAAAGATCTCAAATTTGGACTCATCAGACCAAAGCACAGATTTCCACTGGTCTAATGTCCATTCCTTGTGTTCTTTAGCCCAAACAAGTCTCTTCTGCTTGTTGCCTGTCCTTAGCAGTGGTTTCCTAGCAGCTATTTTACCATGAAGACCTGCCGCACAAAGTCTCCTCTTAACAGTTTTTGTAGAGATGTGTCTGCTGCTAGAACTCTGTGTGGCATTGACCTGGTCTCTAATCTGAGCTGTTATTAACCTGCGATTTCTGAGGCTGGTGACTCAGATAAACTTATCCTCAGAAGCAGAGGTGACTCTTGGTCTTCCTTTCCTGGGGCGGTCCTCATGTGAGCCAGGTTTCTTTGTAGCGCTTGATGGTTTTTGCCACTGCACTTGGGGACACTTTCAAAGTTTTCCCAATTTTTCGGACTGACTGACCTTCATTTCTTAAAGTAATGATGGCCAATCGTTTTTCTTTGCTTAGCTGCTTTTTTCTTGCCATAATACAAATTCTAACAGTCTATTCAGTAGGACTATCAGCTGTGTATCCACCAGACTTCTGCACAACACAACTGATGGTCCCAACCCCATTTATAAGGCAAGAAATCCCACTTATTAAACCTGACAGGGCACACCTGTGAAGTGAAAACCATTTCCGGTGACTACCTCTTGAAGCTCATCAAGAGAATGCCAAGAGTGTGCAAAGCAGTCATCAAAGCAAAAGGTGGCTACTTTGAAGAACCTAGAATATAAGACATATTTTCAGTTGTTTCACACTTTTTTGTTAAGTATATAATTCCACATGTGTTAATTCATAGTTTTGATGCCTTCAATGCGAACGTACAATTGTCATAGTCATGAAAATACAGAAAAATCTTTAAATGAGAAGGTGTGTCCAAACTTTTGGTCTGTACTGTATGCAGTATATATATATTTTTTTTTTTTTAATAAAGTGGTGAACGTGGTGTGATGGAGTGTTTTTTTTTACATAACATTTTTGTGTGTTTTTTCTTTTAACTTAGTGGGTTAATCATGGGGGTGTTTAGCAGATGCCTCTCCATTACTAATACCTAGGCTTTATGCTAGCTGACATTACAAAGCTGACATCAACCCCATAAACCATTACTGCGATTACCACCACACCAGCGCAATTGAGAAGATATAGAGGAGAAAATCCAGCTTCCAAAAATATCAAAATTTATTAAAGATAAAATCCAAAGTCCAAAAACATGGTTCACAGGAGAAGAAATAGCAGCAAGCTACATGTTTCGAACAATAAGTTCTTTTTCAAAGCTGCTCACCATGCACCAGAGTGAGGTTTAAATAGCAGCTGTGAAAATCACAGAAAATCACTCCACCACCTGATGCAGCAGTGATTATATACAATAAAAACGCAAAAATATCACAAAAAACATCACAAAAAAACAAAGAAATATATAATATACATATGTGAAATATATAGTACAACTAGACAATGTGAATCTCTCAGTAATGAAACATGATTTCCTTGCGAGCATTTAAGCCCATGGGATGGCAAGTGTTAAGGTAAAACATCCAATAAGCTTCACGCGTCATAAGACGTCTCTTCAAGTCTCCTCCTCTGGCTGTCACTCCAAGCCTCTCAATGCCGACAACCCGAAGGAATGTAGTATTTCTTTGATGACTGGTGATAAAATGCTTAGACGCATGAGACACAGAACGATTATTATTAGTGGACACAACAATATCAGTGATGTGTTCAGAGATACGCGTCTTTAACATGCGAGTGGTACAACCTATGTAACTTAATTTGCATTTCATGCATGTTATCATATAAACCACATTCTTACTATTGCAGTTAATAAATTGCTGGATTTTATGTTCTTGTTTATCACTGCTATCAGTAAAAGAATGCGTGACAACGGAATGGGCACATGTGCGACATTTAGAAGCACCACAGTGATAAAAACCTATATGGTGTAACCATGTATGGGAGACTTTACTAGATTTAAATAGGCTGGGTGAGAGAATGTCAGACAAAGTGGTAGCCTTTTTTGCAATCACCTGACAGCCTGAAGATAGAATTTCAGAAAGAATCTCGTCCTCATATAAAATAGGAATGTTTTTCAAGATAAGAGATTTAATATCGTTGTATTGAGGACTATATTTGATAGAGCAAAAGGTTTTTTGATTTTGATACACTTTTTTCTCTTTATTTTTTGATACCAGCATATCGCTGCGTTTTTTTTGTTGTACTATATTTTTAGCTCTATCAAGAGCCCACTTAGAATAGCCTCTTTTTTCTAATTTTTTACAACACAGATCGGTCTCTTGCTTTAAAATACTGGCATCATTACAATTCCTGGTTATTCTGGTAAGCTCGCCCACTGGTATGGACTTTATTGTATGTCCAGGATGGCTGCTGGACGCATGTAAAATGCTATTGCCAGAGAGGGGTTTATGAAATGTGGAGGTGGTAATAACATGGCCCACAGTACTGCACAGTGTCAAGTCCAAAAAAGAGATCATGTGCGGATTATGACTGCATGTGAAGCGAAGATTGAAGTCATTAGAATTGAGATGGACAAGAAACTCTGGTATGGCAGACACATCGCCACTCCAGATGAGGAGTAAATCGTCGATGTATCTACCATACCAGAAAATGTCCATCGCAAATGGGTTGCAATCCGAATAAAAAAACAATTCCTCCCAATATGACATTACCAAGTTAGCAACAGATGGTGAGTGTTTACCTCCCATAGAAACTCCTTTGCATTGGAGAAAGAACTGCTGATCAAAGGAGAAATAATTATGAGTCATTAAGAAAAAGATAACCTGTATAACATAATTGCACAAATCAATAGTGTAGTTACTGTACTTATGCAGATGAAATTCTAGTGCTTGAATGACAATGTTTTGTGGAATACAGGTATACAATGAAATGACATCACAACTTATCCATTGAAAACCATCACACCATGCAATATTAGAGAGCTGATGTAGAACATCTCTTGCATGGTGAGCAGCTTTGAAAAAGAACTTATTGTTCGAAACATGTAGCTTGCTGCTATTTCTTCTCCTGTGAACCATGTTTTTGGACTTTGGATTTTATCTTTAATAAATTTTGATATTTTTGGAAGCTGGATTTTCTCCTCTATTTGTTCTATTGCCTCACGTGAAGACTGCACGTCATCCGGGCTTCCCCACAACAAATGCCTAGTAGGTGAGCTGGTTTTGTCTCATTTTTTTTTTTTTTTCTTCTGCAATTGAGAAGAGCTGGGCGCAGAATTGGCGCATCTCTTGTGATATGCCAATTGTGGGTCAGCTGGGGACTGGTATTTTTAGGCTGGAAGGGCCCAATAACCAGAGACATACCCAGTCTGGTAATATAAGCCCACAGCTGTCTGCTTTACATTGGCTGGTTATGAAAATTGCTGGGAACTCCACATTATTTTTTAAAATTATTTATTTACTTAATAGATTAAATAAGGCTAAACACCCTTTAGTGCTGCATGAAAGGCACTAAAGGGTGAAAGTTTATTATATGTAAGGGGCTTGTGAAATTATACACTCACCGGCCACTTTATTAGGTACACCATGCTAGTAACGGGTTGGACCCCCTTTTGCCTTCAGAACTGCCTCAATTCTTCGTGGCATAGATTCAACAAGGTGCTGGAAGCATTCCTCAGAGATTTTGGTCCATATTGACATGATGGCATCACACAGTTGCCGCAGATTTGTCGGCTGCACATCCCAAAGATGCTCCTTACAAGGCAGGATGGATCCATGCTTTCATGTTGTTTACGCCAAATTCTGACCCTACCATCCGAATGTCACAGCAGAAATCGAGACTCATCAGACCAAGCAACGTTTTTCCAATCTTCTACTGTCCAATTTCGATGAGCTTGTGCAAATTGTAGCCTCAGTTTCCTGTTCTTAGCTGAAAGGAATGGTACCCGGTGTGGTCTTCTGCTGCTGTAGCCCATCTGCCTCAAAGTTCGACGCACTGTGCGTTCAGAGATGCTCTTAGGCCTACCTTGGTTGTAACGGGTGGCGATTTGAGTCACTGTTGCCTTTCTATCAGCTCGAACCAGTCTGCCCATTCTCCTCTGACCTCTGGCATCAACAAGGCATTTCCGCCCACAGAACTGCCGCTCACTGGATTTTTTTTCTTTTTCGGACCATTCTCTGTAAACCCTAGAGATGGTTGTGCGTGAAAATCCCAGTAGATCAGCAGTTTCTGAAATACTCAGACCAGCCCTTCTGGCACCAACAACCATGCCACGTTCAAAGGCACTCAAATCACCTTTCTTCCCCATACTGATGCTCGGTTTGAACTGCAGGAGATTGTCCTGACCATGTCTACATGCCTAAATGCACTGAGTTGCCGCCATGTGATTGGCTGATTAGAAATTAAGTGTTAACAAGAAGTTGGACAGGTGTACCTAATAAAGTGGCCAGTGAGTGTATGTCTACTGTATATATTCTATCCATCTATCTATATCTGTATATAAGAATGCTTTATAAGTTTGAAAACGAGAGAGAAAGATATTTTCCAGCTTCACAGTTAGGGTCTCCATTGCTTTCAATGGGGTTCAGGTTCAAGTTCGGGTACAATTCTGGTTCCCACGTCGAACTTTGGACTAAACTTCCACTTCTGAACTTCCACAGATCCGCTCATCCGTATATGCCAGTGTGACTCCAGCCTAAGGGTAAGTTTACAAGACTGTTTTCATTCCATCTGAGAAAAACAGTCCAATTATTCTGATCAGACTGTGATCAGAGTTTGAGCAGAATGGCGTCATTTTTTCTCTGATGTGTAGAGAAGAATAAAGATTCTCCATTCTGTAATTCTATGAAGATTGGACCACACTAGGATGTCATCTGAGTGCGGTCCAAAGTTTTCCATGGACCCATGTACTTGCTCTGCCGATTTTGATCCAACATTAGGATCAAAATCGCACTTGTCACTGTTTAGACCAAGTGGTGCCAGGAAAAAAATCAGACATGTGCACAACCCCATAGAACAATATGGATATTATTATCTACTATATAATTGTCTAAGGGTCACTTCCATCTGTCTGTCCTTCTGTCTGTCACAAATATTCATTGGTCGCGGCCTCTGTCTGTCATGGAATCCAAGTCGCTGATTGGTCGTAGCAAAACACCCACGACCATTGCCACGATCAATCAGCGACGGGCACAGTCCGGCGGCAAAATGGCCGCTCCTTCCTCCCCGCAGTCAGTGCCCGCTCCATACTCCCCTCCAGTCAGCGCTCACACAGGGTTAATGGCAGCGGTAACAGACCGCGTTATGCCGCGGTGTAATGCACTCCGTTACCGCTGCTATTAACCCTGTGTGACCAACTTCTAACTATTGATGCTGCCTATGCGGCATCAATAGTTAAAAGATTTACTGTTAAAAATAATAACAAAAATAAAAAATCGTTATATACTCACCGTCCGTCGGCCCCCGGATCAGGAACAGGCCTTCCCCACTCCTGGCGACGCTCCGGTGACCGCTCCATGCATTGCGGTCGCGAGACCGCTACGTCATCATCTCGCGAGACCGCAATGCACTCTTGGGACCGGAGCGCGCAAGGAGCGTCGGTAACCGCTTCGCCTGGATCCGAGGCCAACGGAAGGTGAGTATATAACTATTTTTTATTTTAATTCTTTTTTTTTAACAGGGATATGATGCCCACATTGCTATATACTGCGTGGGCTGTGCTATATACTACGTGGGCTGTGCAATATAATTCGTGGGCTGTGCAATATAATACGTGGGCTGTGCAATATAATACGTGGGCTGTGCAATATACTACGTGGGCTGTGCAATATACTACGTGGGCTGTGCAATATACTACATGGGCTGTGCAATATACTGTGTGGGCTGTGGTATATACTGCGTGGGCTGTGCTATATACTACATGGGCTGTGCAATATAATACGTGGGCTGTGCAATATAATACGTGGGCTGTGCAATATAATACGTGGGCTGCTATATACTATGTGGGCTGTGCAATATACTACGTGGGCTGTGCAATATACTACGTGGGCTGTGCAATGTACTACGTGGGCTGTGCAATATACTACGTGGGCTGTGCAATATAATACGTGGGCTGTGCAAAATAATGCATGGGCTGTGCAATATAATACGTGGGCTGCTATATACTATGTGGGCTGTGCTATATACTACGTGGGCTGTGCAATATACTACGTGGGCTGTGCAATGTACTACGTGGACTGTGCTATATACTACGTGGGCTGTGCAATATAATACGTGGGCTGTGCAATATAATACGTGGGCTGCTATATACTACGTGGGCTGTGCAATATACTACGTGGGCTGTGCAATGTACTACGTGGGCTGTGCAATGTACTACGTGGGCTGTGCAATATACTACGTGGCCTGTGCTATACACTACGTGGCCTGTGTTATACACTACATGAGCTGTGTTATAAACTACGTGGGCTGTATCATACACTACGTGGGCTGTGTTATACACTACGTGGGCTGTGTTATATACTGCGTGCATAGGCTGCGTTATATACTACGTGAGCTGTGTTATATGCCATGTGGGCTGTTATAAACTACGTGGCTGTGTTATATGCTATGTGGGCTGTTATACACTCCATGGGCTGTGCTATATACTATGTGGCTGTGCTATATACTCCGTGGGCTGTGTTATATACTACGTGGCTGTGCTATATACTGCGTGGGCTGTGCTATATACTCTGTGGGCTGTGCTATATACTACGTGGCTGTTCTATATACTACGTGGCTGTGCAATTTACTACGTGGCTGTGCAATATACTACGTGGCCTGTTATATACTACATTGCCGGCTGCGAACAAACAGCGACAGGTGCAGTCCGGCTGCGAATTGGCGCGGGATTTGAACCACGCTTCGCTAATTAGTCGCGGCCGGCCGAATCCTGTGTATTCAATGTATTATTCTAAAATCTTCATAAATAAACTACATACATATTCTAGAATACCCGATGCTTTAGAATCGGGCTACCATCTAGTTAATCATAATTATAGAGCCATTTATTCCATGGTGCTTTACATGTGAGCATATGAGTGCTTTCCGTGAAAGCCATATAAAACCATATGAAAAAAATATAATCAGTCATGTGCACAAGCCCTAACATTCATAATCTGACCTTTGGGGCATTTTTTTACTTATTTTTAGCTGAAAACAATTTTTACAATTGAATTATATTAAACCTTTTGTATCGTTTGTCTTCTACAGCCTCTACGCATCACTACACATAACAGACTGCAGAATGAGTTACAGTACATCCATCAATATAATCGTATGATGATGGCTCCTTTATCTCTCTTCTCCTGAATCAAGCTAAACAAACAACAACAATAAATTCAGCTTTGTAATTCTGTTACAAATTGTACCTTTAGTGCAAAATCCATCATAAATGAGTGAACATGATTATGTCGGTACAAGATGATTTTACTTGAATATGAAAAAATATGAACCATTTTGAGCCTTGAATTTGGCATACATATGCTGAAAAATACTACTGGCTTATACGACATGTTGGAGTATACAACAGCTGCAGGCTTATGCTGCATAGGAATTGGTATCACTGGTTTGTGTGTGTAGTTCCTCTATAGTTTGTATTATATGACCTCTTGGTTTCTTTAAAGGGCACCTGTCACCACGTTTTTGGAAGATGGGATAAAAATAGTGTTAAATAGGGGCAGAGGTGGGCGTTACATTAGTGTGTTTGTTATGCGTTTATTACCCACCGAAGCTGCCGAAATACCTTTGCAAAGTCTCTGTTTTCGCCTGTCAATCAGGCTGGTCTGGTCAAAAGGGCGTGGTGTCTTCCCCCAGATCTTGCTTATCTGTACGTTGGTGGCGTAGTGGTTTGCGCATGCCCAAGGTCCCGAAGCCACTGCACAGGGGAGTGAAAACATTGCGATGTGCGTTATTTCCCTGTTGATCGGTGGGGGCGGCCATCTTCCTTTGGCCGCGCGTGCGCAGAAGCGGCGCTCTGCTGGCCGCGGCTTCAGGAAAATGGCCGCGGGATGCCACGCGTGCGCAGATGGAGATCGCGGCGGCCATTTTCCTGAAGCAGAGTTCGCATCTCGGCTTCAGGAAAATGGCCGCCGCGATCTCCATCTGCGCACGCGCGGCATCCCGCGGCCATTTTACTGAAGCCGCGGCCAGCAGAGCGCCGCTTCTGCGCACACGCGGCCAAAGGAAGATGGCCGCCCCCACCGATCAACAGGGAAATAACGCACATCGCGATGTTTTCACTCCCCTGTGCAGTGGCTTCGGGACCTTGGGCATGCGCACACCACTACGCCACCAACGTACAGATAAGCAAGATCTGGGGGAAGACACCACGCCCTTTTGACCAGACCAGCCTGATTGACAGGCGAAAACGGAGACTTTGCAAAGGTATTTCGGCAGCTTCGGTGGGTAATAAACGCATAACAAACACACTAATGTAACGCCCACCTCTGCCCCTATTTAACGCTATTTTTATCCCATCTTCCAAAAAAGTGGTGACAGGTGCCCTTTAATTTAGTTGTTTGTGTTATCCTCCATGTTGATGATGAAGAAGGTAATGGTTGCTGTGTATTCCAAGTTTCCAGTTCATTCTCCTACAATGTCTGACTGCTGAATGATTCTGCCGAAAGCTAAAATAAGGACCATTACAAATGTACTAATTGAATCCAATGGGCTCCGGTACGGGCTTTGGACTTATACCCCCTTCCCCCATCCTGGTACGTACATATATATACTGTATATATATATATATATATATATATATATATATATATATATATATATATATATATATATATATATATATATATATATATATATATATATATATATATCTCCTTCATCCTAGTATGTATGTCCCCCATCCGGTATATATGCCCCTCATCCAGGTAAACGTGTCCCTCATCCTGACCCCATCCTGGTATATATATGTCCTGCATCCTGGTATATATGTTCCTCTTCCTGACTCCATCCTGGTAAATACAGTGGGGAAAATAAGTTATTTGATACATTGCTATTTTTCCCACTTACAAAAAATGGAGAGGGCTGTAATTTTTATCATAGGTACACTTCAACTGTGAGAGACAGAAAAAATCCAGAAAATCACGTTGTAATGATTTTTACATATTTAATTTGCATTTTATTGCATGAAATAAGTATTTGATACAATAAAAAAAACGGAACTTAATATTTGGTACATAAACCTTTGTTTTCAATTATAGAGGTCAGAGGTTTCCTGTAGTTCTTGATTAAGTTTGCACACACTGCAGCAGGGATTTTGGCCCCCTCCTCCATACAGATCTTCTCCAGATCTTTCAGGTTTTGGGGCTGTCGCTGGGCAACACTGAGTTTCAGCTCCCTCCTTTGGATCATCCAGATGGTAACTGGCGAACTTCAAATGGGCCTGGACATGTGCTGGGGGACCTTACGTGCGCTGCATGATTTTAATCCATGACGGCGTATTGTGTTACTAATGGTAATGTTTGAGACTGTGGTCGCAGCTCTATTCAGGTCATTGACCAGGTAGTTCTGTGCTGATTCTTGACCTTTCTCGGAATCATCTGGAGCGCCCATTAGGACCATGGGGTACTCGGGACAGGTCCGGCAGTACTTAAAGGGATGGTCACGGAAGCGGTGACCCAGTCTGTGGCCCTGGTGGTCCAACAAAAATGATGAAGGGAAGTGGAAAGTAAAGTCTATGGGGGATAATTTGTGACGCCACCTGTGGCAGATGGTAACGTAGCGAGGATGGTTCTGCTCCCCACAGGTGGAGCGGGGCCCCAGGGCTACCGGTGCAGTTGGTAAGGGATGATAGACGGTGGGGTGCAGGACTGAGGGTACAGGAAATAATTGGAGGACACCGGGATTGCAGTTTCCTTTACCTTTTACTGGTGAATTGCAGGTGCAGTCCGGGGCACTGATTACAGGTGTTGATGCGGTCCGGGCAGCCTGGGTGTAATTTGGTACCCACCTAATGAGGTGGGTTCGGAGGCCTTCCTTTTGCGCTGTATTCTCTGTCCCTTGCTGCTTAAAGCTTTACACAAGTTCCTCTCAGTGTCTGTTACTCCTAACTCGTAAGGTTGACAGCATGAGCCTGTCATGGGCACTGTCTTCTCACTGGCAGCCCCAGGCTCCTGACCTGCTGTGGTGCCTGCAGGTGTCAGATGGACCAGGAGACCTGCAATCTCCTGCCCTCCGGTTCTAGTTGCTGGGCCTTTAGTACCCGTGCAACCACGAACTCCGGTGTCCGGTTTCTTTTCCGCTTAATCCTGGGGAGATCTCAGTCACAGCTTCACTCTCAGTCTCTCTCCTCACATGCTTCCTCTCCCTTCGCTGTCTCACACAAAGCTCTCTAACCCCGCCTCCAGACCAGAACTTGTAGGCAAGTTCCCCTGAAAACGGGTTTAGAGCTCCCACTTCTGGTCTGGAGTCAGGAAGGTGCTGTATGTTTGTGTTACCTGCTAAGGGGATGCATCCTTACTTGCAGGCATGACATCACCCCCCCCCCCCCCCCGTGAGGAAGGCAATGCCATTGTGGCAACCGGACTCCAGGGGTGCCACACATCTTTACCCCTCGAGGCGAGCTGTTGCATGGTGCCCCAGAAAATTGACAGTCATCTCGTGTTTCTTCCATTTTCTAATAATTGTGCCAGCAGTTGTTGCCTTCTCACCAAACTGCTTGCCTATTGTCCAGTAGCCCATCCCAGCCTTGTGCAGGTCTGCAATTTTTGTCCCTGGTGTACTTAGTCAGTCCTTTCATCTTGGCCATGGTGTAGAAGTTGCAGTGTCATTGATTGAGTGTGTGGACAGGTTTACTATGACTTTTACTATGGGATCCATCTCTTTCAATTTTTCTGAGCACAGATTTAGAACCTGTAAGGCTCACCAGGTGAGGTTGAATCACTAAGCCTAGGTCCGAGTGGGCACATGGATCCTGGGCGTTGATGCAGAAAGTCTCTTGGACAGCATGAATTTTTTCAACACAGGAATCTCAGGAGCAGCAGGATAAATTAAGTGGAACCCAGCAGGTATGAATGCAAGCACAAAACAAAGGCATGGATGGTGGAGCGCACACAGTGTCATGGCTCGGTTTGAGGATTCAATCCTCTGACCTGTTGATGTGTGATCAGTTCCCCTTTCTACTGAGCTATTGACTTTTTTCTCTGTTCAAATGCTGATGGTTCCAATTGTCTTTGTTACCCCTTTCTTACCTTCTCTCCAGGTGTTTTCCCATTTTGGTCTGCCCTATCGCATTCTTGATTAAGGTTTATGGGAGACCATGGGGCCCTCAAGCTGGGCATGGGGAGGCTATGGGGCTCTTATTCTGGACATGGGGAGGCTATGAGGCTCTTATTCTGGACATGGGGAGGCTATGGGGCTCTTATTCTGGACATGGGGAGGCTATGGGGCTCTCATGCGGTGTATAGGGAGGCTGTATGGGGCTTTCATGCTGGACATGGAGAGGTTGTGGGGCTCTCATGCGGTATATAGGGATGCTGTGTGGGGCTCATGCTGTATATGGGGAGCCTCTGTGGGGCTCATGCTGTATATGGGGAAGCTGTGTTGGGCTCTTGCTGTATATAGGGAGGCTGTGTGGGGCTCATGCTGGACATGGAGAGGTTGTGTGGGGCTCATGCAGCATATACGGAGGCTGTGTGGGGCTCATGCTGTATATAACATAGTAACATAGTTAGTAAGGCCGAAAAAAGACATTTGTCCATCCAGTTCAGCCTATATTCCATCATAATAAATCCCCAGATCTACGTCCTTGTACAGAACCTAATAATTGTATGATACAATATTGTTCTGCTCCAGGAAGACATCCAGGCCTCTCTTGAACCCCTCGACTGAGTTCGCCATCACCACCTCCTCAGGCAAGCAATTCCAGATTCTCACTGCCCTAACAGTAAAGAATCCTCTTCTATGTTGGTGGAAAAACCTTCTCTCCTCCAGACGCAAAGAATGCCCCCTTGTGCCCGTCACCTTCCTTGGTATAAACAGTTCCTCAGCAAGATATTTGTATTGTCCCCTTATATACTTATACATGGTTATTAGATCGCCCCTCAGTCGTCTTTTTTCTAGACTAAATAATCCTAATTTCGCTAATCTATCTGGGTATTGTAGTTCTCCCATCCCCTTTATTAATTTTGTTGCCCTCCTTTGTACTCTCTCTAGTTCCATTATATCCTTCCTGAGCACCGGTGCCCAAAACTGGACACAGTACTCCATGTGCGGTCTAACTAGGGATTTGTACAGAGGCAGTATAATGCTCTCATCATGTGTATCCAGACCTCTTTTAATGCACCCCATGATCCTGTTTGCCTTGGCAGCTGCTGCCTGGCACTGGCTGCTCCAGGTAAGTTTATCATTAACTAGGATCCCCAAGTCCTTCTCCCTGTCAGATTTACCCAGTGGTTTCCCGTTCAGTGTGTAATGGTGATATTGATTCCTTCTTCCCATGTGTATAACCTTACATTTATCATTGTTAAACCTCATCTGCCACCTTTCAGCCCAAGTTTCCAACTTATCCAGATCCATCTGTAGCAGAATACTATCTTCTCTTGTATTAACTGCTTTACATAGTTTTGTATCATCTGCAAATATCAATATTTTACTGTGTAAACCTTCTACCAGATCATTAATGAATATGTTGAAGAGAACAGGTCCCAATACCGACCCCTGCGGTACCCCACTGGTCACAGCGACCCAGTTAGAGACTATACCATTTATAACCACCCTCTGCTTTCTATCACTAAGCCAGTTACTAACCCATTTACACACATTTTCCCCCAGACCAAGCATTCTCATTTTGTGTACCAACCTCTTGTGCAGCACGGTATCAAACGCTTTGGAAAAATCGAGATATACCACGTCCAATGACTCACCGTGGTCCAGCCTATAGCTTACCTCTTCATAAAAACTGATTAGATTGGTTTGACATGAGCGATTTCTCATAAACCCATGCTGATATGGAGTTAAACAGTTATTCTCATTGAGATAATCCAGAATAACATCCCTCAGAAACCCTTCAAATATTTTACCAACAGTAGAGGTTAGACTTACTGGCCTATAATTTCCAGGTTCACTTTTAGAGCCCTTTTTGAATATTGGCACCACATTTGCTATGCGCCAGTCCTGCGGAACAGACCCCGTCGCTATAGAGCCCCTAAAAATAAGAAATAATGGCTTATCTATTACATTACTTAGTTCTCTTAGTACTCGTGGGTGTATGCCATCCGGACCCGGAGATTTATCTATTTTAATCTTATTTAGCCGGTTTCGCACCTCTTCTTGGGTTAGATTGGTGACTCTTAATATAGGGTTTTCATTGTTTCTTGGGATTTCACCTAGCATTTCATTTTCCACCGTGAATACCGTGGAGAAGAAGGTGTTTAATATGTTAGCCTTTTCCTCGTCATCTACAACCATTCTTTCCTCACTATTTTTTAAGGGGCCTACATTTTCAGTTTTTATTCTTTTACTATTGATATAGTTGAAGAACAGTTTGGGATTAGTTTTACTCTCCTTAGCAATGTGCTTCTCTGTTTCCTTTTTGGCAGCTTTAGTTAGTTTTTTAAAGTATTTTTCTCCCTATAGTTTTTTAGAGCTTCAGTGGTGCCATCCTGCTTTAGTAGTGCAAATGCTTTCTTTTTACTGTTAATTGCCTGTCTTACTTCTTTGTTTAGCCACATTGGGTTTTTCCTATTTCTAGTCCTTTTATTCCCACAAGGTATAAACCGCTTACAGTGCCTATTTAGGATGTTCTTAAACATTTTCCATTTATTATCTGTATTCTTATTTCTGAGGATATTGTTCCAGTCTACCAGATTAAGGGCATCTCTAAGCTGGTCAAACTTTGCCTTCCTAAAGTTCAGTGTTTTTGTGACTCCCTGACAAGTCCCCCTAGTGAAAGACAGGTGAAACTGTACAATATTGTGGTCGCTATTTCCTAGATGCCCGACCACCTGCAGATTTGTTATTCTGTCAGGTCTATTAGATAGTATTAGGTCTAAAAGTGCTGCTCCTCTTGTTGGATTCTGCACCAATTGTGAAAGATAATTTTTCTTGGTTATTAGCAGAAACCTGTTGCCTTTATGGGTTTCACAGGTTTCTGTTTCCCAGTTAATATCCGGATAGTTAAAGTCCCCCATAACCAGGACCTCATTATGGGTTGCAGCTTCATCTATCTGATTTAGAAGTAGACTTTCCATGATTTCTGTTATATTTGGGGGTTTGTAACAGACCCCAATGAGAATTTTGTTACCATTTTTCCCTCCATGAATTTCGACCCATATGGACTCGACATCCTCATTCCCTTCGCTAATATCCTCCCTTAAAGTGGACTTTAGACAAGACTTTACATAGAGACAAACCCCTCCTCCTCTCCGATTTTTACGATCCTTTCTAAACAGACTGTAACCCTGTAAGTTAACTGCCCAGTCATAGCTTTCATCTAACCATGTATCGGTTATTCCCACTATGTCAAAGTTACCTGTAGATATTTCTGCTTCTAGTTCTTCCATCTTGTTTGTCAGGCTTCTGGCGTTTGCGAGCATGCAGTTTAGAGGATTTTGTTTTGTTCCAATCTCCTCGCTGCGGATTGTTTTAGAAATGTTCTTACCTCCCTTCTGAGTATGTTTTCCTGGGTCTTCTTTGTTCGAGTCTAATGTTTTTCTTCCCGTCCCCTCTTCTTCTAGTTTAACGCCCTCCTGATGAGTGTAGCGAGTCTTCTGGCGAATGTGTGTTTCCCTGGTTTGTTGAGGTGTAGTCCGTCTCTGGCGAGGAGTCCATCGTACAAGTAATTCACACCGTGGTCCAGGAATCCGAATCCTTGTTGTCTGCACCATCGTATTAGCCAGTTGTTCGCATCAAGGATCCTGTTCCATCTCCTGGTGCCATGCCCGTCTACTGGAAGGATAGAAGAAAAAAACTACCTGTGCATCCAGCTCCTTTACTTTCTTCCCCAACTCTTCAAAGTCCTTGCAGATTGTCAGTAGGTCCTTCCTTGCCGTGTCATTGGTGCCAACATGTATCAGAAGAAATGGGTGGACGTCCTTGGAGCTGAAGAGCTTTGGTATCCTATCGGTCACATCCTTGATCATCGCACCTGGAAGGCAGCATACTTCTCTTGCGGTTATGTCCGGTCTGCAGATGGCTGCTTCTGTGCCTCTCAGTAGTGAGTCTCCCACCACCACCACTCTTCGTTGCTTCTTGGCTGTACTTTTTGCTGTCACTTGTTGCTGTGTACCCTTTTCTTTTTTGCTTGCTGGTAGTGCTTCATCCTTAGGTGTGCCATCTTCATCCTCTACAAAGATTTGATATCGGTTCTTCAGTTGTGTGGTTGGTGATTTCTCCATGGTCTTCTTGCTTCTTTTGGTCACATGCTTCCACTCATCTGCTTTTGGAGGTTCTCTGACACTTTTTTCTCCTTCTGTGACCAGTAGAGATGCTTCTGTTCTGTCTAGGAAGTCTTCATTTTCTTTGATGAGTTTCAAAGTTGCTATTCTTTCTTCCAGACCCCGCACCTTTTCTTCTAAAAGGGCCACTAGTCTACACTTCTGACAGGTGAAATTGGATTCTTCTTCTGGTCGATGTGAACATGTAGCACATGCTGCAGCTCACCATGTAGGTTGTCACATCTGCCATGTTGCTCCTAGATCCTGCTGACTTGCTGTGTGCTTTCCTTCTTGTGTAATCTACTCAGCCAAGCTTTCTTGCAATAATGTCCTACAAGCAAAAATTCGGTTTGGTGATGCTTTCCAAGCAGCTGGTCCCGGCTGTACCCAACGATCTTCTTGCTGAGGGAGACTCTTCGCTTTTCCCAGAAGGCACCTGGAATATGCAAATTATCCTCCTCAAGCTTGAATCCCTGGTTTGGTGATGCTTTCCAAGCAGCTGGTCCCGGCTGTACCCAACGATCTTCTTGCTGAGGGAGACTCTTCGCTTTTCCCAGAAGGCACCCGGAATATGCAAATTATCCTCCTCAAGCTTGAATCCCTGGTTTGGTGATGCTTTCCAAGCAGCTGGTCCCGGCTGTACCCAACGATCTTCTTGCTGAGGGAGACTCTTCGCTTTTCCCAGAAGGCACCTGGAATATGCAAATTATCCTCCTCAAGCTTGAATCCCTGGTTTGGTGATGCTTTCCAAGCAGCTGGTCCCGGCTGTACCCAACGATCTTCTTGCTGAGGGAGACTCTTCGCTTTTCCCAGAAGGCACCTGGAATATGCAAATTATCCTCCTCAAGCTTGAATCCCTGGTTTATAGGGAGGCTGTTTTCCATTTTCCCATTTTGGTCTGCCCTATCGCATTCTGAATTGGGTTTTGTATGTTCACCCTTCACCACACTTCCTTGCTTGCCATTCCTCTAAGTGGAAATGGTTTAGGAGTTCCAGTCCTTCAGCTAAGGCAGACCTGAGGAAAGAGCGGTCCGAGATAGCCGAGGGGCTGGTAAACAGTTGTGTCCAAACCTTCCCATCCCCACCGCTGTCTCCGCCGTTTCCATCCATGCTGACTTCATTGGTGGATCGGGGCCTCCGGGCAATTCCTTCACCAATCAGCATGTGAAACAGCTGACGCTATGATGACATTTAATTGCATCAGCTGTGTACTGCGGAGAGTCAGCGTAC
Source organism: Ranitomeya variabilis (assembly GCF_051348905.1). NCBI lineage: Eukaryota > Metazoa > Chordata > Amphibia > Anura > Dendrobatidae > Ranitomeya > Ranitomeya variabilis. The sequence goes on along the minus strand of NC_135234.1, from coordinate 37,936,562 downwards.
TGGAGACAGGAGCAGAGTGCCGCGGAACGGGACCGAAGTGAATATATGGTTTTCTTTTTTTCACGTGTATGGGATGTCTGGCTGGACATGGGGAGGCTATGGGGGTCTCATCCTGGACATGGGGAGGCTATGGAGATCTCATCCTGGACATGGAAATGCTGTGGGGCTCTTATGCTGGACATGGGGAGGCTATGGGACTCTCATGCTGGACATGGAGAGGTTGTGGGGCTCTCATGCAGTATATAGGGAGGCTGTTTGGGGCTTATGCTGCATATGGGGAGGCTGTGTGGGGCTCATGCTGTATACGGAAAGGCTGTGTGGGGCTCATGCTGTAAATGGGGAGGTTGTGTTGAGCTCATGCTGTATATTGGGAGGCTGTGTGGCGCTCAGTCTGTATAAGGGGAGGCTGTGTGGGGCTCATGCTGTATATGTGGAGGTTGTGTGGAGCTCATGCTGTATATGGAAAGGCTGTGTGGGGCTCATGTTCTATATGGGGAGGCTGCGTGGGGCTCATGCTGTATATGGGGAGGCTGCGTGGGGCTCATGCTGTATATGGGGAGGCTGTGTGGGGCTCATGCTGTATATGAAGAGGCTGTGTGGGGCTCATGCTGTATATGGGGAGGCTGTGTGGGGCTCATGCTGTATATAAGGAGGCTGTGTGGGGCTCATGCTGTATATTGGGAGGCTGTGTGGGGCTCATGCTGTATATTGGGAGGCTGTGTGGGGCTCATGCAGTATATAGGGAGGCTGTGTGGGGCTCATGCTGTATATAGGGAGGCTGTGTGGGGCTCATGCTGTATATGGGGAGGCTGTGTGGGGCTCATGCAGTATATGGGGAGGCTGTGTGGGGCTCATGCTGTATATAGGGAGGCTGTGTGGGCTCATGCTGTATATGGGGAAGTTGTTTGGGGCTCATGCTGTATATAGGAAGGCTGTGTGGGCTCATGCTGTATATAGGGAGGCTGTGTGGGGCTCATGTTGTATATAGGGAGGCTGTGTGGGGCTCATGTTGTATATAGGGAGGCTGTGTGGCTCTCATTCTTTATATAGGGAGGCCGTGTGGGGCTCATGCTGTATATAGGGAGGCTGTGTGGGGCTCATGTGGTATATAGGGAGGCTGTGTGGGGCTCATTCTTTATATGGGGAGGCTACGTGGGGCTCATGCTGTATATAGGGGGGCTGTTTGGGGCTCATTCTTTATATGGGGAGGCTGCTTGGGGCTCATGCTGTATACAGGGGGCTGTGTGGGGGCTCTTACGGTGTATATAAGGGGTTGTGGGGGGTTCATACGATAGATAGAAGGTGGTGTATTCGGGTTCAAACAATATATAGGGCAATGTCAGCATACTTAATTCTGTTCAATATTAAGTGATACAATTAATATTAATATAATTATCAATAATGTAATAATTATAATTAATATATTAATATTAATATTGAGCAGAATTAATTTCAGCCTATTGGTTGAGCCCTCTAGAACAGTCATGGCCTCTCATGTGGCCCCTCGGAAAAATGAATTGCCCACCCCCGAGCTAAGGTGTTTACCTTGTATGGAAAACACCAGTTGGATTCCTGCAGTGAGTCTGTTTTTCGGAGGTCACAGTTTTTCATACTTTTTCCATTTACTTTTTACTCTATCCCCCTCTAACCTCTATGGACGTGTTTTAATTTTCTCACCCTGGATTTTGTATCTTCCTGCAATCTTTCCTCTCCTCTTGTTTGTAGTGTGTTGCAGCCTCCATTCTGATTGCTCTGGAGGTACGAGAAACCCCTCGATGGCCTTTTAGGCAGCCAGGTCCGATGTGGTGTTTTTGAGTTGTGCGGCTGAGGTCTTTCTAGTCTGTACAGGGACCAGTTGGCTGTGGGTGTCTCATCTCCCTACAGTAGGTTTCCCCTTTTTCTGTTACCCGTGAGTGAGTGTGTGTTATGTTCATACCTCAAGAGTTTCAGTACCAAGACACAGGTGTAGGTCTAAATGCTTCTTATGTCACCGATCCACCCCAGGCAACCTACGAAATCCGTCATGGAGCACAACAGAGGGCAGCGGACCCAGGGGATGGAAGTGGAGCCCGGGATACATAGGACGGGACCAAAATCTAGGCATTGCAAAGCATGGCATTCTGTCAGCTTGCAGACCGAATTTTCTCAGGTCCCAGTCTCCAAATATCCTCAGCCAGATGGGAAAAGTAACACACTGAATATGACTCATGTCTGAATACTTCATTTATTTCAGTAGAGCACATTATTTTGCTCTGTACATAAACTCTAGTATAAACTGATGTTACACAGTGTGTAATATGCTGTCATTAGGGATTATTTTGTTAGTAGTGGTGGCGAGTCTACTTCACAAAACAAAATCCGTCTACCGCAGACTGGAAGGAGTACAATAAGATGCTTCACCGAGGTAATGTCCAGCAATGCGCAAATATCAGAAATCTAAGGGGACACTATCAATTATTGAAATGCGGGGTCCAAATCTCTTCAAATATTTCATGTGGATGTCACTGGGAGTCCTACCTTTCCTTACAGCTAACTGAATGAGAAATGCAAGTAAATGTAAATCTGGCCATACCAGGCCTGGTCCATCCATAAAGCTTGTTCAGTGTATGTGCAAATATCAAACATGTCTGACAATTATGACATAGGGAGGTTTGGCGAGATCAGACAATATAGTCATATGAAATTATTGTACATATTGAGTTAGCAAAAACCTTAAAACATCTTTCAAGAAACAGGAGAAAAACCTAGAGGGGATTGAGTGCCTCCCGAGATTTTATTAAGCAAATTTCTCAATGAGGAACTTAATTAATTTAATTGTTTGTTCTTAATCTCTTTGGGGCAAACAAATCCAGTAAACTGTCCTTATTATTCTTCTTTTCATGCTTTCCTAGTGAGGAAGAGATTCCTGGGGCATAAAAAGATTTACAACATCCTAAATTTATTTTTTATTGATAACATTTTGGAATATATGCAATGCTTTGATCGTTTTTTTAATTCATTTTTGGAGGGAGGTGGAGTGAAAAATAGGTAATTCAGGCTTTTTGATTTTTTTCCCTTAAGATATGGATTGATAATTTTCATATTATCGTATATTGGACATTAACAATCAATTGTTTTATACTAAAGTATTGCAATATATTTAAAAAATCACAATTGCCACAGATTGGATTTCATGGGCATTCTAAGATGGTAGATGAGGGGGCCTTAAGCAGGTCTCAAACTGGCTTGGTAACCCACTGGCATCAAAGGGGTTGTATAAGGTCAATGGGTGCTGGAATGGACAACCTACCGGCACCATACCACTTAAATGCCACTGTCAGAGGTAGACAGTGGTGACTAAGTGGTTAAACAGCAGCTATCAGAGCACTGATCACTGCTGTTAGAGTGCAATGCTGGCTGTATAACACAGCTAGCACCTCTCTGGTATGAAATGGGCTCAGGTCCATACACCCACACCCAACATAGGACATTCTGGTGGGTTTACAATATGAGACATGATGGCAAAAACGGGTATTATTTGGGATGCAATCAGCTAATGAATAGGTGATTGATCGTTCATCACCTGAACGCTGCCATATTTTCGCAGGAATCAACATTCTTATGAATTATTGCCTCTTTGTAAAAAGAAGAAAAGGAAAGTAATGCCAGCTCACCATTGGGAAAAATAAGGGTCCAGTATGCACGGAACCACAAGCCGACCACTCGTGTTGAAAAATGTCGAAAAAAAAGGGCTTTTACGCCACTTCCAAGGTTCAACATTCATGGTAAAATTCAATTTAAAAAAAATACATGTTCTAAACAAAAAAAAACGAAAACATTTCCAGAATCTCCTATCCATAGTTATAAGCAGTACAATTCCTTGACATCTGATATTCTGGAAAGTCTTTCTAGCACGGAACTTCAGAATTTCACAAAACTGATCATAGAGAACTTATTAGAAAATTGTCTTTGACTTCCCGATAATCTGGATCCAATTAAATGCTATTGATGCTGTAATAAAGACACTAAAATACTCAGTTTTTTATTCTATACATTGTTGACAGTGTCCCTTTAAATCAAGTACATTCTCTTTGGGGTGTGACTTTTCCCTTTTGTGTTCACGTCATTAAAAACACACAAAATACATAGATACTGAGCTTAGTAAACTTCTCAGCTCCATTATTATATGCTGCTTATAGTTCCTTTATATTACGGAGTTATTTACTCGTTCACCCAAAAATTAGGACCGAATGGTGATGACTTTAGCATTTAGGCTTGTTTAGGAGAGCGTATTTTTGGTCCGTGTGCCAAAATGACGGCAAACAGACAGTATACGGGCCAGTGTGAGTGAATATTATTACCTGCTGAACACTTTATACAGTACGTGGTATATAGTAGTCATGTATGTATCCTACCGTAGCTTAGTTTACCTTATAACACTGCAAAATAAATATGTTTATGGTTAAATCATCATCCATGTCATCCTATTATTTACTGTACCTAAGAGTTTGGAATGTCTGAGTGATGATCAACTTTTTATCGGAAAGCACTTGGACCCATAGAGTGATCACAATAGGACACTCTCAGTGGATCCCTGTGCTGATGATAAAAAATCAGGCAGCATATGACATTCAAATGAATTGCAGGGTTGTCCTACAAAATACAACAAAGATAGTGGATTTCATGAAAATTTGAGTAATTCTTGGAATTTTCTGGGTTTTTAGAAGTTGAACTGGGCGAGCTTGTGATTTGGAATTTAAAGAGAACCTGTCAGTAGAATTTCGCTAAGTAAATTATAGACACTGTCAGGTTAGTGCTGTTACACTGATTAAAATGATACCTGGGGTAAAGAAATCCGTCTTGTGGTTCTTGTGTAATCAGTGTTAGAAGTTTTCAGTTAATGAGATTCTCGTGATCCGGGGTGGGACTGTAGGCAGAGTCTTATCTTCCTGCTTTAAGCCAGAGAAACCAAGGAAAGACCTGCCCACAGGCCGCCCCAAAACACAAGCATGTTCCTCATCATAGAGACAGACTGTTTGTGCGTCAGGGTGGCCTCTGGGCAGGTCTTTCCTTGGTTTCTCTGGCTTAAATCAGGAAGATAAGACTCTGCCTACAGTCCTGCCCCGAAGCATGAGAATCTTATTAACTGAAAGCTTCTACCACTGATTAAACAAGAACCACAAGACAAATTTGTTCACACCAGGTATCATTTTAATCAGTTTAACACTGCCAACCTGACAATGCCTGTAGTTTCCTTAGCAAAATCCTGCTGACAGGTTCACTTTAAATGCTTAATATGCTGATACATTTTCTATAGTTCACTACACCACATTATGGAATGGAGTACAGTGTTACATGAGTGCTCAGAGTCAGAACACCTGTTGGTGGCAAATAAAAACAACAAAAAACAACAGATCTCTTGTATTGGAGCTCACGACAATTTTAGATAAACTATATTTTAAAGTGGCTCTGTTTCAGGGCATTATGTGATAGATGTGAGATGCTAGGCTCAGGAATATATAGTTTTCTATGACTTGATTCAGTATTTTCATGTAAAAAGTTGACAAAAAGCCTGTAAGATCAGCTTATTATACCCACTCATACAGAAAGCCTGTAAGTCCTGCTTACCCTGCCCACTCATACAGAAAGCCTGTGAGTACTGCTTATTCCACCCACTCATACAGAAAGTCTGTAAGTCCTGTTTACCCCGCCCACTCATACAGAAAGCTTGTGAGTCCTGCTTATTCTACCCACTCATACAGAAAGTCTGTGAGTCCTGCTTACCACGCTCACTCATACAGAAAGCCTGTGAGTTCTGCTTATTTCACCCACTCAAACAGAAAGTCTGTGAGTCCTGCTTATTCCACCTACTTATGCAGAAAGTCTGTGCGCCCTGCTTATTCAATGTACTCATACAGAAAGTCTGTGAGCCCTGCTTACACCACCCACTCATACAGAAAGTCTGTGAGTCCTGCTTACCCCACCCAGTCATACAGAAAGCGAGTCCTACTTCCACTTCCCACAGGTAGAAAAATCCTGTGCAGACAGGCTTTATCTATTAGTGAGGGGTGGACACATGGCTCATAAATTTTATTTATTAGTGGGGGTGGAAGTACGACTCATAAGCTTTACCTATCAATGAGTGGTGGAAGCAGGACTCACAGACTTTATTAATGGGTGGTGTAGGCAGGACTTGACAGCTTTCATTATTAGTGGGAAGAGGAAGCAGGACTCACAGACTTTGTCTATTAGTGGGCAAGGGAAGCAGGACTCACAGGCTTTTTCTATTAGAGGGTGGTGTAAGTAGGACTCACAGGCTTTATTACTGAGTGGTGGAAGAAAGAGTAAATTTATTAACTGGTAGTGGAAGCAGGACACACAGGCTCTATCTATTAATGGTAGAGGAAGCAGGACTCACAGAGTGTATCTATTAGTGGGCGGTGGACATTGGACTCACAGGCTTTATCTATTAATGGGTAATGAAAGTAGGACACACATGCTTTATATATTAGGAAGGAGGACACAGAGCCTTTATCTATTAATGGTAGAGGAAGCTGGAGTCACAGACTTTATTAGTGGGTGGTGGACATAGGACTCTCAGGCTTTATCTATTAGTCGGTGGTGGAAGCAGGACACATATGCTTTATCTATTAACAGTAGTGTTGAGCATTCCGATACCGCAAGTATCGGGTATCGGCCGATACTAGCGGTATCGGAATTCCGATACCGGGATTCCGATACTTGCCGCGTATCGGATACCGGAATCGGAAGTTCCCAGATTCAAAATGCAGAAATTCAGCCAATGAGAATGATTTCAAGTGTGGGCACATCCTGTTCAGCATGGAGGGCATGAAACTACTGGCATGGCTGTGATTGGCTGCTGAAATGATGTCATGATGCAGTTTAAAAGTCGCTGGCGCCATTTTGCGATCACTCTGCTGTGAATTCAGTTAGTGACAGGACGCTGTTTGCTGACTGAGGGACAGTTTAGAGATAGCGATTTGCTTCTTTGTGCTTTCCAAAGGCTAATTTAGCAACCGCTGTGTTCACCTACTATTCACCTTCCTTTTGCCTTGTAGCGCTGTTTTCACAGCGATCTGCAAGGTCTCTCTGTGTGTGTGTGTGTGAGTGCAGCCCACTCTCTAGTCTGAGTGCAGCCACATAGGCCATCCATAGCTGGTTGTATTCAGTTCAGGGAGGGTGGTTCATTGCCTCATACAGTACTGTTCTCTTTTTTTTTTTTTTTTTTTTCCAAGTAGTGTAGTCTGCTGCTAATTTATTCAAAAAAATCCTATTAGTGTCTTTCCACCCGTCTCCAGCTAATTTGTGGAAAAACACTACATAGGATAAAGTAGAGGAGGATTTTTGGGCCTTGCAGCGCCGTTTACGGCTGTCTGCACGGTCTCCGTGTGACTGCAGCTCGCCCTGTAGTCTGTGAGCAGCCGTAGCTTGGTTGTCTCCAGCTCAGGGTTGTTCACTGCGTCATACCGCCAAATCAATTTTCATTTTGTTTTCAAGTAGTGTAGTCTGCTGCTAATTAATTTAAAAAAATCCTATTAGTGTCTTTCCACCCGTCTCCAGCTAATTTGTGGAAAAACACTACATAGGATAAAGTAGAGGAGGGTTTTTGGGCCTTGCAGCGCCGTTTACGGCTGTCTGCACGGTCTCCGTGTGACTGCAGCTCGCCCTGTAGTCTGTGAGCAGCCGTAGCTTGGTTGTCTCCAGCTCAGGGTTGTTCACTGCATCATACCGCCAAATCAATTTTCATTTTGTTTTCAAGTAGTGTAGTCTGCTGCTAATTAATTTAAAAAAATCCTATTAGTGTCTTTCCACCCGTCTCCAGCTAATTTGTGGAAAAACACTACATAGGATAAAGTAGAGGAGGGTTTTTGGGCCTTGCAGCGCCGTTTACGTCTGTCTGCACGGTCTCCGTGTGACTGCAGCTCTATCCGTTGTCAGTTCAGCCCCAAAAAAATAAATAATAAAGTTCACCAAACACACCAGTTACACCACTTTACATTTGTGTAGGCCACATTAGCTCATATTCAAGTCTAGTCCACACTTTAGAAAATTAGTGTGTCTTATACCTGTTAGGAGGAGTTGCTCAGGAATAAGCACACAAAGCCGTTAGTACTTTTCTGCTTATCTTTATCAGTCAACCAAGATGAAGAAGGCAGTGAGTAAGGCACGTGGGCGTGGGCGTGGGCGCGGAGCAGGGAGGGGACGTGGGGATTCTGTGCCTGCTGCGGGCACCGGTGAGTCATCAGCACCCACTTTCACAAGGGAACAGTCGTTCATGCGCAGCTTTGTCGCCGAGCGCCGTACACCGCTGCTGCGTCAAGACCAAATTGAAGCCGTTGTGGGATGGATGGCAGCTAATGCATCAACTTCCATTAGTGCCACATCCTCTCAGACACAGAGCACTGGAGAGCAGCCATCTGTCTCTTCACCACCTGCAAAATTGCCCAGGCAGACAGAGATCCCAGGACAGGAGCAGTCTCTACTTCTGTTCTCTGAATCATCTCTTGGCTTGGAAACAGGGGGCCAGCCAAGCAGCATTGGAGAAATGGAAGAAGAGGCAGGGTGCAGTGATGCCCAACCGCTTTTTCTGTCTTCCTCTGAAGAGGCGGGTGGGCCAGTGGCTCCGGTCACCACCTCGCAGGCCGCATCAGCTGATGATGACACTCAGGTGCCACTTACTGGTGCGTGCTCTGCTGCTGAGACTACCCAGGAGGAGCAGTTGGGGGCAGAGGGTAGTGTAGATGATGAGGTCCTTGACCCATCTTGGCGTCAGGGACAGGAAGGTGGTGGGAGCAGCTCTGAGGAAGAGATTCCCCGTACGGCCCAAAGAGGGAGGGGGAAGACTGCGGATCCTGCAGCCTCCGCTTTGGCACCCGTAAGGAGCATGTCTCTTCCAAAAGTCAAAAGGGGGGCTCCCAAGACTTGCAGTGCCTGGTCCTTTTTTGACCCAGTTGCAGATGACATTTGCTATGTCAGATGCAAGGTGTGTCATCAAAAAATCAAAAGAGGTCAAAAAGTCGCCAACCTCAATACCTCCAACATGTGGAAACATGTGCGCAACAGGCACCCGGCGGAGTTAGACAAACACACTGAAGAGCTAGGCCAACCAACAGCGGCAGCTACCACCTCTTCAGCTCGTGTTGCCTCTTCCTCTAGCTCACACGCAGCTGGTTCGGCTTCCTCCCAGGATCGCCGTGGAAGAACCTCTGGCCCTGTTGTCCAGAGACCCGCTGTCATTCCACCCGCAGCACCACTTTCCCAGTCATCCACACACTCCCAGCCCAGTCTACAGCCATCGGTAGTACAGGCATGGGAGAAAAGGCGGCCTTTCTCGTCAAACCACCCACGAGCACAGGCTCTGACTGCAGGCATTGCCAAACTTCTGTCACTGGAAATGCTGTCATTCAGGCTGGTGGAGACTGACAGCTTCCGTGACTTGATGTCATTGGCAGTCCCACAGTACAATGTGCCCAGCCGCTTTTACTTCAGCAGGCAAGCCGTCCCTGCCCTGCACAAGCATGTGGAGGGACACATAAAACACGCGCTACTGAACGCCGTCAGTAGCAAGGTCCACCTCACCACCGATGCGTGGACCAGTCAACATGGACAGGGGCGATACCTTTCCCTCACTGCCCATTGGGTTAATGTAGTTGAGCCGGGTACAGACCGTGCGAGTGGCGCAGGACGTGTCCTGCCCACTCCAAGGATTGCAGGAATCCATTCTGTACGCATTGACTCCTCCTCTTACACCAGTTCCTCAGAATCATCGCTGCAGGAGCCGTCACAGTCCACCTCCACATGGACCCGTGATGAACGTGTACCTGTTACGACCGACATGAGCACAGCCGTGGCCAAACGTCAACAGGCCGTCTTGAAATTAATTTTTTTGGGGAATCGTAGCCACACAGCGCAGGAGCTCTGGAATGCCATCAAGCAGGAGAGCGATGTGTGGTTTGAGCCAGCGAATCTCCAGCCAGGCATGGTAGTGTGTGATAATGGCCGAAATCTGGTGGCAGCCCTGGGCCTCGGCAACCTCACTCACATCCCATGTCTGGCACATGTGCTCAATTTGGTCGTGCAGAGTTTTTTGAGGGACTATCCGGATCTTGATGCACTGCTGCACAAGGTCCGCCTAGAGTGTGCTCACTTGCGGCGTTCCAGCACGGCAAAAGCGCGCATTGCGGCTCTGCAGCGCCGACACCGCCTGCCGGAACATCGCATCATATGTGACCTACCTACCAGGTGGAATTCCACGTTACATATGTTGGAGCGGTTGTGTGAGCAGCAGCAAGCTGTAATGGAGTACCAGCTGTATCAGGCGCAAAAAAGTCGCAGTCAGCGCCGTACAGACTTCACAACCACAGAGTGGGCCACTATGAAGGATGTCTGCCAGGTTTTGCGTCCCTTTGATTATTCCACGCGGATGGCGAGTGCAGATGATGCACTAGTCAGCATGACTGTCCCCCTTATCTGCCTGCTTGAAAAATCACTGCAAGCGCTAAGGGATGATGTTGTGGAAGAGGTGGAGGATGAGGATTCACCACTTCCATCATCTTCTGGACAGTCAGCGCCACGTGGTTCCTCACAAACGCGTAGGCAGGGGACAGTTTGTGAGGAGGATGAGGAGGAGTCAATGGAGGAGGAAGACATCCGTCCAGAGGAGGGAGTTCCCGAATTGTCCAGTACTCAGTGTGTACAGCGAGGGTGGGGTGATGACGAGCGGGCAGAGATCACGCCTCCAGCTGGGGACAGCGTTTCTTGGGCAGTTGGCAGTCTGCAGCACATGGTGGATTACATGCTGCAGTGCCTGAGAAACGACCGCCGCATCGCCCACATTCTCAACATGTCTGATTATTGGGTGTTCACCCTCCTCGATCCTCGCTACCGGGACAACGTAGAAAGCCTCATCACACCGTTGAACCGGGAGCGAAAAATGCGGGAGTACCAAGACACACTGGTCAGTTCCATCATCTTCTCCATTCCAACTGAGAGAAGTGCTGCTACTGCATTCCAAAGCAGCTCAGTGCGTCCAGGCAGTGGTGGAGGCTCTGCACAAAGAGGGAGCAGAAGCAGTGCCTCTGCCCAAGGCAAGACCAGTATGGCCCAACTGTGGCACAGTTTTGTGTGCCCCCCACAAAAGTCTACACCATCACAGACGGCTCCAGTCAGCAGGAGGCAACGGTTCCGTCAGATGGTGACAGACTACATGTCTTGCCCTCTTGCTGTACTCCCAGACGGCTCTTCCCCTTTCAAGTTTTGGGTCTCAAAGCTGGATACATGGCCAGAGCTAAGCCAGTATGCATTGGAGGTGCTGTCTTGCCCTGCGGCCAGTGTATTATCGGAACGTGTCTTTAGTGCTGCAGGTGGTGTACTAACTGACCGTCGCATGCGACTATCCTCCGATAACGTTGACCGGCTTACTTTTCTGAAAATGAACAAGGCCTGGATCTCGCAGGAATTTGCCACTCCTCCTCCTGATTAAATAATTAGGTCACTGTATACGTTATCCAGGTCTCCTGTTGTGTTCATCTTTCTACCACCTGAACTTAAATTCCTGGGCTCCAACACCGCCAGTTGAGGCTCAGACGTGCCGTCTGCACAGTCAAAACATACGACCCAGTGTTATTGGGTTTCAGTAACGTCAGCTGATCCCCAGCTGTGTAGCCGGCAATGTGTCATGCGACCGCCACGCTGACACAACAACTGAAATGTAAGGGAATCTGTCCCCCCCCCCCCAAGGCGTTTGTTACTGAAAGAGCCACCTTGTGCAGCAGTAATGCTGCACAAGGAAAAAGGTAGCTATTTTGGTTTTGCTCCTTGCACACGCAAAACTTAACACTTATAAAATGTGTCCACTGATACCGTAAAACCGTCCCGGAGGTGGGACTTTCCTTCGTAATAGGACGCAGCACAGCCGTCATTCCTACCCCCCCGGCGCCGCGCCCCGGCTCCTCAGCGTTGTTTGATTCCGTCCCGGAGCCTGCGCTGTTATGTTATCCCGTGGCCAGGCACACTTAGCGCTGCCCGTCTTCTGGCATCATTTGGTGTCAGGCTGGCTGCGCCTGTGCGGCCACGCTGGCCGAGAGCCCGCCTCGCAGTGTCTTCTGATTTAATCCCACTGGGGGCCTGGGATCTATGGACATGCGCAGTGCATATCTGAACCTCCACCTCTCACTCATCTCCCTATGGCTTCTTCAGACTGTTCGGTGTCAGCTGGTCCCTAATAATAAAAAGATTTACCACATCCTAAATTTATTTTTTATTGATAACATTTTGGAATATATGCAATGCTTTGATCGTTTTTTAATTCATTTTTGGAGGGAGGTGGAGTGAAAAATAGGTAATTCAGGCTTTTTGATTTTTTTCCCTTAAGATATGGATTGATAATTTTCATATTATCGTATATTGGACATTAACAATCAATTGTTTTATACTAAAGTATTGCAATATATTTAAAAAATCACAATTGCCACAGATTGGACTTCATGGGCATTCTAAGATGGTAGATGAGGGGGCCTTAAGCAGGTCTCAAACTGGCTTGGTAACCCACTGGCATCAAAGGGGTTGTATAAGGTCGATGGGTGCTGGAATGGACAACCTACCAGCACCATACCACTTAAATGCCACTGTCAGAGGTAGACAGTGGTGACTAAGTGGTTAAACAGCAGCTATCAGAGCACTGATCACTGCTGTTAGAGTGCAATGCTGGCTGTATAACACAGCTAGCACCTCTCTGGTATGAAATGGGCTCAGGTCCATACACCCACACCCAACATAGGACATTCTGGTGGGTTTACAATATGAGACATGATGGCAAAAACGGGTATTATTTGGGATGCAATCAGCTAATGAATAGGTGATTGATCGTTCATCACCTGAACGCTGCCATATTTTCGCAGGAATCAACATTCTTATGAATTATTGCCTCTTTGTAAAAAGAAGAAAAGGAAAGTAATGCCAGCTCACCATTGGGAAAAATAAGGGTCCAGTATGCACGGAACCACAAGCCGACCACTCGTGTTGAAAAATGTCGAAAAAGAAGGGCTTTTACGCCACTTCCAAGGTTCAACATTCATGGTAAAATTCAATTTAAAAAAAAATACATGTTCTAAACAAAAAAAAACGAAAACATTTCCAGAATCTCCTATCCATAGTTATAAGCAGTACAATTCCTTGACATCTGATATTCTGGAAAGTCTTTCTAGCACGGAACTTTAGAATTTCACAAAACTGATCATAGAGAACTTATTAGAAAATTGTCTTTGACTTCCCGATAATCTGGATCCAATTAAATGCTATTGATGCTGTAATAAAGACACTAAAATACTCAGTTTTTTATTCTATACATTGTTGACAGTGTCCCTTTAAATCAAGTACATTCTCTTTGGGGTGTGACTTTTCCCTTTTGTGTTCACGTCATTAAAAACACACAAAATACATAGATACTGAGCTTAGTAAACTTCTCAGCTCCATTATTATATGCTGCTTATAGTTCCTTTATATTACGGAGTTATTTACTCGTTCACCCAAAAATTAGGACCGAATGGTGATGACTTTAGCATTTAGGCTTGTTTAGGAGAGCGTATTTTTGGTCCGTGTGCCAAAATGACGGCAAACAGACAGTATACGGGCCAGTGTGAGTGAATATTATTACCTGCTGAACACTTTATACAGTACGTGGTATATAGTAGTCATGTATGTATCCTACCGTAGCTTAGTTTACCTTATAACACTGCAAAATAAATATGTTTATGGTTAAATCATCATCCATGTCATCCTATTATTTACTGTACCTAAGAGTTTGGAATGTCTGAGTGATGATCAACTTTTTATCGGAAAGCACTTGGACCCATAGAGTGATCACAATAGGACACTCTCAGTGGATCCCTGTGCTGATGATAAAAAATCAGGCAGCATATGACATTCAAATGAATTGCAGGGTTGTCCTACAAAATACAACAAAGATAGTGGATTTCATGAAAATTTGAGTAATTCTTGGAATTTTCTGGGTTTTTAGAAGTTGAACTGGGCGAGCTTGTGATTTGGAATTTAAAGAGAACCTGTCAGTAGAATTTCGCTAAGTAAATTATAGACACTGTCAGGTTAGTGCTGTTACACTGATTAAAATGATACCTGGGGTAAAGAAATCCGTCTTGTGGTTCTTGTGTAATCAGTGTTAGAAGTTTTCAGTTAATGAGATTCTCGTGATCCGGGGTGGGACTGTAGGCAGAGTCTTATCTTCCTGCTTTAAGCCAGAGAAACCAAGGAAAGACCTGCCCACAGGCCGCCCCAAAACACAAGCATGTTCCTCATCATAGAGACAGACTGTTTGTGCGTCAGGGTGGCCTCTGGGCAGGTCTTTCCTTGGTTTCTCTGGCTTAAATCAGGAAGATAAGACTCTGCCTACAGTCCTGCCCCGAAGCATGAGAATCTTATTAACTGAAAGCTTCTACCACTGATTAAACAAGAACCACAAGACAAATTTGTTCACACCAGGTATCATTTTAATCAGTTTAACACTGCCAACCTGACAATGCCTGTAGTTTCCTTAGCAAAATCCTGCTGACAGGTTCACTTTAAATGCTTAATATGCTGATACATTTTCTATAGTTCACTACACCACATTATGGAATGGAGTACAGTGTTACATGAGTGCTCAGAGTCAGAACACCTGTTGGTGGCAAATAAAAACAACAAAAAACAACAGATCTCTTGTATTGGAGCTCACGACAATTTTAGATAAACTATATTTTAAAGTGGCTCTGTTTCAGGGCATTATGTGATAGATGTGAGATGCTAGGCTCAGGAATATATAGTTTTCTATGACTTGATTCAGTATTTTCATGTAAAAAGTTGACAAAAAGCCTGTAAGATCAGCTTATTATACCCACTCATACAGAAAGCCTGTAAGTCCTGCTTACCCTGCCCACTCATACAGAAAGCCTGTGAGTACTGCTTATTCCACCCACTCATACAGAAAGTCTGTAAGTCCTGTTTACCCCGCCCACTCATACAGAAAGCTTGTGAGTCCTGCTTATTCTACCCACTCATACAGAAAGTCTGTGAGTCCTGCTTACCACGCTCACTCATACAGAAAGCCTGTGAGTTCTGCTTATTTCACCCACTCAAACAGAAAGTCTGTGAGTCCTGCTTATTCCACCTACTTATGCAGAAAGTCTGTGCGCCCTGCTTATTCAATGTACTCATACAGAAAGTCTGTGAGCCCTGCTTACACCACCCACTCATACAGAAAGTCTGTGAGTCCTGCTTACCCCACCCAGTCATACAGAAAGCGAGTCCTACTTCCACTTCCCACAGGTAGAAAAATCCTGTGCAGACAGGCTTTATCTATTAGTGAGGGGTGGACACATGGCTCATAAATTTTATTTATTAGTGGGGGTGGAAGTACGACTCATAAGCTTTACCTATCAATGAGTGGTGGAAGCAGGACTCACAGACTTTATTAATGGGTGGTGTAGGCAGGACTTGACAGCTTTCATTATTAGTGGGAAGAGGAAGCAGGACTCACAGACTTTGTCTATTAGTGGGCAAGGGAAGCAGGACTCACAGGCTTTTTCTATTAGAGGGTGGTGTAAGTAGGACTCACAGGCTTTATTACTGAGTGGTGGAAGAAAGAGTAAATTTATTAACTGGTAGTGGAAGCAGGACACACAGGCTCTATCTATTAATGGTAGAGGAAGCAGGACTCACAGAGTGTATCTATTAGTGGGCGGTGGACATTGGACTCACAGGCTTTATCTATTAATGGGTAATGAAAGTAGGACACACATGCTTTATATATTAGGAAGGAGGACACAGAGCCTTTATCTATTAATGGTAGAGGAAGCTGGAGTCACAGACTTTATTAGTGGGTGGTGGACATAGGACTCTCAGGCTTTATCTATTAGTCGGTGGTGGAAGCAGGACACATATGCTTTATCTATTAACAGTAGTGTTGAGCATTCCGATACCGCAAGTATCGGGTATCGGCCGATACTAGCGGTATCGGAATTCCGATACCGGGATTCCGATACTTGCCGCGTATCGGATACCGGAATCGGAAGTTCCCAGATTCAAAATGCAGAAATTCAGCCAATGAGAATGATTTCAAGTGTGGGCACATCCTGTTCAGCATGGAGGGCATGAAACTACTGGCATGGCTGTGATTGGCTGCTGAAATGATGTCATGATGCAGTTTAAAAGTCGCTGGCGCCATTTTGCGATCACTCTGCTGTGAATTCAGTTAGTGACAGGACGCTGTTTGCTGACTGAGGGACAGTTTAGAGATAGCGATTTGCTTCTTTGTGCTTTCCAAAGGCTAATTTAGCAACCGCTGTGTTCACCTACTATTCACCTTCCTTTTGCCTTGTAGCGCTGTTTTCACAGCGATCTGCAAGGTCTCTCTGTGTGTGTGTGTGTGAGTGCAGCCCACTCTCTAGTCTGAGTGCAGCCACATAGGCCATCCATAGCTGGTTGTATTCAGTTCAGGGAGGGTGGTTCATTGCCTCATACAGTACTGTTCTCTTTTTTTTTTTTTTTTTTTTCCAAGTAGTGTAGTCTGCTGCTAATTTATTCAAAAAAATCCTATTAGTGTCTTTCCACCCGTCTCCAGCTAATTTGTGGAAAAACACTACATAGGATAAAGTAGAGGAGGATTTTTGGGCCTTGCAGCGCCGTTTACGGCTGTCTGCACGGTCTCCGTGTGACTGCAGCTCGCCCTGTAGTCTGTGAGCAGCCGTAGCTTGGTTGTCTCCAGCTCAGGGTTGTTCACTGCGTCATACCGCCAAATCAATTTTCATTTTGTTTTCAAGTAGTGTAGTCTGCTGCTAATTAATTTAAAAAAATCCTATTAGTGTCTTTCCACCCGTCTCCAGCTAATTTGTGGAAAAACACTACATAGGATAAAGTAGAGGAGGGTTTTTGGGCCTTGCAGCGCCGTTTACGTCTGTCTGCACGGTCTCCGTGTGACTGCAGCTCTATCCGTTGTCAGTTCAGCCCCAAAAAAATAAATAATAAAGTTCACCAAACACACCAGTTACACCACTTTACATTTGTGTAGGCCACATTAGCTCATATTCAAGTCTAGTCCACACTTTAGAAAATTAGTGTGTCTTATACCTGTTAGGAGGAGTTGCTCAGGAATAAGCACACAAAGCCGTTAGTACTTTTCTGCTTATCTTTATCAGTCAACCAAGATGAAGAAGGCAGTGAGTAAGGCACGTGGGCGTGGGCGTGGGCGCGGAGCAGGGAGGGGACGTGGGGATTCTGTGCCTGCTGCGGGCACCGGTGAGTCATCAGCACCCACTTTCACAAGGGAACAGTCGTTCATGCGCAGCTTTGTCGCCGAGCGCCGTACACCGCTGCTGCGTCAAGACCAAATTGAAGCCGTTGTGGGATGGATGGCAGCTAATGCATCAACTTCCATTAGTGCCACATCCTCTCAGACACAGAGCACTGGAGAGCAGCCATCTGTCTCTTCACCACCTGCAAAATTGCCCAGGCAGACAGAGATCCCAGGACAGGAGCAGTCTCTACTTCTGTTCTCTGAATCATCTCTTGGCTTGGAAACAGGGGGCCAGCCAAGCAGCATTGGAGAAATGGAAGAAGAGGCAGGGTGCAGTGATGCCCAACCGCTTTTTCTGTCTTCCTCTGAAGAGGCGGGTGGGCCAGTGGCTCCGGTCACCACATCGCAGGCCGCATCAGCTGATGATGACACTCAGGTGCCACTTACTGGTGCGTGCTCTGCTGCTGAGACTACCCAGGAGGAGCAGTTGGGGGCAGAGGGTAGTGTAGATGATGAGGTCCTTGACCCATCTTGGCGTCAGGGACAGGAAGGTGGTGGGAGCAGCTCTGAGGAAGAGATTCCCCGTACGGCCCAAAGAGGGAGGGGGAAGACTGCGGATCCTGCAGCCTCCGCTTTGGCACCCGTAAGGAGCATGTCTCTTCCAAAAGTCAAAAGGGGGGCTCCCAAGACTTGCAGTGCCTGGTCCTTTTTTGACCCAGTTGCAGATGACATTTGCTATGTCAGATGCAAGGTGTGTCATCAAAAAATCAAAAGAGGTCAAAAAGTCGCCAACCTCAATACCTCCAACATGTGGAAACATGTGCGCAACAGGCACCCGGCGGAGTTAGACAAACACACTGAAGAGCTAGGCCAACCAACAGCGGCAGCTACCACCTCTTCAGCTCGTGTTGCCTCTTCCTCTAGCTCACACGCAGCTGGTTCGGCTTCCTCCCAGGATCGCCGTGGAAGAACCTCTGGCCCTGTTGTCCAGAGACCCGCTGTCATTCCACCCGCAGCACCACTTTCCCAGTCATCCACACACTCCCAGCCCAGTCTACAGCCATCGGTAGTACAGGCATGGGAGAAAAGGCGGCCTTTCTCGTCAAACCACCCACGAGCACAGGCTCTGACTGCAGGCATTGCCAAACTTCTGTCACTGGAAATGCTGTCATTCAGGCTGGTGGAGACTGACAGCTTCCGTGACTTGATGTCATTGGCAGTCCCACAGTACAATGTGCCCAGCCGCTTTTACTTCAGCAGGCAAGCCGTCCCCGCCCTGCACAAGCATGTGGAGGGACACATAAAACACGCGCTACTGAACGCCGTCAGTAGCAAGGTCCACCTCACCACCGATGCGTGGACCAGTCAACATGGACAGGGGCGATACCTTTCCCTCACTGCCCATTGGGTTAATGTAGTTGAGCCGGGTACAGACCGTGCGAGTGGCGCAGGACGTGTCCTGCCCACTCCAAGGATTGCAGGAATCCATTCTGTACGCATTGACTCCTCCTCTTACACCAGTTCCTCAGAATCATCGCTGCAGGAGCCGTCACAGTCCACCTCCACATGGACCCGTGATGAACGTGTACCTGTTACGACCGACATGAGCACAGCCGTGGCCAAACGTCAACAGGCCGTCTTGAAATTAATTTTTTTGGGGAATCGTAGCCACACAGCGCAGGAGCTCTGGAATGCCATCAAGCAGGAGAGCGATGTGTGGTTTGAGCCAGCGAATCTCCAGCCAGGCATGGTAGTGTGTGATAATGGCCGAAATCTGGTGGCAGCCCTGGGCCTCGGCAACCTCACTCACATCCCATGTCTGGCACATGTGCTCAATTTGGTCGTGCAGAGTTTTTTGAGGGACTATCCGGATCTTGATGCACTGCTGCACAAGGTCCGCCTAGAGTGTGCTCACTTGCGGCGTTCCAGCACGGCAAAAGCGCGCATTGCGGCTCTGCAGCGCCGACACCGCCTGCCGGAACATCGCATCATATGTGACCTACCTACCAGGTGGAATTCCACGTTACATATGTTGGAGCGGTTGTGTGAGCAGCAGCAAGCTGTAATGGAGTACCAGCTGTATCAGGCGCAAAAAAGTCGCAGTCAGCGCCGTACAGACTTCACAACCACAGAGTGGGCCACTATGAAGGATGTCTGCCAGGTTTTGCGTCCCTTTGATTATTCCACGCGGATGGCGAGTGCAGATGATGCACTAGTCAGCATGACTGTCCCCCTTATCTGCCTGCTTGAAAAATCACTGCAAGCGCTAAGGGATGATGTTGTGGAAGAGGTGGAGGATGAGGATTCACCACTTCCATCATCTTCTGGACAGTCAGCGCCACGTGGTTCCTCACAAACGCGTAGGCAGGGGACAGTTTGTGAGGAGGATGAGGAGGAGTCAATGGAGGAGGAAGACATCCGTCCAGAGGAGGGAGTTCCCGAATTGTCCAGTACTCAGTGTGTACAGCGAGGGTGGGGTGATGACGAGCGGGCAGAGATCACGCCTCCAGCTGGGGACAGCGTTTCTTGGGCAGTTGGCAGTCTGCAGCACATGGTGGATTACATGCTGCAGTGCCTGAGAAACGACCGCCGCATCGCCCACATTCTCAACATGTCTGATTATTGGGTGTTCACCCTCCTCGATCCTCGCTACCGGGACAACGTAGAAAGCCTCATCACACCGTTGAACCGGGAGCGAAAAATGCGGGAGTACCAAGACACACTGGTCAGTTCCATCATCTTCTCCATTCCAACTGAGAGAAGTGCTGCTACTGCATTCCAAAGCAGCTCAGTGCGTCCAGGCAGTGGTGGAGGCTCTGCACAAAGAGGGAGCAGAAGCAGTGCCTCTGCCCAAGGCAAGACCAGTATGGCCCAACTGTGGCACAGTTTTGTGTGCCCCCCACAAAAGTCTACACCATCACAGACGGCTCCAGTCAGCAGGAGGCAACGGTTCCGTCAGATGGTGACAGACTACATGTCTTGCCCTCTTGCTGTACTCCCAGACGGCTCTTCCCCTTTCAAGTTTTGGGTCTCAAAGCTGGATACATGGCCAGAGCTAAGCCAGTATGCATTGGAGGTGCTGTCTTGCCCTGCGGCCAGTGTATTATCGGAACGTGTCTTTAGTGCTGCAGGTGGTGTACTAACTGACCGTCGCATGCGACTATCCTCCGATAACGTTGACCGGCTTACTTTTCTGAAAATGAACAAGGCCTGGATCTCGCAGGAATTTGCCACTCCTCCTCCTGATTAAATAATTAGGTCACTGTATACGTTATCCAGGTCTCCTGTTGTGTTCATCTTTCTACCACCTGAACTTAAATTCCTGGGCTCCAACACCGCCAGTTGAGGCTCAGACGTGCCGTCTGCACAGTCAAAACATACGACCCAGTGTTATTGGGTTTCAGTAACGTCAGCTGATCCCCAGCTGTGTAGCCGGCAATGTGTCATGCGACCGCCACGCTGACACAACAACTGAAATGTAAGGGAATCTGTCCCCCCCCCCCCCAAGGCGTTTGTTACTGAAAGAGCCACCTTGTGCAGCAGTAATGCTGCACAAGGAAAAAGGTAGCTATTTTGGTTTTGCTCCTTGCACACGCAAAACTTAACACTTATAAAATGTGTCCACTGATACCGTAAAACCGTCCCGGAGGTGGGACTTTCCTTCATAATAGGACGCAGCACAGCCGTCATTCCTACCCCCCCGGCGCCGCGCCCCGGCTCCTCAGCGTTGTTTGATTCCGTCCCGGAGCCTGCGCTGTTATGTTATCCCGTGGCCAGGCACACTTAGCGCTGCCCGTCTTCTGGCATCATTTGGTGTCAGGCTGGCTGCGCCTGTGCGGCCACGCTGGCCGAGAGCCCGCCTCGCAGTGTCTTCTGATTTAATCCCACTGGGGGCCTGGGATCTATGGACATGCGCAGTGCATATCTGAACCTCCACCTCTCACTCATCTCCCTATGGCTTCTTCAGACTGTTCGGTGTCAGCTGGTCCCTAATAATAAAAAGATTTACCACATCCTAAATTTATTTTTTATTGATAACATTTTGGAATATATGCAATGCTTTGATCGTTTTTTAATTCATTTTTGGAGGGAGGTGGAGTGAAAAATAGGTAATTCAGGCTTTTTGATTTTTTTCCCTTAAGATATGGATTGATAATTTTCATATTATCGTATATTGGACATTAACAATCAATTGTTTTATACTAAAGTATTGCAATATATTTAAAAAATCACAATTGCCACAGATTGGACTTCATGGGCATTCTAAGATGGTAGATGAGGGGGCCTTAAGCAGGTCTCAAACTGGCTTGGTAACCCACTGGCATCAAAGGGGTTGTATAAGGTCGATGGGTGCTGGAATGGACAACCTACCAGCACCATACCACTTAAATGCCACTGTCAGAGGTAGACAGTGGTGACTAAGTGGTTAAACAGCAGCTATCAGAGCACTGATCACTGCTGTTAGAGTGCAATGCTGGCTGTATAACACAGCTAGCACCTCTCTGGTATGAAATGGGCTCAGGTCCATACACCCACACCCAACATAGGACATTCTGGTGGGTTTACAATATGAGACATGATGGCAAAAACGGGTATTATTTGGGATGCAATCAGCTAATGAATAGGTGATTGATCGTTCATCACCTGAACGCTGCCATATTTTCGCAGGAATCAACATTCTTATGAATTATTGCCTCTTTGTAAAAAGAAGAAAAGGAAAGTAATGCCAGCTCACCATTGGGAAAAATAAGGGTCCAGTATGCACGGAACCACAAGCCGACCACTCGTGTTGAAAAATGTCGAAAAAGAAGGGCTTTTACGCCACTTCCAAGGTTCAACATTCATGGTAAAATTCAATTTAAAAAAAAATACATGTTCTAAACAAAAAAAAACGAAAACATTTCCAGAATCTCCTATCCATAGTTATAAGCAGTACAATTCCTTGACATCTGATATTCTGGAAAGTCTTTCTAGCACGGAACTTTAGAATTTCACAAAACTGATCATAGAGAACTTATTAGAAAATTGTCTTTGACTTCCCGATAATCTGGATCCAATTAAATGCTATTGATGCTGTAATAAAGACACTAAAATACTCAGTTTTTTATTCTATACATTGTTGACAGTGTCCCTTTAAATCAAGTACATTCTCTTTGGGGTGTGACTTTTCCCTTTTGTGTTCACGTCATTAAAAACACACAAAATACATAGATACTGAGCTTAGTAAACTTCTCAGCTCCATTATTATATGCTGCTTATAGTTCCTTTATATTACGGAGTTATTTACTCGTTCACCCAAAAATTAGGACCGAATGGTGATGACTTTAGCATTTAGGCTTGTTTAGGAGAGCGTATTTTTGGTCCGTGTGCCAAAATGACGGCAAACAGACAGTATACGGGCCAGTGTGAGTGAATATTATTACCTGCTGAACACTTTATACAGTACGTGGTATATAGTAGTCATGTATGTATCCTACCGTAGCTTAGTTTACCTTATAACACTGCAAAATAAATATGTTTATGGTTAAATCATCATCCATGTCATCCTATTATTTACTGTACCTAAGAGTTTGGAATGTCTGAGTGATGATCAACTTTTTATCGGAAAGCACTTGGACCCATAGAGTGATCACAATAGGACACTCTCAGTGGATCCCTGTGCTGATGATAAAAAATCAGGCAGCATATGACATTCAAATGAATTGCAGGGTTGTCCTACAAAATACAACAAAGATAGTGGATTTCATGAAAATTTGAGTAATTCTTGGAATTTTCTGGGTTTTTAGAAGTTGAACTGGGCGAGCTTGTGATTTGGAATTTAAAGAGAACCTGTCAGTAGAATTTCGCTAAGTAAATTATAGACACTGTCAGGTTAGTGCTGTTACACTGATTAAAATGATACCTGGGGTAAAGAAATCCGTCTTGTGGTTCTTGTGTAATCAGTGTTAGAAGTTTTCAGTTAATGAGATTCTCGTGATCCGGGGTGGGACTGTAGGCAGAGTCTTATCTTCCTGCTTTAAGCCAGAGAAACCAAGGAAAGACCTGCCCACAGGCCGCCCCAAAACACAAGCATGTTCCTCATCATAGAGACAGACTGTTTGTGCGTCAGGGTGGCCTCTGGGCAGGTCTTTCCTTGGTTTCTCTGGCTTAAATCAGGAAGATAAGACTCTGCCTACAGTCCTGCCCCGAAGCATGAGAATCTTATTAACTGAAAGCTTCTACCACTGATTAAACAAGAACCACAAGACAAATTTGTTCACACCAGGTATCATTTTAATCAGTTTAACACTGCCAACCTGACAATGCCTGTAGTTTCCTTAGCAAAATCCTGCTGACAGGTTCACTTTAAATGCTTAATATGCTGATACATTTTCTATAGTTCACTACACCACATTATGGAATGGAGTACAGTGTTACATGAGTGCTCAGAGTCAGAACACCTGTTGGTGGCAAATAAAAACAACAAAAAACAACAGATCTCTTGTATTGGAGCTCACGACAATTTTAGATAAACTATATTTTAAAGTGGCTCTGTTTCAGGGCATTATGTGATAGATGTGAGATGCTAGGCTCAGGAATATATAGTTTTCTATGACTTGATTCAGTATTTTCATGTAAAAAGTTGACAAAAAGCCTGTAAGATCAGCTTATTATACCCACTCATACAGAAAGCCTGTAAGTCCTGCTTACCCTGCCCACTCATACAGAAAGCCTGTGAGTACTGCTTATTCCACCCACTCATACAGAAAGTCTGTAAGTCCTGTTTACCCCGCCCACTCATACAGAAAGCTTGTGAGTCCTGCTTATTCTACCCACTCATACAGAAAGTCTGTGAGTCCTGCTTACCACGCTCACTCATACAGAAAGCCTGTGAGTTCTGCTTATTTCACCCACTCAAACAGAAAGTCTGTGAGTCCTGCTTATTCCACCTACTTATGCAGAAAGTCTGTGCGCCCTGCTTATTCAATGTACTCATACAGAAAGTCTGTGAGCCCTGCTTACACCACCCACTCATACAGAAAGTCTGTGAGTCCTGCTTACCCCACCCAGTCATACAGAAAGCGAGTCCTACTTCCACTTCCCACAGGTAGAAAAATCCTGTGCAGACAGGCTTTATCTATTAGTGAGGGGTGGACACATGGCTCATAAATTTTATTTATTAGTGGGGGTGGAAGTACGACTCATAAGCTTTACCTATCAATGAGTGGTGGAAGCAGGACTCACAGACTTTATTAATGGGTGGTGTAGGCAGGACTTGACAGCTTTCATTATTAGTGGGAAGAGGAAGCAGGACTCACAGACTTTGTCTATTAGTGGGCAAGGGAAGCAGGACTCACAGGCTTTTTCTATTAGAGGGTGGTGTAAGTAGGACTCACAGGCTTTATTACTGAGTGGTGGAAGAAAGAGTAAATTTATTAACTGGTAGTGGAAGCAGGACACACAGGCTCTATCTATTAATGGTAGAGGAAGCAGGACTCACAGAGTGTATCTATTAGTGGGCGGTGGACATTGGACTCACAGGCTTTATCTATTAATGGGTAATGAAAGTAGGACACACATGCTTTATATATTAGGAAGGAGGACACAGAGCCTTTATCTATTAATGGTAGAGGAAGCTGGAGTCACAGACTTTATTAGTGGGTGGTGGACATAGGACTCTCAGGCTTTATCTATTAGTCGGTGGTGGAAGCAGGACACATATGCTTTATCTATTAACAGTAGTGTTGAGCATTCCGATACCGCAAGTATCGGGTATCGGCCGATACTAGCGGTATCGGAATTCCGATACCGGGATTCCGATACTTGCCGCGTATCGGATACCGGAATCGGAAGTTCCCAGATTCAAAATGCAGAAATTCAGCCAATGAGAATGATTTCAAGTGTGGGCACATCCTGTTCAGCATGGAGGGCATGAAACTACTGGCATGGCTGTGATTGGCTGCTGAAATGATGTCATGATGCAGTTTAAAAGTCGCTGGCGCCATTTTGCGATCACTCTGCTGTGAATTCAGTTAGTGACAGGACGCTGTTTGCTGACTGAGGGACAGTTTAGAGATAGCGATTTGCTTCTTTGTGCTTTCCAAAGGCTAATTTAGCAACCGCTGTGTTCACCTACTATTCACCTTCCTTTTGCCTTGTAGCGCTGTTTTCACAGCGATCTGCAAGGTCTCTCTGTGTGTGTGTGTGTGAGTGCAGCCCACTCTCTAGTCTGAGTGCAGCCACATAGGCCATCCATAGCTGGTTGTATTCAGTTCAGGGAGGGTGGTTCATTGCCTCATACAGTACTGTTCTCTTTTTTTTTTTTTTTTTTTTCCAAGTAGTGTAGTCTGCTGCTAATTTATTCAAAAAAATCCTATTAGTGTCTTTCCACCCGTCTCCAGCTAATTTGTGGAAAAACACTACATAGGATAAAGTAGAGGAGGATTTTTGGGCCTTGCAGCGCCGTTTACGGCTGTCTGCACGGTCTCCGTGTGATTGCAGCTCGCCCTGTAGTCTGTGAGCAGCCATAGCCTGGTTGTCTCCAGCTCAGGGTTCTTCACTGCGTCATACCGCCAAATCAATTTTCATTTTGTTTTCAAGTAGTGTAGTCTGCTGCTAATTAATTTAAAAAAATCCTATTAGTGTCTTTCCACCCGTCTCCAGCTAATTTGTGGAAAAACACTACATAGGATAAAGTAGAGGAGGGTTTTTGGGCCTTGCAGCGCCGTTTACGGCTGTCTGCACGGTCTCCGTGTGATTGCAGCTCGCCCTGTAGTCTGTGAGCAGCCATAGCCTGGTTGTCTCCAGCTCAGGGTTCTTCACTGCGTCATACCGCCAAATCAATTTTCATTTTGTTTTCAAGTAGTGTAGTCTGCTGCTAATTAATTTAAAAAAATCCTATTAGTGTCTTTCCACCCGTCTCCAGCTAATTTGTGGAAAAACACTACATAGGATAAAGTAGAGGAGGGTTTTTGGGCCTTGCAGCGCCGTTTACGGCTGTCTGCACGGTCTCCGTGTGACTGCAGCTCGCCCTGTAGTCTGTGAGCAGCCGTAGCTTGGTTGTCTCCAGCTCAGGGTTGTTCACTGCATCATACCGCCAAATCAATTTTCATTTTGTTTTCAAGTAGTGTAGTCTGCTGCTAATTAATTTAAAAAAATCCTATTAGTGTCTTTCCACCCGTCTCCAGCTAATTTGTGGAAAAACACTACATAGGATAAAGTAGAGGAGGGTTTTTGGGCCTTGCAGCGCCGTTTACGTCTGTCTGCACGGTCTCCGTGTGACTGCAGCTCTATCCGTTGTCAGTTCAGCCCCAAAAAAATAAATAATAAAGTTCACCAAACACACCAGTTACACCACTTTACATTTGTGTAGGCCACATTAGCTCATATTCAAGTCTAGTCCACACTTTAGAAAATTAGTGTGTCTTATACCTGTTAGGAGGAGTTGCTCAGGAATAAGCACACAAAGCCGTTAGTACTTTTCTGCTTATCTTTATCAGTCAACCAAGATGAAGAAGGCAGTGAGTAAGGCACGTGGGCGTGGGCGTGGGCGCGGAGCAGGGAGGGGACGTGGGGATTCTGTGCCTGCTGCGGGCACCGGTGAGTCATCAGCACCCACTTTCACAAGGGAACAGTCGTTCATGCGCAGCTTTGTCGCCGAGCGCCGTACACCGCTGCTGCGTCAAGACCAAATTGAAGCCGTTGTGGGATGGATGGCAGCTAATGCATCAACTTCCATTAGTGCCACATCCTCTCAGACACAGAGCACTGGAGAGCAGCCATCTGTCTCTTCACCACCTGCAAAATTGCCCAGGCAGACAGAGATCCCAGGACAGGAGCAGTCTCTACTTCTGTTCTCTGAATCATCTCTTGGCTTGGAAACAGGGGGCCAGCCAAGCAGCATTGGAGAAATGGAAGAAGAGGCAGGGTGCAGTGATGCCCAACCGCTTTTTCTGTCTTCCTCTGAAGAGGCGGGTGGGCCAGTGGCTCCGGTCACCACCTCGCAGGCCGCATCAGCTGATGATGACACTCAGGTGCCACTTACTGGTGCGTGCTCTGCTGCTGAGACTACCCAGGAGGAGCAGTTGGGGGCAGAGGGTAGTGTAGATGATGAGGTCCTTGACCCATCTTGGCGTCAGGGACAGGAAGGTGGTGGGAGCAGCTCTGAGGAAGAGATTCCCCGTACGGCCCAAAGAGGGAGGGGGAAGACTGCGGATCCTGCAGCCTCCGCTTTGGCACCCGTAAGGAGCATGTCTCTTCCAAAAGTCAAAAGGGGGGCTCCCAAGACTTGCAGTGCCTGGTCCTTTTTTGACCCAGTTGCAGATGACATTTGCTATGTCAGATGCAAGGTGTGTCATCAAAAAATCAAAAGAGGTCAAAAAGTCGCCAACCTCAATACCTCCAACATGTGGAAACATGTGCGCAACAGGCACCCGGCGGAGTTAGACAAACACACTGAAGAGCTAGGCCAACCAACAGCGGCAGCTACCACCTCTTCAGCTCGTGTTGCCTCTTCCTCTAGCTCACACGCAGCTGGTTCGGCTTCCTCCCAGGATCGCCGTGGAAGAACCTCTGGCCCTGTTGTCCAGAGACCCGCTGTCATTCCACCCGCAGCACCACTTTCCCAGTCATCCACACACTCCCAGCCCAGTCTACAGCCATCGGTAGTACAGGCATGGGAGAAAAGGCGGCCTTTCTCGTCAAACCACCCACGAGCACAGGCTCTGACTGCAGGCATTGCCAAACTTCTGTCACTGGAAATGCTGTCATTCAGGCTGGTGGAGACTGACAGCTTCCGTGACTTGATGTCATTGGCAGTCCCACAGTACAATGTGCCCAGCCGCTTTTACTTCAGCAGGCAAGCCGTCCCTGCCCTGCACAAGCATGTGGAGGGACACATAAAACACGCGCTACTGAACGCCGTCAGTAGCAAGGTCCACCTCACCACCGATGCGTGGACCAGTCAACATGGACAGGGGCGATACCTTTCCCTCACTGCCCATTGGGTTAATGTAGTTGAGCCGGGTACAGACCGTGCGAGTGGCGCAGGACGTGTCCTGCCCACTCCAAGGATTGCAGGAATCCATTCTGTACGCATTGACTCCTCCTCTTACACCAGTTCCTCAGAATCATCGCTGCAGGAGCCGTCACAGTCCACCTCCACATGGACCCGTGATGAACGTGTACCTGTTACGACCGACATGAGCACAGCCGTGGCCAAACGTCAACAGGCCGTCTTGAAATTAATTTTTTTGGGGAATCGTAGCCACACAGCGCAGGAGCTCTGGAATGCCATCAAGCAGGAGAGCGATGTGTGGTTTGAGCCAGCGAATCTCCAGCCAGGCATGGTAGTGTGTGATAATGGCCGAAATCTGGTGGCAGCCCTGGGCCTCGGCAACCTCACTCACATCCCATGTCTGGCACATGTGCTCAATTTGGTCGTGCAGAGTTTTTTGAGGGACTATCCGGATCTTGATGCACTGCTGCACAAGGTCCGCCTAGAGTGTGCTCACTTGCGGCGTTCCAGCACGGCAAAAGCGCGCATTGCGGCTCTGCAGCGCCGACACCGCCTGCCGGAACATCGCATCATATGTGACCTACCTACCAGGTGGAATTCCACGTTACATATGTTGGAGCGGTTGTGTGAGCAGCAGCAAGCTGTAATGGAGTACCAGCTGTATCAGGCGCAAAAAAGTCGCAGTCAGCGCCGTACAGACTTCACAACCACAGAGTGGGCCACTATGAAGGATGT
This sequence comes from Ranitomeya variabilis, assembly GCF_051348905.1. Lineage (NCBI taxonomy): Eukaryota > Metazoa > Chordata > Amphibia > Anura > Dendrobatidae > Ranitomeya > Ranitomeya variabilis. Next base: position 37,907,547 of record NC_135234.1, on the reverse strand, counting down.
CTGCCAGGTTTTGCGTCCCTTTGATTATTCCACGCGGATGGCGAGTGCAGATGATGCACTAGTCAGCATGACTGTCCCCCTTATCTGCCTGCTTGAAAAATCACTGCAAGCGCTAAGGGATGATGTTGTGGAAGAGGTGGAGGATGAGGATTCACCACTTCCATCATCTTCTGGACAGTCAGCGCCACGTGGTTCCTCACAAACGCGTAGGCAGGGGACAGTTTGTGAGGAGGATGAGGAGGAGTCAATGGAGGAGGAAGACATCCGTCCAGAGGAGGGAGTTCCCGAATTGTCCAGTACTCAGTGTGTACAGCGAGGGTGGGGTGATGACGAGCGGGCAGAGATCACGCCTCCAGCTGGGGACAGCGTTTCTTGGGCAGTTGGCAGTCTGCAGCACATGGTGGATTACATGCTGCAGTGCCTGAGAAACGACCGCCGCATCGCCCACATTCTCAACATGTCTGATTATTGGGTGTTCACCCTCCTCGATCCTCGCTACCGGGACAACGTAGAAAGCCTCATCACACCGTTGAACCGGGAGCGAAAAATGCGGGAGTACCAAGACACACTGGTCAGTTCCATCATCTTCTCCATTCCAACTGAGAGAAGTGCTGCTACTGCATTCCAAAGCAGCTCAGTGCGTCCAGGCAGTGGTGGAGGCTCTGCACAAAGAGGGAGCAGAAGCAGTGCCTCTGCCCAAGGCAAGACCAGTATGGCCCAACTGTGGCACAGTTTTGTGTGCCCCCCACAAAAGTCTACACCATCACAGACGGCTCCAGTCAGCAGGAGGCAACGGTTCCGTCAGATGGTGACAGACTACATGTCTTGCCCTCTTGCTGTACTCCCAGACGGCTCTTCCCCTTTCAAGTTTTGGGTCTCAAAGCTGGATACATGGCCAGAGCTAAGCCAGTATGCATTGGAGGTGCTGTCTTGCCCTGCGGCCAGTGTATTATCGGAACGTGTCTTTAGTGCTGCAGGTGGTGTACTAACTGACCGTCGCATGCGACTATCCTCCGATAACGTTGACCGGCTTACTTTTCTGAAAATGAACAAGGCCTGGATCTCGCAGGAATTTGCCACTCCTCCTCCTGATTAAATAATTAGGTCACTGTATACGTTATCCAGGTCTCCTGTTGTGTTCATCTTTCTACCACCTGAACTTAAATTCCTGGGCTCCAACACCGCCAGTTGAGGCTCAGACGTGCCGTCTGCACAGTCAAAACATACGACCCAGTGTTATTGGGTTTCAGTAACGTCAGCTGATCCCCAGCTGTGTAGCCGGCAATGTGTCATGCGACCGCCACGCTGACACAACAACTGAAATGTAAGGGAATCTGTCCCCCCCCCCCCCAAGGCGTTTGTTACTGAAAGAGCCACCTTGTGCAGCAGTAATGCTGCACAAGGAAAAAGGTAGCTATTTTGGTTTTGCTCCTTGCACACGCAAAACTTAACACTTATAAAATGTGTCCACTGATACCGTAAAACCGTCCCGGAGGTGGGACTTTCCTTCGTAATAGGACGCAGCACAGCCGTCATTCCTACCCCCCCGGCGCCGCGCCCCGGCTCCTCAGCGTTGTTTGATTCCGTCCCGGAGCCTGCGCTGTTATGTTATCCCGTGGCCAGGCACACTTAGCGCTGCCCGTCTTCTGGCATCATTTGGTGTCAGGCTGGCTGCGCCTGTGCGGCCACGCTGGCCGAGAGCCCGCCTCGCAGTGTCTTCTGATTTAATCCCACTGGGGGCCTGGGATCTATGGACATGCGCAGTGCATATCTGAACCTCCACCTCTCACTCATCTCCCTATGGCTTCTTCAGACTGTTCGGTGTCAGCTGGTCCCTAATAGCATGCCACGGCCGTGACACCGCACAGTCTGAAAAAGAAGCCGTAGGGAGGGGAGTGAGAGGCGAGGATATGCACTGCGCATGGCCATGGATCCCAGGCCCCCAGTGGGATTACATCAGAAGACACTGCGAGGCGGGCTCTCGGCCAGCGCGGCCGCACAGGCGCAGCCAGCCTGACACCAAATGATGCCAGAAGATGGGCAGCGCTAAGTGTGCCTGGCCACGGGATAACATAACAGCGCAGGCTCCGGGACGGAATCAAACAACGCTGAGGAGCCGGGGCACGGCGGCGGGGGGGTAGTAATGATGGCTGTGCTGCGTCATATTACGAAGGAAAGTCCCACCTCCGGGACGGTTTCACGGCTTCAGGGGACACATTTTATAAGTGTTTAGTTCTGTGTTTGCAAGGAGCATGATGAAAAGAGCCACCTTTTCCTTTTGCATCTTTTGTGCTGCACAAGCTGGCTCTTTCAGCTACAAACGCCTTGGGGGGGGGGTTAAAGGTTCCCTTTCGACTTTCTCAGGCTTCGGCCTACATTGTGTTCCTCTGCTTTTCCACCTGCCCCTGGGCTCCAACACCGCTAGTTGCCGTCCAGAAGTGCTGTACGCACAGTCAACAGTCGCTCCTCTGTTATTGGGGTTCAGTAACGTCAGCTGTTCCCCTGCTGTGTGTGTGGCAATCCCTCCTACCTCCTCCAACCTCCTCCTCCTCCACCTGTCCCTGGGCTCCAACACCGCCAGTTGCCGTCCAGAAGTGCTGTACGCACAGTCAACAGTCCCTCCTCTGTTATTGGGGTTCAGTAACGTCAGCTGTTCCCCTGCTGTGTGTGTGGCAATCCCTCCTACCTCCTCCAACCTCCTCCTCCTCCACCTGTCCCTGGGCTCCAACACCGCCAGTTGCCGTCCAGAAGTGCTGTACGCACAGTCAACAGTCCCTCCTCTGTTATTGGGGTTCAGTAACGTCAGCTGTTCCCCTGCTGTGTGTGTGGCAATCCCTCCTACCTCCTCCAACCTCCTCCAACCTCCTCCTCCTCCACCTGTCCCTGGGCTCCAACACCGCCAGTTGCCGTCCAGAAGTGCTGTACGCACAGTCAACAGTCCCTCCTCTGTTATTGGGGTTCAGTAACGTCAGCTGTTCCCCTGCTGTGTGTGTGGCAATCCCTCCTACCTCCTCCAACCTCCTCCTCCTCCTCCACCTGTCCCTGGGCTCCAACACCGCCAGTTGCCGTCCAGAAGTGCTGTACGCACAGTCAACAGTCCCTCCTCTGTTATTGGGGTTCAGTAACGTCAGCTGTTCCCCTGCTGTGTGTGTGGCAATCCCTCCTACCTCCTCCAACCTCCTCCAACCTCCTCCTCCTCCACCTGTCCCTGGGCTCCAACACCGCCAGTTGCCGTCCAGAAGTGCTGTACGCACAGTCAACAGTCCCTCCTCTGTTATTGGGGTTCAGTAACGTCAGCTGTTCCCCTGCTGTGTGTGTGGCAATCCCTCCTACCTCCTCCAACCTCCTCCTCCTCCACCTGTCCCTGGGCTCCAACACCGCCAGTTGCCGTCCAGAAGTGCTGTACGCACAGTCAACAGTCCCTCCTCTGTTATTGGGGTTCAGTAACGTCAGCTGTTCCCCTGCTGTGTGTGTGGCAATCCCTCCTACCTCCTCCAACCTCCTCCAACCTCCTCCTCCTCCACCTGTCCCTGGGCTCCAACACCGCCAGTTGCCGTCCAGAAGTGCTGTACGCACAGTCAACAGTCCCTCCTCTGTTATTGGGGTTCAGTAACGTCAGCTGTTCCCCTGCTGTGTGTGTGGCAATCCCTCCTACCTCCTCCAACCTCCTCCAACCTCCTCCTCCTCCACCTGTCCCTGGGCTCCAACACCGCCAGTTGCCGTCCAGAAGTGCTGTACGCACAGTCAACAGTCCCTCCTCTGTTATTGGGGTTCAGTAACGTCAGCTGTTCCCCTGCTGTGTGTGTGGCAATCCCTCCTACCTCCTCCAACCTCCTCCAACCTCCTCCTCCTCCACCTGTCCCTGGGCTCCAACACCGCCAGTTGCCGTCCAGAAGTGCTGTACGCACAGTCAACAGTCCCTCCTCTGTTATTGGGGTTCAGTAACGTCAGCTGTTCCCCTGCTGTGTGTGTGGCAATCCCTCCTACCTCCTCCAACCTCCTCCAACCTCCTCCTCCTCCACCTGTCCCTGGGCTCCAACACCGCCAGTTGCCGTCCAGAAGTGCTGTACGCACAGTCAACAGTCCCTCCTCTGTTATTGGGGTTCAGTAACGTCAGCTGTTCCCCTGCTGTGTGTGTGGCAATCCCTCCTACCTCCTCCAACCTCCTCCAACCTCCTCCTCCTCCACCTGTCCCTGGGCTCCAACACCGCCAGTTGCCGTCCAGAAGTGCTGTACGCACAGTCAACAGTCCCTCCTCTGTTATTGGGGTTCAGTAACGTCAGCTGTTCCCCTGCTGTGTGTGTGGCAATCCCTCCTACCTCCTCCAACCTCCTCCAACCTCCTCCTCCTCCACCTGTCCCTGGGCTCCAACACCGCCAGTTGCCGTCCAGAAGTGCTGTACGCACAGTCAACAGTCCCTCCTCTGTTATTGGGGTTCAGTAACGTCAGCTGTTCCCCTGCTGTGTGTGTGGCAATCCCTCCTACCTCCTCCAACCTCCTCCTCCTCCTCCACCTGTCCCTGGGCTCCAACACCGCCAGTTGCCGTCCAGAAGTGCTGTACGCACAGTCAACAGTCGCTCCTCTGTTATTGGGGTTCAGTAACGTCAGCTGTTCCCCTGCTGTGTGTGTGGCAATCCCTCCTACCTCCTCCAACCTCCTCCTCCTCCACCTGTCCCTGGGCTCCAACACCGCCAGTTGCCGTCCAGAAGTGCTGTACGCACAGAGCCAAACACCTCGCCTATGTGTTAGTGGGGTTCAGCACCGCCAGCTGTTCCCCTGCTGTGTATACGGCAACGTGTACTGCGACCACCACGCAGGCACAACAAGTTAAATTTAAGGGAACCTGTCCCCCCCCCCCCATGCGTTTGTTACTGAAGGAGCCACCTTGTGCAGCAGTAATGATGCAAAGGGAAAAAGTGCCTCTTTTCGTGGTGCTCCTTGCATATGCTGAACCTAACACTTATGAAATGTGTCCCCTCACAGCGTTCAACCGTCCGGTAGGTGGAACTTTCCTTTGTCATGTGACGCAGCACAGCCGTCATTTTTACCCCCTTGTCGCCGTGCGCCGCCTCCTCAGCGTTGTTTGAATCTGTCCCGGAGCCTGCGCTGTTAGGTTACCCCTTGGCCATGCACACATTTTGCGCTGCCCGTCTTCTGACATCATTTGCTGTCAGGCTGGCTGCGCCTGTGCGGGTGCGCTGTCCGAGATTCAGCCTCGCGGTGTCGTCTAATGTAATCCCACCGCGGGCCTGGGATCCGTGTCCATGCGCAGTGCATATCCTCGCCTCTCACTCCCCTCCCTACGGCTTCTAAAGACTGTTCGGTGTCAGCTGGTCCCTAATAGCATGCCACGGCCGTGACACCGCACAGTCTTTAGAAGCCGTAGGGAGGGGAGTGAGAGGCGAGGATATGCACTGCGCATGGACACGGATCCCAGGCCCGCGGTGGGATTACATTAGACGACACCGCGAGGCTGAATCTTGGACAGCGCACCCGCACAGGCGCAGCCAGCCTGACAGCAAATGATGTCAGAAGACGGGCAGCGCAAAATGTGTGCATGGCCAAGGGGTAACCTAACAGCGCAGGCTCCGGGACAGATTCAAACAACGCTGAGGAGGCGGCGCACGGCGACAAGGGGGTAAAAATGACGGCTGTGCTGCGTCACATGACAAAGGAAAGTTCCACCTACCGGACGGTTGAACGCTGTGAGGGGACACATTTCATAAGTGTTAGGTTCAGCATATGCAAGGACCATAATTAAAAGAGCTAAGTTTACCTTTTCCAGCATTAGTGCTGTACACGATGGCTCTTCCAGCTACAAACGCCTGGGGGGGGGGTTAAAGGTTTCCTTTCAACTTGCTCCAGTGCAGGCTTCGGCCTACACTCCGCTCCCCCTGCTCCTCCTGCTGACCCTGGGCTCTAACACCGCCAGTTGGGGCCCAGATGTGCTAGCTGCACAGAGAAAAACACCTCGCCAATGTGTCAGTGGGGTCCAGCACCGCCAGCTGTTCCCCTGCTGTGTAGCCGGCAACGTGTCCTGCAAAAGCCACGCAGACACAACAGACCCAAAGCTGCCGCCAGTGCAGGCTTCGGCCTACACTCCCCTCCCCCTGCTCCTCCTCCTCCTGCTCCTCCTCCTGCTGACCCTGGGCTCTAACACACCGCCAGTTGGGGCCCAGATGTGCTAGCTGCACAGAGAAAAACACCTCGCCAATGTGTCAGTGGGGTCCAGCACCGCCAGCTGTTCCCCTGCTGTGTAGCCGGCAACGTGTCCTGCAAAAGCCACGCAGACACAACAGACCCAAAGCTGCCGCCAGTGCAGGCTTCGGCCTACACTCCCCTCCCCCTGCTCCTCCTCCTCCTGCTCCTCCTCCTGCTGACCCTGGGCTCTAACACACCGCCAGTTGGGGCCCAGATGTGCTAGCTGCACAGAGAAAAACACCTCGCCAATGTGTCAGTGGGGTCCAGCACCGCCAGCTGTTCCCCTGCTGTGCAGCCGGCATCGTGTCCTGCAAAAGCCACGCAGACACAAGAACTGAAATTGAAGGGAACCTGTCCCCCCTCCCCCAGGCGTTTTTACGTTATCCAGCCACCTTGTACAGCGGTAATGCTGCATGTGTGCAAGGTGGCTCAGAAACGTATTCTCCTCGCACATGTGGAACTGAAAACACGTCTGAAATGTGTCCTCTGTGTGACCAGTTAACCGTCCCGGTGGTGTGACTTTCCTTTGTAATGACACGCTGCAACCCCCTTGGTAGCGCTGCCCGTCTTCTGGCATCATTGTTTGGCTGGCTGCGCCTCTGCGGCCGCCCTGACCCACACAACGCCCCTCGGTGTCTTATTTATTGGGACTGCGAGGGTGTGATTCATGGGCAGGATCAGTGCATCAGTTCGCCTGTCCCTCCTCTCCTTCCGCCTTCTTCGGACTGTGCGGCTTCATGGCCGTGGCATGCGATAAGGGATCAGATGACGCCGCACAGTCTGAAGCGGGTGTAAGGACCCGAGTGTGAGAGGCCAACATATGTGCTGCGCCAGGCCCTGAATCCCAGCCCCGCAGTGTTTTAACAATGTTAAGACACTGCGGGGCTGGGATTCATGGTCATCGCGAACCGCACCGGCCGACATTACATGATGCCAGAAGATGGGCAGCGCTAACGGCGCTAGGCCAGGGGATAACACGACAGCGCAGACTCCTGTACAGCAAATAACAACGCTCGGGAGGCTGCACCCAGCACCAAGGTGGGATTCTTGACACCTGTGCTGCGTCTCATTACAAAGGGAACTCGCGCCTCCATTACACAGTTTGACTGTATAAAGGGCTGAATGTTATACGTGTTCCATTCAGCGTGTGCAAGGAGAAAAATTACAAGAGCAACCTTTGACTTGCGCAGCACTGCTGCTGCATAAGCTGTGGCTCTTCTACTTTGTAACCCCTGAGGGGGGGTTAAAGGTGACTTTTGAAATCGGTTCAATTAGGCTTCGGCCTACACTCTGCTCCACCTGCAGAGCCCGGGCTCCAACAACGCTAGTTGCTGTCCGGAAGTGCTGGCTGCACAGAGCCAAACACCTCGCCAATGTGTCAGTGGGGTCCAGCACCGCCAGCTGTTCCCCTGCTGTGTAGCCGGCAACGTGTCCTGCAAAAGCCACGCAGACACAACAGACCCAAAGCTGCCGCCAGTGCAGGCTTCGGCCTACACTCCCCTCCCCCTGCTCCTCCTCCTCCTGCTCCTCCTCCTGCTGACCCTGGGCTCTAACACACCGCCAGTTGGGGCCCAGATGTGCTAGCTGCACAGAGAAAAACACCTCGCCAATGTGTCAGTGGGGTCCAGCACCGCCAGCTGTTCCCCTGCTGTGCAGCCGGCATCGTGTCCTGCAAAAGCCACGCAGACACAAGAACTGAAATTGAAGGGAACCTGTCCCCCCTCCCCCAGGCGTTTTTACGTTATCCAGCCACCTTGTACAGCGGTAATGCTGCATGTGTGCAAGGTGGCTCAGAAACGTATTCTCCTCGCACATGTGGAACTGAAAACACGTCTGAAATGTGTCCTCTGTGTGACCAGTTAACCGTCCCGGTGGTGTGACTTTCCTTTGTAATGACACGCTGCAACCCCCTTGGTAGCGCTGCCCGTCTTCTGGCATCATTGTTTGGCTGGCTGCGCCTCTGCGGCCGCCCTGACCCACACAACGCCCCTCGGTGTCTTATTTATTGGGACTGCGAGGGTGTGATTCATGGGCAGGATCAGTGCATCAGTTCGCCTGTCCCTCCTCTCCTTCCGCCTTCTTCGGACTGTGCGGCTTCATGGCCGTGGCATGCGATAAGGGATCAGATGACGCCGCACAGTCTGAAGCGGGTGTAAGGACCCGAGTGTGAGAGGCCAACATATGTGCTGCGCCAGGCCCTGAATCCCAGCCCCGCAGTGTTTTAACAATGTTAAGACACTGCGGGGCTGGGATTCATGGTCATCGCGAACCGCACCGGCCGACATTACATGATGCCAGAAGATGGGCAGCGCTAACGGCGCTAGGCCAGGGGATAACACGACAGCGCAGACTCCTGTACAGCAAATAACAACGCTCGGGAGGCTGCACCCAGCACCAAGGTGGGATTCTTGACACCTGTGCTGCGTCTCATTACAAAGGGAACTCGCGCCTCCATTACACAGTTTGACTGTATAAAGGGCTGAATGTTATACGTGTTCCATTCAGCGTGTGCAAGGAGAAAAATTACAAGAGCAACCTTTGACTTGCGCAGCACTGCTGCTGCATAAGCTGTGGCTCTTCTACTTTGTAACCCCTGAGGGGGGGTTAAAGGTGACTTTTGAAATCGGTTCAATTAGGCTTCGGCCTACACTCTGCTCCACCTGCAGAGCCCGGGCTCCAACAACGCTAGTTGCTGTCCGGAAGTGCTGGCTGCACAGAGCCAAACACCTCGCCAATGTGTCAGTGGGGTCCAGCACCGCCAGCTGTTCCCCTGCTGTGTAGCCGGCAACGTGTCCTGCAAAAGCCACGCAGACACAACAGACCCAAAGCTGCCGCCAGTGCAGGCTTCGGCCTACACTCCCCTCCCCCTGCTCCTCCTCCTCCTGCTCCTCCTCCTGCTGACCCTGGGCTCTAACACACCGCCAGTTGGGGCCCAGATGTGCTAGCTGCACAGAGAAAAACACCTCGCCAATGTGTCAGTGGGGTCCAGCACCGCCAGCTGTTCCCCTGCTGTGCAGCCGGCATCGTGTCCTGCAAAAGCCACGCAGACACAAGAACTGAAATTGAAGGGAACCTGTCCCCCCTCCCCCAGGCGTTTTTACGTTATCCAGCCACCTTGTACAGCGGTAATGCTGCATGTGTGCAAGGTGGCTCAGAAACGTATTCTCCTCGCACATGTGGAACTGAAAACACGTCTGAAATGTGTCCTCTGTGTGACCAGTTAACCGTCCCGGTGGTGTGACTTTCCTTTGTAATGACACGCTGCAACCCCCTTGGTAGCGCTGCCCGTCTTCTGGCATCATTGTTTGGCTGGCTGCGCCTCTGCGGCCGCCCTGACCCACACAACGCCCCTCGGTGTCTTATTTATTGGGACTGCGAGGGTGTGATTCATGGGCAGGATCAGTGCATCAGTTCGCCTGTCCCTCCTCTCCTTCCGCCTTCTTCGGACTGTGCGGCTTCATGGCCGTGGCATGCGATAAGGGATCAGATGACGCCGCACAGTCTGAAGCGGGTGTAAGGACCCGAGTGTGAGAGGCCAACATATGTGCTGCGCCAGGCCCTGAATCCCAGCCCCGCAGTGTTTTAACAATGTTAAGACACTGCGGGGCTGGGATTCATGGTCATCGCGAACCGCACCGGCCGACATTACATGATGCCAGAAGATGGGCAGCGCTAACGGCGCTAGGCCAGGGGATAACACGACAGCGCAGACTCCTGTACAGCAAATAACAACGCTCGGGAGGCTGCACCCAGCACCAAGGTGGGATTCTTGACACCTGTGCTGCGTCTCATTACAAAGGGAACTCGCGCCTCCATTACACAGTTTGACTGTATAAAGGGCTGAATGTTATACGTGTTCCATTCAGCGTGTGCAAGGAGAAAAATTACAAGAGCAACCTTTGACTTGCGCAGCACTGCTGCTGCATAAGCTGTGGCTCTTCTACTTTGTAACCCCTGAGGGGGGGTTAAAGGTGACTTTTGAAATCGGTTCAATTAGGCTTCGGCCTACACTCTGCTCCACCTGCAGAGCCCGGGCTCCAACAACGCTAGTTGCTGTCCGGAAGTGCTGGCTGCACAGAGCCAAACACCTCGCCAATGTGTCAGTGGGGTCCAGCACCGCCAGCTGTTCCCCTGCTGTGTAGCCGGCAACGTGTCCTGCAAAAGCCACGCAGACACAACAGACCCAAAGCTGCCGCCAGTGCAGGCTTCGGCCTACACTCCCCTCCCCCTGCTCCTCCTCCTCCTGCTCCTCCTCCTGCTGACCCTGGGCTCTAACACACCGCCAGTTGGGGCCCAGATGTGCTAGCTGCACAGAGAAAAACACCTCGCCAATGTGTCAGTGGGGTCCAGCACCGCCAGCTGTTCCCCTGCTGTGCAGCCGGCATCGTGTCCTGCAAAAGCCACGCAGACACAAGAACTGAAATTGAAGGGAACCTGTCCCCCCTCCCCCAGGCGTTTTTACGTTATCCAGCCACCTTGTACAGCGGTAATGCTGCATGTGTGCAAGGTGGCTCAGAAACGTATTCTCCTCGCACATGTGGAACTGAAAACACGTCTGAAATGTGTCCTCTGTGTGACCAGTTAACCGTCCCGGTGGTGTGACTTTCCTTTGTAATGACACGCTGCAACCCCCTTGGTAGCGCTGCCCGTCTTCTGGCATCATTGTTTGGCTGGCTGCGCCTCTGCGGCCGCCCTGACCCACACAACGCCCCTCGGTGTCTTATTTATTGGGACTGCGAGGGTGTGATTCATGGGCAGGATCAGTGCATCAGTTCGCCTGTCCCTCCTCTCCTTCCGCCTTCTTCGGACTGTGCGGCTTCATGGCCGTGGCATGCGATAAGGGATCAGATGACGCCGCACAGTCTGAAGCGGGTGTAAGGACCCGAGTGTGAGAGGCCAACATATGTGCTGCGCCAGGCCCTGAATCCCAGCCCCGCAGTGTTTTAACAATGTTAAGACACTGCGGGGCTGGGATTCATGGTCATCGCGAACCGCACCGGCCGACATTACATGATGCCAGAAGATGGGCAGCGCTAACGGCGCTAGGCCAGGGGATAACACGACAGCGCAGACTCCTGTACAGCAAATAACAACGCTCGGGAGGCTGCACCCAGCACCAAGGTGGGATTCTTGACACCTGTGCTGCGTCTCATTACAAAGGGAACTCGCGCCTCCATTACACAGTTTGACTGTATAAAGGGCTGAATGTTATACGTGTTCCATTCAGCGTGTGCAAGGAGAAAAATTACAAGAGCAACCTTTGACTTGCGCAGCACTGCTGCTGCATAAGCTGTGGCTCTTCTACTTTGTAACCCCTGAGGGGGGGTTAAAGGTGACTTTTGAAATCGGTTCAATTAGGCTTCGGCCTACACTCTGCTCCACCTGCAGAGCCCGGGCTCCAACAACGCTAGTTGCTGTCCGGAAGTGCTGGCTGCACAGAGCCAAACACCTCGCCAATGTGTCAGTGGGGTCCAGCACCGCCAGCTGTTCCCCTGCTGTGTAGCCGGCAACGTGTCCTGCAAAAGCCACGCAGACACAACAGACCCAAAGCTGCCGCCAGTGCAGGCTTCGGCCTACACTCCCCTCCCCCTGCTCCTCCTCCTCCTGCTCCTCCTCCTGCTGACCCTGGGCTCTAACACACCGCCAGTTGGGGCCCAGATGTGCTAGCTGCACAGAGAAAAACACCTCGCCAATGTGTCAGTGGGGTCCAGCACCGCCAGCTGTTCCCCTGCTGTGCAGCCGGCATCGTGTCCTGCAAAAGCCACGCAGACACTTGCTCTTGTACCTTCTGCTCCCCATCCTGGTTCCAGTACCGTCAGCTGGTTCCGGGCAGAGCCTTTGGCTTAGGTGCCTCCCTTTGGTATCCGAGTTCCACCAACGTCAGGTGGTCCTTGGTAGTGCTTTCAGGCACGGGTACCTCCTGCTTAGTAACCGGGTTCCAGTAACGTCAGCTGGTCCTCGGTAGTTCCATTGGCTCTTGGACCTTCGGCTACCCATCCGGGTTCCAGCACCGTCAGCTGGTTCTCGGCAGTGTCTTTTGCTCTTGTACCTTCTGCTCCCCATCCTGGTTCCAGTACCGTCAGCTGGTTCCGGGCAGAGCCTTTGGCTTAGGTGCCTCCCTCTGGGTATCCGAGTTCCACCAACGTCAGGTGGTCCTTGGTAGTGCTTTCAGCACAGGTACCTCCTGCTTAGTAACCGGGTTCCAGTAAAGTCAGCTGGTCCTCGGTAGTTCCATTGGCTCTTGGACCTTCGGGTAGCCATCCGAGTTCCAGTTCCATCAGCTGGTTCTCGGCATTTTCTCAGCCTTCTTGTACCTTCTGCTACATTTCCAAGTTCAAGAGACTAAACACAATGACCCAGAAGACCACCCCTAAGATGACGACGACACCAGAGACGACAACCACCGTGATGACGACGACCCTGGAGACGATGACCCCGAAGACCACCCCGATGACGACGACCCCGGAGACGACGACCCTGAAGACCACCCCAATGACGACGACCCCGGAGACGACGACCCTGGAGACGACGACGACCTGGAAGACCGAGAAGCAGAAGAACAAGAGGCTGCAGAACAAAGAGCAGAAGGACATTAAGCATAACACAAAATATCAGAGCAAAAAATATTATGTAAATTATAAGCAGAAGAAGACTAAGCAGTGTATGGGGGTGAGTCCGTTCCTCCTCGTGGTGCCCCTGGATAAAGCCTGATGCTGCAGGCCAAACTGAACGCGGACAAATGTAACTGTTTTGTGACAGGCAGAACGGAAGGTGTAATCTTCAAACTTTTATAGATAACAACTACGGGAATGCCTGTCACAAATAAGAATATGATGAAGAAGTTGAATATGATGAAGATAATAGTAAAATAAAAAGAATATAAACAATGTAACCCAAAAAATAATAGGTAGAAGATGAAGAAGAAGATGAATAAGGTGAAGAAGTTGATGTCAAAGAAGCTGATGATGAGGATAATTAAGAAGAAAGCGTGGGAGAAGTAAAAAAGAAGGTGAAGGGCGTGGAAGTAGTGAAACATCAATATCTGACATGAAAAAAAAAAAAAAAACATAGTCAAATTCTTTCTAACGCCGAACTTCATAAAAAAAAAAAAAAAATCCTGCTATTCTATTACATTGGGCTAAACCTCTGTCCCTTTAATATCTCCGCCACGTCCCCCAATACATCCTACAATATTTTTAGTTGTTTTCCTTCATGTAGAATGAACCTACAAGTGTATAAAGGGTTTATTTTAATTCCGATATTTTCGTCCCATTGACTTGCATTGGGATCGGGTATCGGTATCGGATTGGATTCCGATACTGTGACGGTATCGGCCGATACTTTCCGATACCGATACTTTCCGATATCGGAAAGTATCGCTCAACACTAATTAACAGTGGAGGAAGCTAGACTCAGAGGCTTTATCTACTATTGGGCAGAGGAAGAAGGACTTTCTGACTTTAATTATTAATGGGAAGAGGATGGAGGAATTACAGACTTTATCTATTAGAGGGTGGTGGAAGCAAGACTCATATGCTTTATTTATTAATATGTGGTAGAAGCAGGACTCAAAGACCTTATCTATTAGTGAGTGATGGACACAAGACTCACAGGCTTTATCTATAGGTGGGCTGAAAGCTGGACTCACAGGCTTTACCTAATAATGGGCAAGGGAATTTGGACTCACAGGCTTTATATTATAGTGGATGAGGGAACCTGGACTCACAGGCTTTACATAATTGTGGATGAGGGAAGCTGGACTCACAGGCTTTATCTAATAGTTGACGAGGGAGGCTGGACTCACAGGCTTTCACAACTTTTTAAATTAAAATATTGAATCAAATCCTAGCATACTACCTATCCCTGAGCTCACCATGTCCTCATTTGTCATATGTTGCCCTCAGATAAGACATCTAACAAATCCAATTTAAGATTTATATGATCGCTAGGGCAAAATTCCCCTCTGGGTGATAATGCCTATTTATTTAGATATTAAAAAAGTAAAATATTCTATTTCTTACAGAATAAGATTCTTTCCTTCTTTGTATATCTCTGAATAATTTTACATTGATAAATATATATCTGTAGAAAAATATAAAGAAGCTCTTATGTCTCCATTGTTAAAAATGATAATTCTGTTCTTTCCTTCTTTATAAAATTTATAATACACTTCCCTTCATAGAAGAGTTATATCAGATTTGGTGGCTCACCAGTGATTGTGGAGAAGTATACTGATAGCGGAGTATAGACCCACAGCTACACCAATTAGACCCCCACTGTCCCCTAGGATTCATACTAAAACTTATTAAAAAAATGGCATTGTAAGTTGGCTAGAAGGGATGTCCAGTCCACTGTTCAACCAGATTTCATTAATGATTTGTTCTCTGCGTTCTATGCGTTCTGCGAGGTCTGCAGCGTCTTCTGTGCAATGGACGGGACGAGGAGTTTTGCATAACTCGCGTAACTCTTGAGAAAAGTGAGACTTTGTTGAAGCTTCATCCTCTCCTTCATCTTCCTCACTGCTTCCCCCATTTGTCTCTTCATAACCTGTTTTATGAACAATTTGTCCGTTCACTTTCTGGAATTTTCGCCAGTCCTTCCTACAAGATATGTTGATCACTAAAGCAAAAAGTGTGACGATCAAACCAATGCAAAGACTGCATACAAAGAATAAGGCTGCTCTTTCTTGGTGACCTACAGAGACAAGGAGAGAAGGATATGGGATATATGTTAAGTCATGGTGTATGTTGGGACAGCATGTTCCATCATGAGAGCATATATTGCTGCCACTAGCAATTTCAGGCCCCTATACTGGCAACATTTTCGGGGCCTCTTGAGACTCTGCTCAGCCTCGACCCCAGCTCCGCCTCCAACCTTCTACAGTCCCACCGCCAACTCATAGAAAAACTCCACATCTGCACCACGCTCTCACCAAACACAAATATAGCCATCAGCTTTTGTTTTGGCTAAAACATTTTTTTTAAGCCACCACCACGGCTAGGTAGACTCTTTTTGCTGGACCCTACACTGCCCTAACCTATTAAATATTTGTTAAAATATCCAATACTCTTTTTATGTATATTTTTATTTATGTTTCTTTAAGGGAA
This sequence comes from Ranitomeya variabilis, assembly GCF_051348905.1. Taxonomy (NCBI): domain Eukaryota; kingdom Metazoa; phylum Chordata; class Amphibia; order Anura; family Dendrobatidae; genus Ranitomeya; species Ranitomeya variabilis. The sequence goes on along the minus strand of NC_135234.1, from coordinate 37,892,239 downwards.
TGTGTCACATACAATGTTTAAAATGAACAATATCACCACATACGGTCACATCATAACTAGACCACATATTACCACCACATAGTGACCAAACGATACCACATGTAAGGCACAAATACGGACAGAACATGGCCGGACCACATATTACAACCACATAGTGACCAAACACTACAATACTGAACATTAATAAAAAAAATACTAATTTTACCATAAGCGCCATTATACACAGGAGATTTGTGTATAGTGTCAGCGTACACATAATACAGGCATCACCAGTGACATTATACACAGGTGCTCTGCATATAGTGTCAGTGTACAGATAATACAGGGATCACCAGTGACATTATACACAGGTGCTCTGCATATAGTGTCAGTGTACAGATAATACAGTGATCACTGGTGACATTTTACACAGGAGCTTTATATATAATGTCGGTGTACAGGTAATATACAGTGATCACCAGTGACATACACAGGAAATCAGTATATAGTGTCAGTGTACAGGTAATATACAGTGATCACAAGTGATATTATACACAGGAACTCTATATATAGTATACAGTGTATAGCATTAGTGTACAGGTAACACACTGACTCACTGGTGACGTCTCTAGTTGAAGTCCTTCATCTTCGCTTTTCATCTTCATCCAGCGCACACCGCCATCACTTCTTCCAGCCAGGGCTCGTCTCTACAGAAAATAACACACTTATCTAAGATCACATTCCCCAATTTTTCCCCAATCTCTACACTATGCCAGGTGAAGAAAAAAAGCGACGGTGTCGCCCTGCACTGTAACAGAACCTTTCTTCCCCCACACTGAAAACAGTATCCTCAAAAATAATATCCTTTAATTAGCCCCTACAATAATAATATCCCACATTATCGACCCCACATTTTATCCCATTCTGGACTTCACGTGTCCTCCCATTCTGCCTCATGTGTCTCCCGACTTCCCCATGTCTCTCCATATTGCCCCATAATCATCCATAATAGTATAATGTACCCCATAGTCATATATAGCCGTATAATGCACCCCCATAGTAGTATGTACCCCATAGTCATATATAGTATAATGCACCGCCATAGTAGCATAATGCACCCCCAGTCATGTATAGTATAATGCAGCCCCATACCAGTATAGTGCACCCCCATACCAGTATAATGCACCCCCATACCAGTATAATGCAGCCCCATAGTGGTATAAGGCACCCCCATAGTGGTATAGTGTACCCCATAGCAGTATAATGCAGCCCCATGGCGATATAATGGAGCCCCATGGCGATATAATACAGTCTCATGGCGGTATAATGCAACCCCATGGTGGTATAATGCACCCCCATAGTCATATGTAGGATAATGCACCCTCATAGTAGTATAATGCACCCCCTTGCCATATATATAGTATAATGCACCCCAATAGTATAATGCAGCCCCTTGTCACATATAGTATAATGCACCCCCATACTATAATTGACCTTCAAACTGCGGCTTTAGAAAAAAAAAAGAGTTTCTCCTTACCTGGCCGTGGTCCAGCAGTGTCCTCCCCTACGATTCAGCTTGAGAGCAGCGTCGTTCCGGCGTATGACAGTGACGCCATTATCGCCATACGTTGGCAACATGCGCGCTGATGTCAGCTACTGGCATGTGATGGGCTGGCGGCTATTAATTGTTGCCGAGCAGGAGGAATCTCGTGCATGGCAACAGATTTTAACTGATTGTGCATCTGAAGACGCACGATCAGTTACTGAAACAGCTGCCCCCTCTGCTCATCGGGCCCCATACACCAGTAAGGGCAGTAATGCCTTGAGTGAATATAGTCACAGAAAGGTCTCACTGTAATGACTAAGATGTTGCCACGTGCTCGCAGGGCATTTGATATAGCTGCTGAAAAACACAACTTCACTATTTGGATGCAAGTATTCAACAACAAACTTTTTCTTGAATTTTATTTTTATTGACAAAGCAGAAAAGGCACTGAAAAATGTGTCGGAAGTCATAAAAAAAATGCGAGCAAGACGAGGTTCGTTATGGTCAGTCCCTTCCTTGAGAAGAGGGACCCCAATAAACCATCCCTGTCCCTCTGAGCCACAATGCCACAGTGAGGATCAGGGATCTTGTCTTGCCTAGCTACCTAGCTAAAGTCTGGGGAAAGCCGCGGCCATGTACCCAGCGTCATCCAGGCTTTCGCCCCAGTGGAGGTTTCTCAGCCCAAAGCTGACCAAGGGTTTTACAAATTGCCCTTTCTGGCTCAGAAAGAATAAAGGCAAGGTGCGTGCTAAAGTGCTTGAGACTCAACTGGGGTCCCACACTCAGTTAGTCCAACTAATGTGGCTACTCTTGGGTTGGGGACATTGCAACAATAGCCATTAAACTTACTCTTTCTAGTAGCTTTGATCCTAGGGCCAGTCAGAGTAATCTGGCTGGGTGGCTACATGAGCCTCCCAGCCTAGACCCCAACCTTTCCACCCAGTGTGCATATGTATCTGTCTACTAAACATGGCCCCAGACCTAACCATCCATTCGAACATATACTCCACTCGATCTTAGCCAAAAGGCATTGTTGCCCCAAGTGAACAAACACCATACCTAAACTTTGGATATTGTAGAGAGTTGACAATTTTGCAGCATCTTGGCCAAGCTATGGTTGCTTGGCCAAGGGTTTTCGTGATTTTACAAAACTTGGCTAAGAGTAAAGAATGTTTTAAATCCCAACCCATTTAGTAGTGCTGAAATGCTGCACATCATTCAAGTGTCCGTGCTTCAGACGGTGACTTTTGCATATATAGAATGTGACCAGTGATTGTTTCCAAAGTCACTTCTAAAGGAACTTTGCATTTCTGGAGCCACTACGTAGTGAATCCTTTGGTTGCAAGCAATGTCTTTTGTCTTCTAAGAGGAATGGCTCATCATGCAAGAGTCATGATGAAACACCGATTGCCAAATCTCCATCTAGTTCTAGCCATAGGAAATATTCTATATCGACTATTCTATAATGGCTTCTCATCACAGACCTTGACATATCAGCACCCCTTTATTCCAACATATGACTATGGTAAACTGAGCCAAGACTCTCTCTTTTGGATATACAAATGCATACATGCTCCTACATGCAGGAAAATGTAACACTCTATTTTTTGTATTGCTTTATGCTTTTTATCCACACTTGCCAAATCATTTGGAGTATCTGGAAGTCTTACAAATAAAAAAGGAGACTTCGCAGACTCCCAGTGGGCCAAGTATACATCTGTCCTCTATGGGGAGAGTGGAGTAAGCCCCTGCCAGATGTATCAGCCTGGATGGAAACATCCCAATCCTTATCTTCAACGATATCATTTATATTAGAGTTGGAAGGCAACTGTACACATTATGTTGACATAATTTACCAAAACTGGCATATTTGGATGACTTTTATCTAATGCATGTGAGGGCCTTAAAAAGCAGACGAGGCGAAACAGTCATCAGAGCCTCAGATAGGTCCTTCAACTGCATTGTGAATCACTACAGGACTTTACACAGCTTCTTGATCCCTTTTTTTGAAAAAACATTTCTCCTTTCTGGATTATAGAGAGTGTCCTAAGAGGGAGTTGTTGTGAGACAATCCATCTGAACCTACTTGCACCAATAGTCAATTCTCTTGACGCATCCTCACCTGTTACATAGGAATACGCTGCAAGAAGGTCACTGAAGAAGAGTCCGTTTCTGCTGGGAAGCCGAGATTCTGAGAGGTCGGGCTTGCTATCTATATTAAAAGATAAAGTTAGAAAATCACATGAAATTCAGATAATTATAAAAGCATAAGCATCCTCCAGAGCCAAAATAGATGGATAGAATGTTTTATACCCAAATTATACATAATCCGTGAAATGAGGCGCAACAGTCTGAAGACAATGGAACGGAGAACACATTCTGATCATACTTCAGCACCAGTAGCATGTAAATAGGGGAGAGGTGGTAAGCGCTAGTGACAGGTAACGCAAGCTAAGCATGCGATATGTACACATCACATCTAGCCAGTATAGGGTTAGTAAACCGTGTGTCCCATATACTTAATCAAAACAGACCTTGGATAGAGAAGACAAAGTCAAGAAGTGCATGTAGGCGATGTAATACGAACAATTTTTTATTAATTATTCAAATAAAACAAAATTAAAATAAGATGTCTCGTGTCAGAAAGGCACGCAGCAAAATGCATATCATATGATTGAAAACACAAATGAATAGATTAAATCTATATGTCAATATCGAAATACTCAAGCAAACTGTATAGATCAGTGTTCAGCACATTTATGTGGGAGATAAATATAGAATGTCTATCCAATAAATTACAAATATTATAAAGCTAAGTGCTATATATCAACTGTTCACATGCATACTAACTAAATAATATCACCGCAACCATGAAAGCACACTGGGAAGTAGCTAAAGTATCTCCGCAGGGTCAAGTACACTGTGCTTAATGCTAATTATCAAAAGTGATGTGCATATAATCTAGATAATGATATGTATAAATCCTTTTCACCATCAGAATGCAGTTGGATGTAATTCATCTATATCCACAGAATAACACAGGGTTACAGACAAAAAGTACATGCCAGCAATAAGTTTCAATGCAGGGGATTAGATGCCATAGAAGCCGGAATATCCGAGGCATCCCTAACCCCGACGCACGTTTTTGTCTATCTTCTTCCATGTGCCTCTAACAACCGTGGGTGGAGCCGAGCTCCACTCCCTCCTGTTAGTCTGTTTAACAAGCGCCGTCAGGGGCGCTCGTCATTCGACTCACCCCTCGACGTAATGGGTCGCTATGACAGCTTGGGCATCTGCTGAAGAACCCGTTCCTGTCATTATGATTCTCCTGTGAAAGACAGCTTTTAGCTGGCGTTCATAGGAGATCGTGCTATTCTTTATACATAGCAGTGATGATGCACTGCTATGTATAGCAAGGCAATCAGAGGATCGCATCTTCAAGTCCCTTAATGGGTTTATTGAATACGGTACAAATTAAAAAAAAAGTTTAAAAAAAATAAAAAAAACACAAGTTCAAATCACCCCTCTTGTTATATATATAAAAAAAAAAAAAACACATTTGGTATTTCTGCATTTGTAAAAGTCAGATCTATTAAACTAAAATGACAGAGTTTATTTTATATGAAAGGGGACGTTACGACGTTACCCATGTGAGATGTATAATGACAGCCTGCTCCACTGATCTAAGGTACAGTACATGTCTCACACTGGTAATGTCCCCTTTCAATTAAAATAATCTCTAGAAGTAGCAGCTCATTTACATATTAAGAAAAATGGCGATTTCTCTGATATAAGACATCAGATAGCAGATTATGAGGTATCATGTTATTAATTTTCCTTTGACCTACATGCCCTTATAGATGGTTTAAGAGGTTGATTCTACTGACATATTCCCTTTACGATTATTTCTTATTTTAGTTCTTTTATAGATATTTTTTATTTTTAGCTTTTCAAGAAAAGGAGAAATTACTCACATATAAAAATTGGCAAATCTTGCATCATGCCACGCACAATACCTGGCTCTGCATGCAGCATGCAAACTACAGCTGCATCTGAGCAAAATTACAATACACATCACAAATCACAAAGTTTATATCCACATGTAATAGAAAGTGAGTTTGCAAATACTTTACTCCTTTGGTTTTGCCCAAATGTGGAGCCATAAGACGGCAGGGTCTGATTGCTCCTTCTCCAGCGCTGAGAAGAAGCACTTCTCCTTCATTTTAATGGTGTTTATTCCTTCTGGGGGTTAACAGGGGTTAATCAGCCATGTTGGAAATCTGTGAGCTTGGTTAGCCACTCCTTTCCCCTTCATAATCTGATGCAAATCCTTGTCAGTGCTAGCATTCGCTGCATGGCTTCAGTAAGGTGAATTGTTCAAATGAGAAGGAGAGTTGGAGGAGTTATCTGTGACTGTTGCTTGGTTTGTAAGTGTGGTAATTCCCTATCCTTCTCTATTTTGGTTTATTTCCCTACCTCCACTCCCCGATGCATTCCGCTATTATATGTGAGTGAATATTTTGTATGCCTGGAGTTTTCTGTTAACCCTTGTTTGTGTTGCCTTGTTTGTCGGGTTGGTGTACTACGGTGCACAGTAGCGCCACTCCTCCCTGGGTGGGGGAAGAGACCAGGCGGAGGGCTGACTCAGGAGATAAGGGAAGGGTGGTGGCCACAGCATCTTCACCTTCAGAAGTAACTTGGGGAGTAGGGCGAGCTAGGGCACCACCTAGAGTTAGGGAAGGAGCCCCTGGTCTCGGGCCACCCGACAGCTGTGTAATGACATTTACCGTTTTGTGTTTTTTTCATTTATATATAGATTGCTGCTTTTAAGATGATGATTGCTACCCCTGGAAATAGTCAGTAGTTTATCTGTTGCATCTGTCAGACATAGTACCTCAGTCTACGTCTGAGAACATCCTGGAAGCTCTCATAACTTCAGATAACCAGCAAATTTCCAAATGACCAATGGAGGCAAAAATATATAACCTAACCTGATAACGACCATGTAACATACAGGTAAGTCCATCACAACAGAAGGATGCTTGTACCTGTCTCAGGGACTCTTATCTTTGCCCAAGTTACAGGGGTAAAACTACAAAATTAAAAGAAAAAATAAAATTTTACTCAACGGGTGATATGCGAGAACCATTAGATAGTGGTGACCTTTGTGCTGTCTGGATATCGGGGGGCTGCATGGGCAGAACAGTCAGTGGTGATCCTGGGGGGTGTCCAGATAACTGTCAGTGGTGATGAGAGATCCATATAATGGTATAAAATAGAACTCCATTTTGATGTAAATTTCCAAATTGAAACAATGGAAAATTATAAAACAATTACATTAACAAGTTCTTCTCACTGATTTAGAATATCATCAACAAGTTAATTTATTTCAGTTCTTCACTACAAAAAGTGAAAGTCATATATTCTATAGAGTCATTCCAAACAGAGTGATCTATTTCAAGCGTTTATATTTTGTTAATGTTGATGATTATGTCTTACAGCTCAATTTTTTGTTTTTTTGTGTGTGTGTTTTTTCACCGTACTAAAAGGTGTCTGATCATTTAGCAGCAAGACCTTTTGATCATGAAGGAGGTTAAAATGAATAGAGAAATGTATTTACATGGTTTCCCAACATTTTCTATAGACTTAAAAAAACAAGCTCAGCGGTTCCCTGTAGGCACAAAATAATGGGCCTCGTGTATAAAAGTTGTCACAGAGAAAACATGGCCTTGTTGCCATAGGAACAAATTAGAATTTAGGTTTCACTTTCTCTACTGTACTATATTAATGTACAGTGGACATGACTGGCTGCTATGGGCAACTAGGCCATTTATTTCCTCTAAGTCTTTACATGAAGCCACATTATAGTGATTACAACAATATTGTGTCTGCCAAAAACATGAAAATGCAGCAATGGGAAACCTGAGCACCATTCCTGACCATAGACAAGTGAAATAAACACGTAGAAAACTTGAGCTGCTGCTCTAAGTGATCTGAATTTAATTGTTTTTATGTGGAAAACCCCTTTAAAATTTATGTATTTTCTAATGCTAGGCCTTGTTTCAAGCCTAACAGGGGCCAGTGTCTGCACCCGGTGACCTTGGACAAGTGCCGGAGTCCACAGTGCCTTGGGGGTTCACCATCATTTGTGACACTGTCATTTAAGATGTTGGATATCAGAGAAGTTGTCTCTTCCGAAGCCCAATGACTCCTCCTCACCACATGATTGTGGGGTACCGATGGCATAGTAACAGCAGCCATGGGGGGACTACGTAAGGCCATGTTTGCAGACCTACGAAGCCCAGCTTGTGGCTGGGCTTCATACGCGATAGGTAGTATTAACTTATAATCTACAAGCCCTCACGTGTTCACAAGTTCAAGTCACTTGGGGGGACTAATAAAATATATATATTTTTATTGAAAATTAAACCCCCACCCCACCCCTTTACCCAGAATGGAAATATTTAAAAAATTACCTTTTGGGTATTGCCACATGCATAACTGTATAAACTAATAAAATATATTTATCCCATACTGAACATCAAAACTGAAAAAAAAAATTAAAATGGCTGAATCAGGGTTTTTTTTTGTTACTTCGCCTTCCAAAAAAATAGGTAAAAAATTGGAATAAAAGAGATCAGAAAGTCATATGTACCCTAAAATAGTAATAATAAAAATGACAGCTTTTACTGCAAAAAAAATAAAGCCCTAATACATCGCTATTGACCGAAAAATAGAAAAGTTATAGCTCTTGGAAGATGAGGAGAAAAATGGAAAGCGAAGAGGGGCCTACTGGGACTCACTCTGGTGACCCAAGGTCAACATAAACTTGGAGCCGGCCCCACCATCCATGACCAGAAAGTGTGGGTTTTCTTGACAAACTACATCTGCCGGCCATATCATAAGGTCACCATTGACCGATAAGTGTCATTTGCTATTCAGTAAGCTCCTAAGTGCCCCCTTTTTGTGGCCACCATCTTGGTCATGCATTCCTTCCGTCTGTTAAAGCTTAATTGATCTGATTCCTCCCTCCTTTGACTTCATTTTATTGGTCTAGGCTCAAGAGAGAGTTGTGTCTGAGTATTGTTAGAACTCAACTACATGAGGTCGCCTTGTCTTGGGTGCATACATGTATACCGCTGCTCAGCCCCACTTAGCTCCTCTTGCTGGGGTGCAGCACTTGGCACAGATACAGGACCTTTCCAAGAGTGTTTTAAAACCTCTTTAAAGGACATCATTCACATGAAAATTGTTTAGTGCAGAGACGACCAATCGTTCATGTCAAAAAGTCCTGGAGAACAGACGATATTGACCCTTCCATAATGCAGAATTTGTATAATTCAGAGGAGAAAAGAGACGGCAGAGTTGCAGCAGCTCTTATATGGAAATATTATTACATACTCCAATCTATGGTCCAAAACACAAAATATAAGAGAAGCAGAGATAATCTGAGATAATTACCATATTTACCATCGTTCAGCTTCGTAGGGGGCATTACATAAGAAACCTTGGGGTCAACCTCTTTCAGTATGATTTTTGGAACTATAAATGAAAAAGAAACAATGTCTATTGTCTACCACAAGTTCTCACCATTTTCAGGAGATGTAGTATTTTTCCATTTCATTTAATAAGTAATATAGCGCAACATCAACTCATGGTTAGACTGGTCCATAGGAGGACCAGAAATCCTCCAAAAAGTCCAGGTGACCCACCACCATGGGTTTTCATTTTTTTTTTTAGAGATTACTGCACAAGTAACCCACTAATGCTTATTTCTGCAATACCGGCACAGTATACAGAACAATTAAAGGGGACATGCACCTTTCCTTACCACAAGAATAATTTACAGTAAGATATTTGACGACTCCAGGTAGACAAGGACTTCCGAAATGTTTGTCGTGGACGACCATTCTGCATCTCTGTTTCCCATAACATCGCTGTGCTAGCACATCTAGGGCAGAGTATGATATACAATCTGGAAAACAGAAGAAGAGTTCGTTAGTAGGTCCAGTTTTGCAAGAATTATCTAAAGGACGAAGTGAGACCCAAAATGTTTTTCACACTTCAAGGAGAATATCAGTTGGATTTGCCATAATCCCGCCTCTGGGAACCTCATCAATTCATAGAGCACAGTTCCTCTCATAGTCTAGGACCAATTCTCCGTGACAGTTTAGGGTGAGTGCTGCGCTGGTCAGCAAATGGTGATCAGATTGGTGGGGATTAGAGTTGAGAAAAATTATTTTCACTATTCTGGTCTCTTGTCCAATATGGTCCTCTGTGACAACTTTACCACTGGCATTCTGGGTGCCACTGGTGTCTACTAGGCATCGCAATGTCATGACATTGCAGCATGACGCACATGACAACGTCAAAGGAAGCTGAGTTGAAGTGTGAGACTCGTGTAAAGACTGCCCTGGTCCGACTGCCGCAGATGACCAAACTAAAAGACGAACCAGGGCAGCGCAATTTTTTTGCTCAAATTTAGTGGGTGTTGAACCATTGTGTCTTCATTTGCTGCCACCTCACCACCACCCGAGCTGCTGCATCACCACCACCAGAGCTGCCACCTCACCACCACCAGAGCTGCCGCCTCACTACCACCCGAGCTGCCACGTCACCTCCACCAGAGCTGCTGCGTCACCACCACCTGAGCTGCCACCTCACCACCACCAGAGCTGCTGCGTCACCACCACCCGAGCTGCTGCGTCACCATCACCAGAGCTGCCGCCTCACCATCACCAGAGCTGCCGCCTCACCACCACCTGAGCTGCCGCCTCACCACCACCCGAGCTGCTGCGTCACCACCACCAGAGCTGCCGCCTCACCACCACCCGAGCTGCCGCCTCACCACCACGAGAGCTGCCGCTTCACCACCACCCGAGCTGCCGCCTCACCACCACCAGAGCTGTCGCCTCACCACCACCAGACTGCCGCCTCACCACCACCAGAGCTGCCTCAACCCCGACTTTCTGTCTCTTCCCCATTTTCCCATAGAATGTAAGTCCGCAAGGACAGGGTCCTCTCCCCTCTGTACCAGTCTGTCATTGTAAATTTGTTTACTGTAAACAATATCTATAGCTCTGTACGTAACCCCTTTCTCATGTACAGCACCATGGAATTAATGGTGCTATATAAATAAATAATAATAATAATAATTTGATACTAAATAGTTATCGGGTAGTTATTTTGGGTAGACAATAGCATGAAAGAGATGGATGCCTTCTCATCACACAAGTGTAGCAAATTGGTGTGGAGATGGCGAACTGAGCTGTGCTGTATGGCTACACTGTGCAGCTCTCTCCTCCCCTCTCACAGCAAATAAGCGTCACATACCGACTCAGGCCGCACCTGCACCCCTTCCTACCCCTACCACATCTACTGTCTTCTTAGTGACTGAAGAAGTTTGTGGACATTACAAAGAGGCCACAGGCAGGAAATGGATACTACAAGCTGCTGGGAAGAGAGGTTGAAGTCACTTTCTCTTAAAAAGATATATTACAAAATGTCCTACTGATATGTGCAAAATTATAGTGATATAGTAGGTACAGTAGGTCCATGGAGGAAGAAAGAAACAAATAAGGGTCAATATCTCCTAATCAAAGGTTCATACATCATTTATTTTCCCATCAATTACTTCAAGTTTTTAAAGGTGTGGTCCAGAAAAACATGATTGCTTTTCCTCCAAAACAGTGCCACACCTGTCCATTCACAGCTCATCCCCATTCACTTTGTCAAAGCAGTGCTACAATATCAGACTTAACTGGTTATTTCTATCTCCATGATCCTATCTCATTATGTAGCAGGCGTAATAATAATAGTATCAAATATCTTAAATTAGAAATGTATGTATAGTTTTTCTGATTAGCTATGCCACTTACCCCATGTGCAGGGCATTGTAGTAGCTAAATATCCATGGTTACGACCTCTCATAGAGACTGTTAGTTGTTACTGTTTGCAACCATGGATATCTAAGCTAGTGCAGTGCCCTTCACATGGGGTAAACGACATAGCTAATCAGAAGAACTATACTATATTTTTAATTAGATGTATTTGCTAGTATTCTTATGATTATACCTACTACATATTGGGATAGGACCTTGGAGATAGGAATGTCCCTTTAAACCATGTGTAGATCATTTTCTGGAAACGAGCACCCATGTTTTCCTATTCCAGCACAGCCCCCTTAAGTTTATACTCTGATGCGCCCGATTAATTTTAGCCACATGTTCCTAAATCATATCCATATATGCTCACCATATGGGGTCCCTCGGTCCAGGTCAGTGGTACAAGGGTTCTTTTCTTCAGCAAATCTGCCGTAGATGGCGGAGTAGATGTTGAGTAACTTGGGCTCTTTGCAGTGAAGCTTCAGCTCGCGGTTTTCACAAACAGAAGTCGATTTGTACTCAGCTGAAAACAGAAGCATAAACTACATAAACAGTCGGTACAAGTGTCAACGCTGTGCATCCACCGTGCGGCATGACAGGCGGAGGGTTTACAATGGCTATTCCGAAGATACAAGCCATCTACACAAACTTTACTGGGGACTGAATCTCTGATGATGACACCGGTAGGCACTCAACAGCCCGTGACCCATTAACCTTCTTCCCATCCAGTAGACACAAATCCTTTAGACGTTCTGTACATTTATATACATTTAAAGGGCTTGTCCCAAATCTGCACTATTCTTCCTGATAAGGCTACATTAAAAGCTCTTAAAAAATGCTTATGCCCAAGGGAGGCAAATCCACACGTACACACATAGACGCACACCTGAGAAAGTTTTGTCTTATAGTGCTGTAGATTCTTTTTTTTAATCTTTTTAATAGCTGAAACATTAAAGCAAAAAGAACAAAGTAAAATAAAAAATATAAAGGAGGAGCGCTGAAAGATTAATAATTTATGGTTTTTACGTAATGTCATAGATCCCACCGCTGCCACCAATTTATCAGGGGACGCAACTCCGCTGCCTCCATCCATCAGAACAGTTGCATAATTGACTGATGAGTGATTGACGGGGTTGCAACTGTTTCCACTATCAAGGTTACGCCCACATACCTCCCCTTTGGTGAGATCATTTGGGGGCTGGTTCTGTGATATGCTGGGTGTTTTAGAAGTTTATGAGATACTCAACTTTCATGATATCTTTGCCCCTGGAGGTCTCAGGCGGGAGATATTATTGTCATGTTTCCTATCACAATTTTACCTTTCTATAGAGATGAAGCATAGCAATGACATTATATAATCCATCTCTCCGATTATTAAATTGGAAGTGTTCGATCGGCCTTATGGTCATGCAAGCTAATACGACACCGAAAAAATATCTCCCATAAATGTCAGATCATTGCAAACCCCAATATTCATCACTTACTACTGACTCCAGAGAGTCTGAGATAATTTCTTTGAATTGAGGAAACTCTAGCCTCGGGAATGGTTCTTCTTTGCCTCTGATTATCGTAGACTTAGTGGATGCCTCCCAACAGATCCCCTATAGTAATTGCATGCTCATGGCAGGAGGTCCTACTTCAATGGAGATTGAAGTGTCAGCTCGTTTTCACTTTCCCAGTTATAATTAACCCCATATGTTTAATGTGAGGGTGATATGTCTTCTCTCTCTGGAGATGACTTTATGGATTTTACAATTTTTCTCTAAGACAAGTAATATTTTTTGTCTGATATGTCTTTTTTGCACTGTCAAATTTGGCTCCAAATTCATCAAAATGGTGCACAATGTTGGATGAATTTGATGCAATTGCTAAGAAGCCTATTTTTTGCCTTTTGCTTTATTTCCACCTTTATTGGGTAAAATGTTCTACAATCTTTTTAAAAATGTTTTTACAAGGGTGGCTCATCTTTTGTGTTCAGGAGCACACCGTTCCCCAGCCTCCTTCCTGAATGTTTCACAGTTCAGACCAGCAGCATGGTTGTGCCACTGGCCTAAAATGTGCGCTCTCCCATGCTGGAAGCAGAGGCAGCTTTGCCTCGGCAGCATGAGGAGCACTTGCAAGCTTTAAAGCAATCAGGTTGCAAGCCCGCGCTCCGTGCCTAGGAAAATGGCCACCCCTGATATATGGTAAACTATAAAATTAAACGTTCTGTTTATGAGAATGAAAAGGATTTTTAACAAGAGGTAAATTACAAGGTTCCTTGTTTTTACAAGCACTTTGGAATTTTGCCCATTTAACATGAGACAAAACCCCTTTAATATGTTCCATGTTAGTCTTCAACTGCACAAAAAAAACAAATTAGACACTAGTGTACTAGAGTACAATAGCGGAAAAAAGGAAGCAACATTTGGAAAAATCTCAGGTGACAAATTAGCCCCCCAAAAAAACATCTACAAATTTAAAACCAAGGCCACAGTATCACGCCAGCCTAAAACATGATGAAAACTCCAAAAAAAACTACGAGAAAAAAGTGCAAACTTTACTCCCAATGAAAGGCTCAAAAAGAATGATGAATTGGGGCAATAGTTTATGAGATGAGTATTGATAAGGAAAGTACTCTTCCCACCACTTTCTGTCTATTTGCAGCCTGTCAGTCAGTGCAGATAGGGGCGGAGGGAGTGCTCCTCTTATGAACACACTGGCTTCATTACTAGAGTCAGTGTGAATTTATTCTCACATTCCCTTCCATCGGCCATGACAGTGGTCTGTAGCTGGTGGACGGTAGAGGGAGTACGACTTCGTACCTGGCGGCATCTGCGTCTGTATTTTGGATTAGCCGGTCTGGTGTGATGTCACACATGTGATATCACATATACATCAGGAAAGCCCTAAACTAGAGCAATATGGGATGGGAAATACACAACAAAAATAAGTATGCAGCTAATGAATTCTGTTATTAGAATTGAAAATAAGGAACAAAGACAGCATATTCTGAATAGTGTTGAGCGATACCTTCCGATATGCAAAGGTACCGGATTGGATCGGCCGATATCCAAAAAATATCAGATATCGCCGATACCGATACCCGATACCAATGCATATCAATGGGACACAAAATATCGGAATGGTTCCCAGGGTCTGAAGGAGAGGAAACTCTCCTTCAGGCCCTGGGATCCATATTCATGTATAAAATAAAGAATAAAAATTAAAAATATTGATATACTCACCCCTCCGGCGGCCCCGGCTCTCACCGGTCCAAGCGTTTCCCTCCGTTCCTAAGAATGAGGGGGTTTAGGACCTTCGATGATGTCGCGGCTTGTGATTGGTCGCGTGACCGCTCATGTGACCGCTCACGCGACCAATCACAAGCCGCGACGTCATCGAAGGTCCTTCACTCCCTGCATTCTTAGGAACGGAGGCTGCCGGTTACACCGCCGAGGTCCAGGCTCCGCCGGACGGGTGAGTATATCCATATTTTTTATTTTTATTATTTATTTTTTACATGAATATGGATCCCAGGGCCTGAAGGAGAGTCTCCTCTCCTTCAGACCCTGGGAACCATACGCACCGCACACTTCCGATTCCGATATCGCAAAAATATCGGAACTCGGTATCGGAATTCCGATACAGCAAATATCGGCTGATACCCGATATTTGCAGTATCGGAATGCTCAACACTAATTCTAAATAAAAATAGAGGAGCAAGAGAAATTTACTACAATCTAAGATGTGTCTACACAAGTGCACAGAGCATGGGAAACAAACATGGAAAATTGGAGCTGCTAATACAAGAAAAGAATTATGATGGCATAGGGTTATAGACCACTAAAATGTGGTGGGATGATACACATGATTGTAATACAAACCTTGAAGGCAACAACTTATTAGGAACAGGCTTAACAAGAGGGGATGAGGTGTTGCAATGTATGTTAGGAAAGCGTGTATCTCCACAGAGATCCACGCTTCAGAGAATGGTAGCTCTGTATAAACTGTCTGGGTAAGAATACAAGGAGAGAACAGAAAGGACACTATTGTAGGTGTTTACTATAGGCCACCTGGGCAGACTTAAGGTATGGATAAACTCTTTTTACATCAGATATCTTTTTTCTAAAAAAAAATATGACATAGTGATTATGGGAGATTTTAATTATCCAGATATTTGTTGGGAAGCTCTCTCAGGCAAAATTAATGGGTCCAGAAAATACCTATTTGCTCTCACGTACAATTTTATCTTTCAAAAGGTAGAAGAGACAACAAGAACATCTGCCATGTTGGACCTAATTCTCAAAAACAGGGAGGAAATGGTTGAGGAAGTAAAGGTGGCTGGTATTTTAGGAGGAAGCGATCATGCTATCCTTGAATTTTGGATTACAAGAGGAGGAAGACCTGCAAGGACTCAGACTTTAAGGTTGGACTTTAGAAAGGCAGATTTTATTTATTGACTCAGGAAGAGGATAGCAAAGGTTCAATGGCTGGATGTTGTAAAGGACAGAAATGTTCAAGAAGGATGGGAGATTTTACTAAATTAAATTTTCAATGCACAATCAGTAACATTCTCAAATAGAAGGAAGAATTGTAAGCATTTATAGAGACCAGGATGATTGCACATACAATTATAAGAGTGTTTCAAGTGCGGTACCACAAGGCTCTGTCTTCGCCCCAGTGTTGTTCAACATTTTTATAAATGATCTAGATAAGGGAACTGAAGGTAAACTAATCAAATTTGCAGATAATGCAAAGCTAGGAGGGATAGCAATGGGCAGCGAGTAATAGAAAGGTATTTAGGGAGAAATGCAAGATTCTACATCTGGGCAAGAAAAAATAAAATTACATCTACAGAATAGGCAGAATAGAACTAAGCAATAGCACGTGTGAAACATACTTGAGTATACTAATAGATCACAGACTGCACATGAGTCAACAGTGTGATGCAGCAGCAAAAAAAATGCAAACACAGTTCTAGAATGTATAAAGAGAAGCATAGAGTGTAGATCACGTGAAGTCATTATTGCCCTCTACTCCTCCTTGGTCAGACCTCATCTGGAATACTCTGTCCAGTTCTGGGCACCACATTTTAAAAAAGACATGAACAAACTGGAGCAAGTTCAGAGAAGAGCGACCAAGATGGTAATCATTTGCAAACAATGACATATGAGGAAGGGTTAGAGGATTTGGCAATGTATAACTTGCAAAAGAGAAGACTGAGAGGAGACCTAATAGCTGTCTACAAATATGTCAAGGGCTGTCACAGTGTAGGGGGATCATTGTTATTCCCATTTACACATGGAAACATGAGAAGCAATGGGATGAAATTAGAGGGAGAAGAAACAGGATAGATATTAGAAAATACTTTTTGACAGTGAAGGTGATCAACAAGTGGAACAGGCGGCCACGAGAGGTGGTGAGTTCTACTTCAATGGAAGTCTTCAAACAGAGGTTGGACAGACATCTGTCTGAGATGGTTTAGTGACTCCTGCATTGAGCAGGGGGTTGGACACGATGACCCTGGAGGTCTCTTCCAACTCTACCTTTCTTTGGTTCTATGATCTGCAGGTTAATAGCGTTTTTTCTGGTGGCAAGTTCCCTTTAAGCAGCCAAACAGGAATTTGTCAAAGTGTGGTGCGCTGCTCACAAGAGGTTTAGAGTTGAAAAATTGGCAACTAAATTTACTTGGCAAAGTCTCCCGTCCAGAGCCCAAAACCGGTTTGTGATCTATCAGTCTGTGGAATATAATAAACATAATTCTATTTGCCAACTATTCAACTATAAACCTTTATTTGCGAAGCGCATCACACTTTGCCGAATTCCTACCTTATTTTAACCCACTCAACTAGAGAACGCATTCTGCTTGGATGCTGTCTCCCGCTATAACATATTACCGCAAAATCAGACTACACAGGATTTGTTTGTAGTCTGTCACCATGGAGACCAATACTGTGTACACAAAACAAGTGTTTTTTTCTTAATCCATGCAATTTTTTTGTGTACATTTTGCCTATTGGAGACCGAGCTGGTGCAGACAGTAGAGACGGTGATGAGCTGGTTGTAACATTTTCAGGTGGTAGATAAGCGACTGTAATCTCCCACAAGCATCAGGCGCAGGGAAACGAGTCGCTGGTCAATTGCCAGAGACAGTTTTTGAAAAAGAAAAATCTCTTTCTACTGTTGTAAAATAAGCCTCTTCCACACTGGCAGAGAGCGCACACTTGTTTAATAGGATTATTCCCTCCATTCAAGCAGAAAACAAAGTCCTTTTCTATGTACTGTAATCAGCACAGTAAGTTGGAAAACATCTCGAGTAAAGATGTAGCCGTACAGGGCGGACGCTGGGTAATAGTTCAGTGCGTGACATCGTAAAATACACAGAGAGACAGAAACGTCCCTTCAGAGGGGAAAAGTAAGCTGTAAGGAGCTATAGGGGTCTGAGTGGTGAAAAACAACATTATTTACATAGGATTATTGTCTAAAATGCCCCTCAAAATCAAATTATAGGTAAGTATAATGTAGACGCTGTATTGGGGGTATTGTTTAGGCATTGTAAGGCGGTAATATCAGCAACTGCATCATGAAATTGAATAGCAAGCCATGAAAGAGTCATATAATTTGGATACTGTATAGGGTTATTACTGTATATAGTGGTATTATTTAGATATGGTATAGTGGTATTATTTATGCATTATTTGAACGGTATTATTTTATATACAGTATGTAACTTTTGAAATAATGAGAAACACTGGCAACAAGATATTGTTATTGGCTTGTTTTCTGGTTCCTTTGAGTACTAAGAGAAGTGTTGCTTAATTAAAAAGGGGTTGTCACATGATTAAATATTATATTTACCTTTAAGATCACAAAGCTAATCATAGGAAAGAATAAAAAGAACAGAGGGGGTACCATATAGCAAGCTTGTTGATTATAGATTAGTGTCGTTGATTGTTGTAAGGACAGGTGATCAGATTTTGGCAGGGACGTAATTATAGTTTGAGAAGTGGTTGCATTCGATCCAGGCCCTTCAAGCCTAAAAATGCCCAAATGGTCCTTTTGGCTCATATGATATCAATACTATTAAAGAGTCAAGACCCATGATAGTTGGGGGACCTGTTAGAAATTTTCCAAGCTACAACTTACACCATTGGCTATAGGGAGTGTAGAGGTGGCAATGACACCCAAAAAACTGCCTGAGGACTGCCTAGTTTCTACTGGGTTTCTGCATTTCTGTTCTTTAGTAGCATGAATATTCTGAAACTCAATAGAATGGAGTCTCAGTGTGAGAATCCAGCCCAACCCATGGCAAAATCACAGAAACCATGTTAAAACCTAATGGACCCAAATTCCAATAAATCTGGGGCTATATGGCAATATGGCAACAAAGGCTGTGACACATGTCACATGGCCAAAGACCACTGCATGTTGCTGCTACATCGCAACATAGTGCAAGTGAATACAGCTACTTCAACAAGCAAGTAGCAAAAAATCTAAATGGTTACAAACTTTTTGAAAATTTCTTGACGTGGTACCTTACGGGTCACATTGCGACCCCATTTACCTGCATTATGCTGCAATGTAGACAACCTGGCACTTGCCTAGATGTGAACAGAGCCATGACCAAATTGGAATCAATCTTCCACCATCTCCCTTTACTGTTACATGCCAGGAGAACAATATAATATAATAAATTATATAAAACTATATAAAATGCACGTACTAGGTTTGCACTTGTACGACACCAAAAGATATTTAGTAATTCCCGGACATGGGTCTATCCCAAAAACACGACTATTCACAAGGAGCAGGCAGGATCTCAGATTCTGGCATTCATCCAGGACTTTCTAAAAGGAAACATAAAATCCTTGTGAATATGTATCACCCGATAACAATGTATACAGTATATGTTCAAACAATGGTACGGTATCACATGGCTCTATACATAGCCGACATCTGTAATCACTTCATCTTATCTGGTGCTGTGTGACTATAATGTGAGTATTACGTTATATGGTTAAAAGGAAGGAAATCCAGTCCCCTGTAACTTTCCTGTTCTACATCTTATCTACATACTTAGTCATGGTAAGTGTTTCTTATCTACATATGAAAAGACGATATATGAAATAATATCCGTTTTGCTGAAAGTGACCCTACTGGAAAATGGAATATACTTCTATTAATCTATAGGTTTAATTTTGGGAAGTTTCCTGGGAATATTCCATTTAGAATGTTCTCCACTTTCATTCATTTTTAGAAAAATCTGATCAGCAATGCAGGCGGAGTCATTCCATAATAAACAAGGTCAGTAAAAATAAAAAGTCCCCGAGTCTTGACGGATACATTAACAGGAACAATGAGAATCCATATTATTCTAACTTCACCATATACAGTTGCAGATTTACATCTCTGGAGCCTGTAGACTATCTGACGCCATCATGAAGGCATATTTAAGACAATTATGGCGCTATAATGCTTGCTTACAAATAACAGCACTATAAGCTTTTGTAGTTTGCTGTGTGATAATACTCTGAAGAACGCCTGATATCTGGGCATGATTTGGCGATATTATTGCTTATGTTAGTGCTTGTGTAAGGGCAGAAACAGACTGCCGTATTTCTCGTGCGAGAATCGCATCGCATTGCATGGACTGGCCGGCATCTCTCCTGACCTGAGCAAGACAGTGTGATGGATTTCTATGCAGCTGTCAAGCTCAGCTCAGGTACAAGGTTTACGATGCGATTCTCCCAGGAGAAATACGGCAGTCTGTCTCTGCCCTAAGAGTATCTTGCTCTTGTTCCTTGACTGAAAAAGTGAGTATACGTTACATATTTAAAAGGGTTGAGACCATTTTTTAATTTCCTTTCATTTAAATGCTCGTAATTAAGGCTAAAAATAATTTTCGCTATCACGTTTCATTAAAAATGTTGCACTGTTTAACTTTTACAGGCTGTTTTTTGCCCAACACACGCAATTTTCATGTGGTCAAAAATCAGCTTAGAGGAGCTCAGAATAAGGGCTCATTCAAATGTCAGATATTTTCGCATAGAAAAATGGTCCGGGTTTCATCAGTGTTTTTTTATCAGTTTTTTTTCAGCTGGGACACAAAAAAAGTTTTTCCAATTTGTTCTATCAAACAGTCTGTGAAAAGCAGATAGCTCACGGATGACATCCAAGTGCTGCCCAATTTTCTCACGGATCCGTAGGCATGCATTGTATCTGAGCTGTCCAAGCTCTGAGTATAGAGCCTAGCACCTCAAAAACTCACTCCCCTGAGAAAGATGGTCTCCTGTCAGAGATATAGATCTCTTATACCACCTCCATTTCTCTGGACAACCATTAAAAGGGTTCTCAAACCTCTGTCCTCAGTCAGTGAGGACATCTATACCTTCTTATGTCACAGACCTGCTTCGGCATCTCACTGATGTATGTCTATTTACGATACTACTCCTCTGACATTGAGACACAGGTCTCGGGAGCAGTGTTCCTTCATACTGAAAACCAACCAGACGTGTAATTTTATCACTTTCTTGGAGAATCCCATAAGTATATCCATAAGTTATAAGACTAGTGTGGGTTTGATGACCACCAACCTACTGATTAGCTGAAATCTGCTCCGAGAGGTGATGGAACTAAGCGATGTATGGGATGGAACATAGCTGCCCGCATATTACTGTAGAGTCCTTTTCAGCTAATCGGTGGTGTGCTGGGTGTCAGACCCCCACTGATCTCATATTGATGACCTATCTTATGGATGCACCGTTATGTCAGTCCTCGACAACCCTTTTCATGACGCAAGACAAAGTTGAGTACCATGGGTGCATGCCTTCCTATAACCCACTTCGAATCAACAGATCCTACTTCAGATGTGAAACCAAATCTATTTTGGAAAAAGGCTGCTTCCTCCTTTGGAAATTACTGACTTATATTCCATACATGGGGGACGTGTTTGTCACCACTGACACTCACCTGAAGTGCAGTTTGTGCGAGGCACTTGTGGTGAGGGCTGCGCATGGTTTCTAGTGATAATGAGGCACACATTGGAGGGAGATGTGATGGACGCCCATAAATCGCTGACTGGATGCTGATGGTGGAATGACGAGGACACTGGAGCGTCAGATGTTCCCCGTCACAGGCAGATACAGTGTGATTCTGCAGCAGTCTTGTCAGATACCCTGCGATAAATACAACACAGAAAATTACTAATTAAGTTGTAACGAAGATAACTCCAAGTAGACCTCAACCATCCCTTTAATAATTTTTTGGGTTCTTTGTGATTCACACCAGTCATTAAGAACAGTTCAATAGAGGACACAGGGTCAGGGGGCCTTATATTAGGAAAATATTAGGATCAATGTCACTGGAAGCCATTAACACTTGTTTTTTTGAAAGTGGAAGAACATATGAATTTGAGACTTGAGATGTTTTTGTATGGACCCATTATTGTGTCAGAGCTAATGCCTTCCGGATGATCATCGAGTAGTCAGTCTGACCGTGTACGCTTGTCTGAAATGCATTAAGTATATTACCTCTATCCTTTCGTATTCATGATATAATACTAGTCTCTCGTATCACCTCAAATACATAGGGGTAGTGTCCACCATATTTCAAGAGCTTAACAGCTGATAAGAAAAGCATCATTATGAATGTAGCAACAGTGGTACAGTGCATGGGAGGTCCATGAGGATAGGAGGCCCAGTGAGGAAGCTCAGCAGTGGCGAAACACGAGCTTATAGCAATCACTGCACAGTGCAGAGTTGTTTCTTACTCAGGACACTATGTGTTTGTTCAGTCTTGTCCCAGTATAGATTCTCATCTAGTGACACTAAATACTTGTTTTTATATATTTAATAATTTATTTTTCCCAGGATACCAACTCAGGACCATTGCTATTGGAGGTGGTAACATTACCAGTGAGCCTCAGACTGCACTGTTGGTATCTTTGAGAAAATTTGCCTAAAGAAAATCTTTGCCTAAATTAATTTTTCTTCTTTGCAAAAATATTGTACCAATACATATAGATAGAACTCTACATGCCAGTACATTATGAATAAAATAATGCTGAAAATGAAAACGTTATTTTTATCCATTCAGTTACTAAAAAATAGCAATGCAAAAGCAATTACAATAATCACACTTTTTGCTATGTATAAACCAGTAAATGACAGGGGCATATTTGGTATTCCTGTAATTGTAATAGTCCATAGAGTACAGTCAATATTTTATTCATGGTGATTGTTGATTGTCATTATAAAAGGAGCAATTTGATTTTACTTCTCTATTTAAACAATAAGAAAACAATAAGAAAAGTTAAAATGGGTTTCCAGGACTTTTTTTTTTTTTCCCCTATGTGACAAGGTAGCACTTATCGGGTGTGCGGCCCTGCAACGATCACTGACCAATCATACTGGTGATTCTCCAACTTCTTGTGACATCACGGTTCAGCCTAACGGAGCGAAGAGTCGGCCGTCGATCAATATTACGTCTGCAGTGACGCCTCATCAACAGAGCAGAGCAGAAGAAGAACTGCTCTGTCGACATGACATCACAGGAAGTAGAAAAATCATCAACAGGAGCAATCTGTGACCTCTCTGAGCCTGGAAAGATGTCACACGGCAGCACAGGTAGGTAGTTAGCAACTACCTTCTGATAACTGCTACCTAGACCCATGGGGAAAAAAAGGAACCAGTCTGCCCATTCTCCTCTGACCTCTGGCATCAACAAGGCATTTCCGCCCACAGAACTGCCGCTCACTGGATTTTTTTTCTTTTTCGGACCATTCTCTGTAAACCCTAGAGATGGTTGTGCGTGAAAATCCCAGTAGATCAGCAGTTTCTGAAATACTCAGACCAGCCCTTCTGGCACCAACAACCATGCCACGTTCAAAGGCACTCAAATCACCTTTCTTCCCCATACTGATGCTCGGTTTGAACTGCAGGAGATTGTCTTGACCATGTCTACATGCCTAAATGCACTGAGTTGCCGCCATGTGATTGGCTGATTAGAAATTAAGTGTTAACAAGAAGTTGGACAGGTGTACCTAATAAAGTGGCCAGTGAGTGTAATTCTTACATATGGTTACACCTGTCCCAGGTATCCTGGGCTCTGCTGCCTTCTCCTGGGTCCGCTGCCCTCTGTTGTGCTCCACGTCAGGTTTTGTAGGTTTCCCAGCATAGATCAATGACAAAATCTCCCTAGACCTATGGAAGGCCCATTAACACACACTAGTATCTTGGGATTGAGACTCTTGTGTTCCTTGTTTGGTTTGCTTCTTTATATGTTCTATTGTGTTTTAACTAGCATCCTTCCCTGCTGGGTTCCACTCCACTTGTCTGTCTGCTCCTAGTCTCCATGATTCCACATGTCCTTTGAAAGCTGCACCCACACCGGGGGTCTGTGTGCCCACCCGGACCATACTTAGGGGATCCACCTCACCTGGTGAGCCCTTACTCACATGTGTATGGTAAAATGTAACCTAAAAAATACAGATCATTTTGTCAAAAGCAAGGTGCCATAGAGTAAACTTTACAAAAAAAAAAAAATTCTACCTGTGTAAAGTGTCAAAACAAAATTTCCCTGTGTATATTGCATGTTATGTGTAAGTGCGGATGGCGTGTATTCGAGCACTTGTATATGTGTGCATAGTGTGTAAATATGTGTGTAATGTATTAGCATCGTATATTATATATAAGTGTTTATATGTGGTCGAATTCATACTCCAGAAGGGCATGACACATGGGAGGCCGAGACACATGACGGCCCCGGGGGGCTCTTTGCTGTCTGCATCGTCCACCCCTGGTACAATGTACTGTATCCTGTACATAAATTACTATATTCTACTTCTTCCTCATTATAATTCGTCTCGACCCTGTACCACCACCATGCTAGGAGTTGTAGTTTTGCAATGATAGCAGATCACTGATGTAGAGATGGCAGCACTTTTTATGATGATGTTACAAAAATAACAGAATGATGAAGAATTTGTAAGATCTGCGTTGTTGCCGCCATCTACGAGCCCCCATGTTATAAGGTATGCAGTGAGAGCATACCCTGGTATTTCATGTTATGGGACGGCCCAATTACTTTTTCAAGAAGGTGTGATGATGCATTCAGAGATGTCAAAATGCCGGTGATTTACAGATTGTGAGCCAAGTGGAGCCAGGATCTCCTGTCCGGAGTGAATCACCAGTCCTCATACCTGTCCAGAGATGGAGGTCTATGGCTGACTGGTTACACACCCTAAGCAATTCCGTGTAGGTGGAATTCCTGGCTGAACATCTTTTTTTTTTTCCCAACTAATTGCATTTTATAATTTCATAGTTTCTCACTCCTAAAGTTTCCAAACTTTTCCAAACTTTCCATTTCATTTTTGTAAGATCCATACAGTCAACATTTTATTTATGGCGATTGGTTATTGTCATTAAAAATGGAGCAATTGTATTTTTTTTCTCAATTTAAGCTATAACAAAAGTACATAGAAATATAATGCTTATATAAGAGCCGGACAGCTGCATGAACTCTTTTGACCAGATTTTTTTAGGCAGGACGATACATTGGTTGGTGTCCTGTGTGGAACCTTTTATTGGTGCGTCGCTCATAATAGTCTATTATACAATGTACAATAACCATTTCAATCAGATCCTAATTATCAGGATATGTTCACACGTGTCATTTCTGTACCTTTTTTTTTACTGCTTTTTTTTTTCTGCATTAAAAAACGCTGTTTTACAGCACCAGCAAAAATCTCATGCACACACTTTTTGCTTTCCTTGTGTTTTTTTGTGATTTTTTTTTGACAATTCTTTCAGCTTTTTTGTAGCATTTTTTTTTACACATTCAATTAAAAGGGACAAAAAACACACGTAAAAATTCAGCAAAAACGCACATAAATATGTGCATAATATACGCAATATTTTTAATGCCAGCACTGGAAAAACCCTACGTGTGAACATACCCTTATAGAGTAGCTGTCATACTGTATGGTGCCCACATAGAAGAGTCATATGTTGGTGGATTATTAACACTTCCATGCAGTAGCAAAAAAAAACAAACAATAATATACAGTGACAACATTGAAATTATATCCAGTACAAGCTTGGGCGCTTTTTAAGAAGAAAATATCAGAAATGCTTATGTAAATCTTTAAAGGTCTTTTCTGAATGTTTGGTCTAGTAGATCGGTAATTGGGTTCAGGAGGGAAAAATAAGCACTTTTGGGGTGGACTGGATGATGCAGTGTAGTTGTGCATGGTTCCATTCTCTTCGTCTTTTTCACATAGACATTTGTCTTCTTTTTTTTTTCCATAATATGGTGTCATGCAATGTGTAAATACCACCGCAAAGTGCTTGTATAGTACAAACATACCGTGACCAAATAAAAGAACAGAATCTAATAAGGACATTACACAATGTCTCAATAATACTGTGGTACAACTAATATTGAGATTCATTATGGCAACACACATTGGCGACTGCACGTGTTTTATATTCCTAAATCTAGAATATATTCTAGTCTTGGGGTCTGGTTTATACCCCTGCTCAGCTTTCGGAGGATGTTTTCATGACCTTACCCCTAATAAGACAATATGAACCATTCACTGCAATGGCCAAAGGTTCTAGGAGGTAGACTCAACTAAATTAGGCACATGACCACATCCTTTTTGCAATCCATACTCCCTAGAGCATCTTACATTTTCCTTTTTATGTTCTCTTCACACCTCAACCACACCCTAAAAATGAGCTTTAGAGATTCCTTCTGGGAGTCTGGGTGGCATTCACTTTTTCAAGTAGTCTCCTAGAAGTTGGCAAGTATGTCTACAACTCTGATTGAGTTCCACTGGATATGTATACATCTGAATACAAAGAGGTCCCCCTAGTGTTGGCTGCAGGTAGAAGGAATTTTAGCATTTGCTCAACATCTGCATGAAGAGCAGCAGAGGATTTGTCCCATGCCTCAGGATTCGACCGGGCAGGCCTGTGCTCTTCTGTCAACTTTTGCCAGTGATAGTCTTTAGTGAATTCTGCTATGAGTTCTCTTCCTACTTCTGATAATCTAGATCAGTCAAATAAGTGTTCTGCTGGGGTTTCTATCATACTCTGCATTCTCCCTCGGTTCCCTAGGAGGTAAGAGATACCCTCGATGGCCTTTCAGGAAGCCAGGTCCGAGTGGTCATCTTTAGTATTACCTGCAGGATTTATCCAAGAAGGCCTGTGTTCCAGGAAGGTTTAGTCTGTACAGGAACTGGGTGGAATTTGTGGTTTATTCATAGTTAGATCCTTATACCCCATTCTTATTACCACGTAAGCATAACAATTTTGATGTCCTACCATTATAAAGATCGTTTATATAGATATACCGTAATAACCTTTCAATTTTCATGGAAAATCCAAATATAGAAATGACTCCAATAATCAACTTCAAGTTTTGTCGTATTATCAGCTTTGCCAGACCATTAGGTGTCACTGAAATAGGACAGAAAATATAATTCAGGAACTACCTGGGATTAGATGTTCTGTATTCAAAGGAATTCTACTGTACATGATTTGGAAATGTCCGAAGGAAGACGGAGAAGCCTCCTACCTACTGAAACTCATTGTCTCCCACTCCACGTCGCTTTCATCAAGTCCCAACAAACCTCCAGATGGCCATGTCTGACATAACTTGCAGGACGATTTCCCTGGTGTGTAAACAGCTGCCTGCGACCTGACGTCACACGGAAATCTTCAATAAAAGAATGTTCCTGCTTTATTTGTACTTGTTCAGAGCGGCCTTTGTTGTACTTGGTGCATCCGTGTGGTGGGAGGTAATTCTACACAAACTGTTCCTACTTTTTCTTTCGAAGGCTGTAAATCTTAACGGAGTTGTCTCAAGTTCCTAAATGGTTAAAATTGCAAATCGCTTGTAAAAACCATCAATTTTGCAATTTCCTCACTTCTTAAAAATACTGTAGGTGCTGAAGAAAGGAGGGATTTTTAATTTTGATAGCTTACAGCTCATTGTTTAGGGCACCGGCCACGTTACAGTCTCAGAGTGGTCTGTTACTTAGGCAAGGAGAGCGTGACACTCGTGGCTTTATCCTTTAGGGCTCGTGCGCACCACCCATCATTGCAGACCAGTGCTATCTGTGGATTTCATGGATAGCACTCGTTCCCATGATAGTCTATGGTGCTGTGCACTTGTCTGATTTCTTCCTTGGACTCAGAGGTCCAAAAAAAAAAAAAATCGGAGACGTGTCCAATTTTGATCCGAATTTAAGATCAAGACTTGCAATGCCAAATCTATGGGTCCATGATATACAACCAAGCGCACTCGAATGACATCCGAGTGTTGTCCAATTTTCACAGACTGACAGAAGGGAGAGGGTGGAGAAACTTTTTTATTCTCCACCTCTGACAAACGATTTTTTCACTCTAGGATATAAATCGGATGAGCGCAATCTGATGAAAAATGGAATTGCACTCGGACCAATGAAGCAGTGCAGATCAGCGTAGTTTTCCTCAGCTGTAGGAAAAAAATTGCAGCATACTTCATTTTGACTCTGAAATCGGATGGGTGTGAGAAAAAGATTGGATGCCATACAGACCATCAATGGTGTCCAATTTTTACAGATACATTACAATTCTGTAGCATGGGGAACTGTTATTGAATGATTGAATGAGAAGTGAGAAGAAACTGTCCCATTTTTATGGATGAGAATGGGACCAATTTTTGGGGGCTTGTGTGACCCCAGCCAAAAAACTGATGCCACTCTGATCAAACTCTGAAGAGACTAATCAGACCACTTTTCTCGGATGTAGAGAAAATGTTGGCGTGCAATTACAGAGTGTGTAAGCGTTGCCCTAAAGGTGGTCAGACGGCTGAGTCCACCCAGCTCCAGTGTCCTTGCTCTTCTCCAATGCTGTAGAGGTTCCCTTTTCCAGCACCCTGGGATGGCTCTCAGTTCGGGCCAGTAATGCCACTGGTCCAAGATGTCAACCTTCAGGAGCACAATGCTGTATGACTATGGTGAGTATGCCATGAGCTACACTACACACTAGGGCGATTTCACGCTTTCAAGAACATTGACGTGCTTTTGCCCAGGCAGTCATGATGGCCAGTCGGAGAACTTGCGACCATCTTGGGTGGAGTTGTCTCTTTTGCATAGCTCGCCTGCTGTGAAGATGGGAGTGGGGAACCGATGGGCACTCAAAGAATATGATATTGTAATCTGTACCTTCAGTTTTCCACCGTTTGGTACCATCACAATGTACAGGCATCGAGGGACAAGTAAAGTATTGCTACATTGCTCCCTGGTTCATCTGTGTGAGAGCAGGAAGGATCCTTTGTGTATCACTACGACATGCCGCACATCCACAAGTGGGGTTTTGGTTAGACCATCAATACAGAAATCTCCAAAGATCAGTTTGTCCTGCCAATTTCAATTTTACACACAGTCCCTGGGGTGCGACCGTGGATGGAATAAAACGCTAGCTCTCTCAGCGGGGGCAGATGTGCTCATGTTCCCTACAGTTCCCCAGGCAATACCAGCCCCCCACAAACAAGCTGAGAATCTGAATAGATCATGGAAAGAATTTATTTCAATCTGAGGATCCGCATCATAATAATAATGCAGAAAATAACAAAATAAACTGATGTCTGAGAAAGGACATCTGCTATTGTACATCACATGTTCCCACAATCTCACTATTCTAACTCTCTTGTGTATAAGTCGTAACTTAATCAAGACGAAACAGAAGGAAATGGGAGCAAAAGAGCATAAAAAATGTAATCTAAAGTTTCTCAAATAGAATGTATCTTCAGAAAATAAAATGTATTTACATATTTTGTATCTATATAAAAAGATTGAAAAAATAAATAAAATTCTATATCAATTTTAATAATTTTCCTGTCTTCTTTTTACCAAAGCTCCAGTGATGTTCTTGATCCACCCTCGGTCCCTGGTACAACCCTCGGCTTGAGGTAAGATAGCTCATTTTAATAGCTAAGCTATCCCCCTTCTCTGTCTATGCATCGCTTCTGACAAAAATGGGGCTGACTTGTGAATGAAAAGAATTGAAATAAGCAGTCAGCCAGCCCCCTCCACACACTGACATGCCCACAGGACTGGAGGTGAAACTGGGGAAAACAGGGCTATTGTTGGAGTTTCTGTAACAGAAGTGCATTAATGAGCTGTATCTAATATATACAGTGCTTTGTGAAAGTATTCTGCTCCCTGGAACTTTTCAGCCTTTTCCCACATATCAGGCTTCAAACATAAAGATACCAAATGTACATTTTTGGTGAAGAATCAACAAGTGGAACACATTTGTGAAGTTGAACAAAATTTATTGTTTTTTTTAAATTTTTGTGGAAATTCAAAAACTGAAAAGTTGGGCGTGCAATATTATTCGGCCCCTTTAACTTAATACTTTGTTGCGCCACCTTTTGCTGCGATTACAGCTGCCAGTCGCTTGGGGTAGGTCTCTATCAGTTTTGTACATCGAGAGACTGAAATTCTTGCCCATTCTTCCTTGGCAAACAACTCGAGCTCAGTGAGGTTTGATGGAGATCGTTTGTGAACAGCAGTTTTCAGCTCTTTCCACAGATTCTCGATTGGATTGAGGTCTGGACTTTGACTTGACCATTCTAACACCTGGATACGTTTATTTGTGAACCATTCCATTGTAGATTTTGCTTTATGTTTGGGATCATTGTCTTGTTGGAAGACAAATCTCCGTCTCAGTCTCAGGTCTTTTGCAGAATCCAACAGGTTTTCATCAAGAATGGTCCTGTATTTGGCTCCATCCATCTTCCCATCAATTTTAACCATCTTCCCTGCTGAAGAAAAGCAGGCCCAAACCATGATGCTGCCACCACCATGTATGACAGTGGGGACGGTGTGTTCAGGGTGATGAGCTGTGTTGCCTTTACGCCAAACATATCGTTTGGCATTGTTGTCGAAAAGTTCCATTTTGGTTTCATCTGACCAGAGCACCTTCTTCCACATGTTTGGTGTGTCTCCCAGGTGACTTGTTGCAAACTTTAAACATCACTTTTTATGGATATCTTTGAGAAATGGCTTTCCTCTTGCCACTCTTCCATAAAGGCCAGATTTGTGCAGTGTACGACTGATTGTTGTCCTATGGACAGACTGTCCCACCTCAGCTGTAGATCTCTGCAGTTCATCCAGAGTGATCATGGGCCTCTTGGCTGCATCTCTGATCAGTCTTCTCCTTGTTTGAGGTGAAACTTTAGAGGGACGGCCGGGTCTTGGTAGATTTGCAGTGGTATGATACTCCTTCCATTTCAATATGATCGCTTGCACAGTGCTCCTTTGGATGTTTAATGTTTTGGAAATCATTTTGTATCCAAATCCGGCTTTAAACTTCTCTACAACAGTATCACGGACCTGCCTGTTGTGTTCCTTGGTCCTCATGATGCTCTCTGTGCTTCAACCAGACCCCTGAGCCTATCACAGAGCAGGTGCATTTATACGGAGACTTGATTACACACAGGTGGATTATATTTATCATCATTAGGCATTTAGGACAACATTGGATCATTCAGAGATCTACAACGAACTTCTGAAGTGAATTTGCGGCACTGAAAGTAAAGGGGCCAAATAATATTGCACGCCCCACTTTTCAGTTTTTGATTTTCCACAAAAATTTAAAATAACCAATAAATTTAATTCAACTTCACAATTGTGTTCCACTTGTTGTTGATTCTTCACCAAAAATTTACATTTGGCATCTTTATGTTTGAAGCATGATATGTGGGAAAGGGTTGAAAAGTTCCAGGGGGCCAAATACTTTCACAAGGCACTGTATATAAATAAATATATAAATATATATAGCAGATGAAATAAGTATCGAACAAGTCACTATTTTTGTAAGGAAAAATGTCCCTAAAGGTGCTATTGATGTGAAATTCTCATGCAACCCACACAGGCAAAGATATCAAACCATAAATGTCCATAAATTAAGTTATATGTAATAATGAGAAATAACAAGGGAAAAAGTATTGAACATGATTGCTGAAATGTAATACTTTGTACAAAAGCCTTTGTTGGTGATGACAGCATCAAGACGCCTCCTGTATGGAGAAACTAGTGGCAGGTATTGCTCAGGTCTGATTTTGGCCCATTCTTCAGCACAAACACTCTTCACATCCTGAAGGTTCTGTGGGCTCCTTCTTTGAACTCTGAGCTCTAGTTCCTTCCATAAATTCCTTCCCGCTGTATAGATTATTTATTTGATGACAATAAAGGTTATGTGCTATCAGAAAGTGACCTAATCACATATTCTTACAAATAGGTTCTCATCTTAAATGCATATTTTGGTATTTTGAAATCTTGCACCTCTTACTCCGGCCCCCGGGGCTAGTTTAGACTTTAACTTCCTGTCGTTTCAGGAAATGAACATGAACATTAGCAGCAATAGACTGACTCAGACCCGATCTTTTGTGTTGAAGCAACTAATGAGTGTGTGCAAAGGTCACTGTGATGTGCACAAAGACAATGCGCTCTGATCAATAGTAACTAGCCGGCAACAGAGCGCAATGTCAGTGTGTGTTGTGAGACGAATACCCGGAGTCCAGAGACCAGCGCTGCACCCGCAGTTGATATCACTAAGTCTAATGCTGGTCATAGATTTGATAAAAATAATTTTTTGCTTATAATGAGCCATTGAGGAGCTGTCAGTGCCATTCTTTTCAGAAGGGTTTCCTGAAAATAAATGTGAGTTAAAATACGAAATCTCCAGCAAACAGTAGTAATCTGTGTGGGAACCCAGCAATAAATGCTCAGTTCCCCTGCAGCGCCACCAGCAGGTGAAGCAAAGCATTGCAGACTCTCCATTGAAATGAATAGATTGCTTGTGCCATGCATGGTCCTCCAGAGTGGGAGAAGCTTTTTGTGGCTGCTCTCTATTCAGTTACCTCCTCTCTATTAAATCCAAAGTCCCTAAAATCATTGGCATTGATTGTATCACTGATTGTAAGAGTAGGAGTGACGGAAAATACTCTTTAAATGCTTACACTTACTATATGACTGCTACATTAATGGTGATCGTTTCCTCCATATTTATAAACCTAATGTTTCTCCCTTCCTGTCCCGACATTCCCAGTTCTCACACACCCTCATCTTTTCCAATGCTGATTACTTCCCCGAGTCTTATTTTTTGTAAAGTACCTTCTTGTCACCTTCGCCCCTCTCATTCTCACACCAGCGCTCGCTCGCTGCCAACTAAGGATATCAAATTTCCCTTCCTCAATTCAGCAGTCTTCTACGTTTCCTCGCATTGTTCCCTCATATTCTGGACTTCTTGTAGTTTTTCTATTCATTGCTAGAAGCATCTAGCAGAACCATGATGTTTTTTAGAGTCGTCTACCAGAAAGTATATTGCATGATTCAGCATGAAAATTCAGAGATAGTGACTGAGGGCAGATAGGCCGAAGGGGCGGACATGTCATTAGTGCTACCTATGCAGCCGCACTGGGGCCCAAGAGGTAAGGGGGCCACATCTACCTCCAAAGCAGGTGGAATTGTGCATCATGAGGAGCTATCGGTCTGTAAAAGGCCCAAATATTGTTCTCGCACAGGGGCCTCTCCTGTCTATGTCCACCGGTGGAACGATTATTGACTAAAAACTAAAATTATGCTTGCACCAAAACTCTGCAGTCTTCTCTTTAGCTGTGATTGAACCATATTATATGACTCAGTGGGTCATATTGGAGCTTGTGGTTACCTGTAGGTCAGTGGGTTCTTTTATGCATTTATTGAGTCTCTAACATTGTAAAAAAAAACTATAAGCAAATACCTTGCAGTAAGTACATATATAGTAGTGGTACATGTAAATAAAAAATAAAAAAGTGTAAAAGCCATCCCTCCTCAACAAGGTGTACCCAATCAGGATGGTCACTAACTCTAGTGCCTCACCTCGCCATGTGCTAGCAGGCCTCTGTTACGCTGGGTGAGGGAGAAGCAAGGTGCACAACAACAGGGAGAGGGAGGGCAGCACGAACATTAGGGAAGAGGGGAGTGGAGACCTCTTGGCAGATCTAACAACACCGTATCTCGCCTGACGTCCCGAGCAGGAACATAATCCCTGCCAGACACTAGCGATAGGCCCTGGATAGGGAGGGGACGAAGTGAGCGATAGTCAGCCCCCACTACAACTAAAGTCCACTGAGATATCACACCAGCAATCCTCCATGAGTACTCCAAGAAGACATTAGCCGACTGCTAGTACTTCCAACCACACAGAGGGAAATTGAGCTAACACCAGCACCTTGCTGAAGAGACTGAAGGTGGTTAAACCTTCAGCAAGGGTGTGTTAATTAGCAGCAGAAGGTGGAGGTAACTGTTGGATCTAAGAGGGAGAAGGATATTGCTAGATAAGAGAGATGCAAAAATCAAGAAGGTGCTTGTAGAGCTAATCGCAATGACCTTCTACAGCCGGATCCAGGATGACTGTCTGTCACACCTTACACACCCGTGCCAGACTTAAAATAACGAGAGCAGAACAGGACCCAGACCTGCCCGTTTTGCATCTGCCTGTGGAAATCTATATAGACAAGATGCACAGCCCAAAAGTGAGGGAGCACACCTCTATATGTACAAATTACAAAGAACTAAAGCAAACCCGAAAAAATGGTCTTTAACACCTTTTGATATAAGTGCAATGTGTAGGTGCGTATTCAGGGACTCACTGTCTCTGGCAGTGGGTTAGGTTATACGCACAGGCACATAATGTCTTGTTCACACAGGAAAATTTATGAAAATTCTTAGTTTTCCAGTATAAAGAAAAACAAAGACCATAACAGGTAAAACAAAATAGTCCATATCATAGAACGGGCTCACGTGGTCATTGTAACCTCCAGACTCTCTTTCTGCCTCTCATTCACAGACACTATTCAGCCTTTAGCAGAAAAGATCAGTATACCAGAGGTGTTATCATCTCTACTCCGAGACAGCTATGGAGCAACCCAGCTGCCCTCATGTATCAGTTGCCAGGCCTAGATTTGAGATATGGAAGCAGCCTTTCCCACCCAGCTCCCCCAGCTGTTCCTAAAACCTGGACCCATATATACAGGCCCATTACATAAGCCTCTCAGCACTATCAGTGCTGGAGCATTCTCTCTGGGTTTTACATCACCGAGGCTATGCACCTCGGTGACACACATACTCCATCTAGGACTTGTCCAGCTGCCATCTTACAACAGAGAAACATAAGATAAAAAAATAAGTACAGTAGATACTCTGCAGTAAGTAAATATACTAATAATAATGTCACAAGTAAATAACATAGGGTACCTAATTGACACTATTTTGATTAAAAAAAAGTGCAAAAGCCATCTTACCACAACAAGGTGTACCCACTCAGGATGGCGCCTAACTCTAGTATTCCACCTTGCTATGTGCTAGCAGGCCTCAAAATAGACGAGGGCAGGGCAGGATCTAGACCTTAATGTTTTGCTCCTGCCCATGAAAAGCTATATAGATAAGATACACAGCCCTAAAAACTGGGCCGGTACACCTGTTACTATAAGTGTTGGTGCACAGTTGGTATAAGTGTAGGTGCACATTCACACCATGGCCATTAAAAGACAAAACCTAGAATACAAAATAAGTACCCTATGTTATATGTTATGTACGTTAATTACCCAACTAAGTACCCTATGTTATATGTTATGTACGCTAATTACCTTACCCAACCAAGTACCCTATGTTATATGTTATGTACACTGTTATGACCTGGTGGTTAAGGAGCAACATGGGACGTGCTCTGGAGGAGGTGGTACCTGTACTGACCGCAGTTCCTGAGCTTAACACAACACTAGAAGTAGCCGTGGGATGTTCCTGTCACTCCCTAGACACCTCGTCACAGCCGGAGGACTAACTACCCCTAAAGATAGAAACAGGAAGGCTATCTTGCCTCAGAGAAAATCCCCAAAGGATAGGACAGCCCCCCACAAATATTGACTGTGAGTGGAGAGGGAAATGACATACGCAGAATGAAACCAGGATGTAGCAAAGGAGGCCAGTCTAGCTAGATAGATAGAACAGGACAGAATACTGTGCGGTCAGTATTAAAAACTAGAAAAATCCACCTCAGAGTTTACAAAAATCTCCACACCTGACTAAAGGTGTGGAGGGTAAATCTGCTTCCCAGAGCTTCCAGCTTAACTGAATAAATCCATACTGACAAGCTGGACTAGAAAAAACATAGAAAGTGCAGAAAGATTAAGTCCACAACAAGTGGACTGCAAAAGAACAAAGCAAGGACTTATCTTTGCTGAACTGGTCAGAATATCAGGGAAATCCAAGCAGAGATGTGAATCCAACCAGGAACCATTGACAACTGGCACAGGCTGAAGGATAGAACCAGGCTAAATAGCCGAGCCAGATAGACAATCAGTGGAAGCAGCTGCTGACTACTAAATCCAAGAAGCAGCAGTACCACTTAAAACCACCGGAGGGAGCCCAAGAGCAGAACTCACAAAAGTGCCACTTATAACCACCGGAGGGAGCCCAAGAGCGGAATTCACAACAGTACACCAATTACCCAACTAAGTACCCTATGTTATATGTTATGTACGCCAAGTACCCAACTAAGTACCCTATGTTATATGTTATGTACGCTAATTACCTAAGTACCCTATGTTATATGTTATGTACGCTAAGTGCCCAACTAAGTACCCTATGTTATATGTAATGTACGCTAATTACCTAAGTACCCTACGTTATATGTTATGTACGCTAAGTGCCCAACTAAGTACCCTATGTTATATGTTATGTACACCAATTACCCAACTAAGTACCCTATGTTATATGTTATGTACGCCAAGTACCCAACTAAGTACCCTATGTTATGTTATGTACGCTAATTACCTAAGTACCCTATGTTATATGCTATGTACGCTAAGTGCCCAACTAAGTACCCTATGTTATATGTAATGTACGCTAATTACCCAACTAAGTACCCTATGTTATATGTTATGTACGCCAAGTACCCAACTAAGTACCCTATGTTATGTTATGTACGCTAATTACCTAATTACCCTATGTTATATGATATGTACGCTAAGTGCCCAACTAATTACCCTATGTTATATGTTATGTACGCTAAGTGCCCAACTAAGTACCCTATGTTATATGTTATGTACGCTAAGTGCCCAACTAAGTACCCTATGTTATATGATATGTACGCTAAGTATCCAACTAACTACCCTATGTTATATGTTATGTACGCAAATTACCCTACGTTATATGTTATGTACGCTAATTACCCAACTAAGTACCCTGTTATATGTTATGTACGCTAATTACCCAACAAGGTACCCTATGTTATGTGTTATGTACGCTAAGTGCCCAACTAACTACCCTGTTATATGTTATGAACGCTTATTATCCAACTAAGTACTCTATGTTATGTGTTATGTATGCTAAGTACCCAACTAAGTACCCTATGCTACATGTTATGTACGCTAAATGCCCAACTAAGTACCCTATGCTATATGTTATGCACGCTAATTACCCAACTAAGTACCCTATGTTATATGTTATATACGCTAATTACCCAACTAAGTACCCTATGTTATATGTTATGTACGCCAATTACCCAACTAAGTACCCTATGTTATATGTTATGTACGCTAAGTACCC
Source organism: Ranitomeya variabilis (assembly GCF_051348905.1). NCBI lineage: Eukaryota > Metazoa > Chordata > Amphibia > Anura > Dendrobatidae > Ranitomeya > Ranitomeya variabilis. Next base: position 37,855,203 of record NC_135234.1, on the reverse strand, counting down.
AACCAAGTACCCTATGTTATATGTTATGTACACCAATTACCCAACTAAGTACCCTGTTATATGTTATGTACGCTAATTACCTAAGTACCCTGTTATATGCTATGTACGCTAAGTACCCAACTAAGTACCCTATGTTATATGTTATGTACGCTAATTACCCAACTAAGTACCCTATGTAATGTACGCTAATTACCCAACTAAGCACCCTATGTTATGTTATGTACGCTAATTACCCAACTAAGTACCCTATGTTATATGTTATGTACGCTAAGTACCCAACTAAGTACCCTACGTTATATGTAATGTACGCTAATTACCCAACTAAGTACCCTATGTTATATGTTATGTATGCTAATTACCCAACTAAGTACCCTATGTTATATGTTATGTACGCTAATTACCCAACTAAGTACCCTATGTTATATGTTATGTACGCTAATTACCCAACTAAGTACCCTATGTAATGTACGCTAATTACCCAACTAAGTACCCTATGTTATGTACACCAATTACCCAACTAAGCACCCTATGTTATGTTATGTACGCTAATTACCCAACTAAGTACCCTACGTTATATGTAATGTACGCTAATTACCCAACTAAGTACCCTATGTTATATGTTATGTACGCGAAGTACCCAACTAAGTACCGTATGTTATATGTTATGTACGCTAATTACCCAACTAAGTACCCTATGTTATATGTAATGTATGCTAATTACCCAACTAAGTACCCAATGTTATATGTTATGTACGCTAATTACCCAACTAAGTACCCTATGTTATATGTAATGTATGCTAATTACCCAACTAAGTACCCTATGTTATATGTTATGTACGTTAATTACCCAACTAAGTACCCTATGTTATATGTTATGTACGCTAAGTACCCAACTAAGTACCCTATGTTATATGTTATGTACGCTAATTACCTAACTAAGTACCCTATGTTATATGTTATGTACGCTAATTACCTAAGTACCCTATGTTATATGTAATGTACGCTAATTACCCAACTAAGTACCCTATGTTATATGTTATGTACGCGAAGTACCCAACTAAGTACCCTATGTTATATGTTATGTACGCTAATTACCCAACTAAGTACCCTATGTTATATGTAATGTATGCTAATTACCCAACTAAGTACCCTATGTTATATGTTATGTACGTTAATTACCCAACTAAGTACCCTATGCTATATGTTATGTACGCTAAGTACCCAACTAAGTACCCTATGTTATATGTTATGTGCGCCAATTACCCAACTAAGTACCCTATGTTATATGTTATGCATGCTAATTACCCAACTAAGTACCCTATGTTATATGTAATGTACGCTAATTACCCAACTAAGTACCCTACGTTATATGTAATGTACGCTAATTACCCAACTAAGTACCCTATGTTATATGTTATGCATGCTAATTACCCAACTAAGTACCCTATGTAATGTACGCTAATTACCCAACTAAGTACCCTATTTTATGTTATGTACACCAATTACCAAACTAAGCACCCTATGTTATATGTTATGTACGCTAATTATCCAACTAAGTACCCTATGTTATATGTTATGTACGCTAATTACCCAACTAAGTACCCTATGTTATGTTATGTACACCAATTACCCAACTAAGTACCCTATGTTATATGTTATGTACGCTAAGTACCCAACTAAGCACCCTACGTTATATGTAATGTACGCTAATTACCCAACTAAGTACCCTATGTTATATGTTATGTACGCTAATTACCCAACTAAGTACCCTATGTAATGTACGCTAATTACCCAACTAAGTACCCTATGTTATATGTTATGTACGCTAAGTACCCAACTAAGCACCCTACGTTATATGTTATGTACGCTAATTACCTAACTAAGTACCCTATGTTATATGTTATGTGCGCCAATTACCCAACTAAGTACCCTATGTTATATGTAATGTACGCTAATTAGCCAACTAAGTACCCTATGTTATATGTAATGTATGCTAATTACCAAACTAAGTACCCTATGTTATACGTTATGTACGCTAATTACCCAACTAAGTACCCTACGTTATATGTAATGTACGCTAATTACCCAACTAAGTACCCTATGTTATATGTAATGTACGCTAATTACCCAACTAAGTACCCTATGTTATATGTAATGTATGCTAATTACCCAACTAAGTACCCTATGTTATACGTTATGTACGCTAATTACCCAACTAAGTACCCTACGTTATATGTTATGTACGCTAATTACCCAACTAAGTACCCTATGTTATATGTAATGTACGCTAATTACCCAACTAAGTACCCTATGTTATATGTAATGTATGCTAATTACCCAACTAAGTACCCTATGTTATACGTTATGTACGCTAATTACCCAACTAAGTACCCTACGTTATATGTAATGCACGCTAATTACCCAACTAAGTACCCTGTTATATGTTATGTACGCTAAGTACCCAACTAAGTACCCTATGTTATATGTTATGTACGCTAATTACCTAACTAAGTACCCTATGTTATATGTTATGTGCGCCAATTACCCAACTAAGTACCCTATGTTATATGTTATGCATGCTAATTACCCAACTAAGTACCCAATGTTATATGTTATGTACGCTAATTACCCAACTAAGTACCCTACGTTATATGTAATGTACGCTAATTACCCAACTAAGTACCCTATGTTATATGTAATGTACGCTAATTACCCAACTAAGTACCCTATTTTATGTTATGTACACCAATTACCAAACTAAGCACCCTATGTTATATGTTATGTACGCTAATTATCCAACTAAGTACCCTATGTTATATGTTATGTACGCTAAGTACCCAACTAAGTACCCTATGTTATATGTTATGTACGCTAATTATCCAACTAAGTACCCTAGGTTATATGTTATGTACGCTAATTACCCAACTAAGTACCCTATGTTATATGTTATGTACGCTAAGTACCCAACTAAGTACCCTATGTTATATGTAATGTATGCTAATTACCTAACTAAGTACCCTATGTTATATGTTATGTGCGCCAATTACCCAACTAAGTACCCTATGTTATATGTTATGCATGCTAATTACCCAACTAAGTACCCAATGTTATATGTTATGTACGCTAATTACCCAACTAAGTACCCTACGTTATATGTAATGTACGCTAATTACCCAACTAAGTACCCTATGTTATATGTTATGTACGCTAATTACCCAACTAAGTACCCTATGTAATGTACGCTAATTACCCAACTAAGTACCCTATTTTATGTTATGTACACCAATTACCAAACTAAGCACCCTATGTTATATGTTATGTACGCTAATTACCCAACTAAGTACCCTATGTTATGTTATGTACACCAATTACCCAACTAAGTACCCTACGTTATATGTTATGTATGCGAAGTACCCAACTAAGTACCCTATGTTATATGTAATGTACGCTAATTAGCCAACTAAGTACCCTATGTTATATGTAATGTACGCTAATTACCCAACTAAGTACCCTATGTTATATGTTATGTACGCTAAGTACCCAACTAAGTACTCTATGTTATATGTTATGTACGCTAATTACCCAACTAAGTACCCTATGTTATATGTTATGTATGCTAATTACCCAACTAAGTACCCTATGTTATATGTTATGTACACCAATTACCCAACTAAGTACCCTATGTTATATGTTATGTACGCTAAGTACCCAACTAAGTACCCTATGTTATATGTAATGTATGCTAATTACCTAACTAAGTACCCTATGTTATATGTTATGTGCGCCAATTACCCAACTAAGTACCCTATGTTATATGTTATGCATGCTAATTACCCAACTAAGTACCCAATGTTATATGTTATGTACGCTAATTACCCAACTAAGTACCCTACGTTATATGTAATGTACGCTAATTACCCAACTAAGTACCCTATGTAATGTACGCTAATTACCCAACTAAGTACCCTATTTTATGTTATGTACACCAATTACCAAACTAAGCACCCTATGTTATATGTTATGTACGCTAATTACCCAACTAAGTACCCTATGTTATGTTATGTACACCAATTACCCAACTAAGTACCCTACGTTATATGTTATGTATGCGAAGTACCCAACTAAGTACCCTATGTTATATGTAATGTACGCTAATTAGCCAACTAAGTACCCTATGTTATATGTAATGTACGCTAATTACCCAACTAAGTACCCTATGTTATATGTTATGTACGCTAAGTACCCAACTAAGTACTCTATGTTATATGTTATGTACGCTAATTACCCAACTAAGTACCCTATGTTATATGTTATGTATGCTAATTACCCAACTAAGTACCCTATGTTATATGTTATGTACACCAATTACCCAACTAAGTACCCTATGTTATATGTTATGTACGCTAAGTACCCAACTAAGTACCCTATGTTATATGTAATGTATGCTAATTACCTAACTAAGTACCCTATGTTATATGTTATGTGCGCCAATTACCCAACTAAGTACCCTATGTTATATGTTATGCATGCTAATTACCCAACTAAGTACCCAATGTTATATGTTATGTACGCTAATTACCCAACTAAGTACCCTACGTTATATGTAATGTACGCTAATTACCCAACTAAGTACCCTATGTTATATGTTATGTACGCTAATTACCCAACTAAGTACCCTATGTAATGTACGCTAATTACCCAACTAAGTACCCTATTTTATGTTATGTACACCAATTACCAAACTAAGCACCCTATGTTATATGTTATGTACGCTAATTACCCAACTAAGTACCCTATGTTATGTTATGTACACCAATTACCCAACTAAGTACCCTACGTTATATGTTATGTATGCGAAGTACCCAACTAAGTACCCTATGTTATATGTAATGTACGCTAATTAGCCAACTAAGTACCCTATGTTATATGTAATGTACGCTAATTAGCCAACTAAGTACCCTATGTTATATGTAATGTACGCTAATTACCCAACTAAGTACCCTATGTTATATGTTATGTACACCAATTACCCAACTAAGTACCCTACGTTATATGTTATGTATGCGAAGTACCCAACTAAGTACCCTATGTTATATGTTATGTACGCTAATTAGCCAACTAAGTACCCTATGTTATATGTTATGTACGCTAAGTACCCAACTAAGTACCCTATGTTATATGTTATGTACGCTAAGTACCCAACTAAGTACCCTATGTTATATGTTATGTACACCAATTTCCCAACTAAGTACCCTATGTTATATGTTGTGAACTATGACTATTTACTTACTGCAGTGTATTTGCTCCTTGTCTTAATCCCCGGGTTTCTCTGTTAATGGTAATGTAAAGTACTCGGCACTCCAAATTTTCAGTCAGATGAGAAATGTGAGCACAACCCTCACTCGAGCGCCACATTGTATTTCCATTTTTATTAGTTTCTCTGTTAATGGCCACAGTGTGAATGTGCATCTACACTTATATCACACATATGTGCCGGCCCATTTCATTTAGTTTTTAGTAGTCTTCCAGAATACCACACATCTACTGTACACTAAGCAGTAATCTCTGATTTATGTCTGCTCCATTCGTCCTTAATAAAGGACATATTTTGATCCATGTGATAAATCATGTTTTATCTGTTTGCTTTCCGTATGTCCATTGATCATCTGTGTGCAATACATTACTTGAAAATGCAAAAAAAAAATAAATCAGAATCCAGGTTTTACTAACTTCTTTTTGAAAATCCCCGATACCAGCCACCTGTTGTATTTTTCTCATGGACCCATTCACTTGAATGGTCAAGCTCTTTCTGTAGACTGGACCATGGTAGGACATTTTTTTTTGTGAGCCTTAGAATAAAATGAGGAAATGTATCAAGTCAAAAGAGCCAGAATTCTGGCACAAATTGATTTAGAACAATGTTCATGATTTACACTATATTTATTATATGGTTTAACAGAGCCAGGCTGGGGTGCCAAGAGCTCACCAGTACCACTGACTGAGGGCCCATTGTTCAACTACATGCAAATATTACTTATCCCCAGTAACAAATGATTCTATACTGTGGGAATTTTGTTAAATGATGAATTGTTGCTTTTGTCTGCACATAGTGAATTAAGTGTACGGTGCCAACTATTTCTCATATAAGGGGATGGGGCCCACCGGAAGATTTACCTGTTCACCGGTGGGCCAGTCTTTGTTTTAGACACTTTCTGCATAACTTTGCTGAAAATGAGTGTAAGGGAAAGTGGTCTAACCTGTGACACTGAGAGCCCAAAAAATACACCAAAAGTTTGGTGCAAATTTCTGCGACACATTTTGTTCATGTAAACTTTGAGTAAATAGCCTAAGATGCATCGGTGTTATCAAATAGCATGGACCACTATGAAAAATCTGGTGCATTTTAGGGCTGTCTAGTCTTAGTTTGCACTGTCTACGAATTAGACAGCATTCATAAAGATACAGCATAGTGCAATAACATTGAAGTGGCGGCCGACTGCCTTCATATTAGGAGATATTAGTGCAGGACTTTGTAGATGACAAATACAAGGCCAGATTTACCTACAGCAGGACCTTGGTGGAAGGATACTGTACATACGAATATAATGAAATCTGCAATGGTAGTGATGCTGCTTGGCTCAGTTGTTGGGTCGGGCACATGTTTAGTAAGTTATATCTGCAAAAAAATATTTTGGATTGAGGCTGCGGCAGAAAACATGTCCGCTTGGAAAAGAGTTTTTCCCCGTGAACTCCCTCGCCCAGGTAGTTAAGTGTTCCATAGCGCCACCGTCTAGCAATGCCAGTATCACCAATCGGAAGTATCTTCATGAGCATCTCTTAATACACCTTGAGGGTGTAATAATAGTACATATTTATAATAGAATGTTGTGGTCCTCTGCAAACACCCATCAGACTTCCTAGTTTCAAAAACTTGACATGCTGCTCAAAAACACAAAATTATGTGGAGGCAAAAAGTACATTTTGTGACCAATCTATTGCATAAAACAATTGACGATATTGTCATGGGTTTAACCCGACAGAGAGGAGCCAGAAGACCACCACAGTGTCTGATTTCTCTTACTCCTGCACTGATTAGAAGCACTTCACCTTCGTATTAAATGGTGTAAATTTCTTTTAGCATAGCAGGGGTTAATCTGCTCAGTTGAGAGCTCCTGTAAACTTTCCTGCATTAAGGCTCTCAGCTGCGCACTGTTAGCCACTCCCATCTTATATATAATCTGGGCCTGGCAAGCACTCATTGTCAGAGAAGCTAATGCAGCATGGCTGGTGGTTGTTGTTGTTGGTTATTGGAGAAGGCGTTTGGTGGATTTATCTGTGATTGTTGCTAGGTTTTGAGTGTCTGATAATTCCCTTTCTTCTTAACCCGAGCTTCCACTCCCCGGAGTTTACCTCTGTTGTTTATGTGGATATATTTGTATGTTTGGTATTTTCATTTATCCCTGTTCGTATTACCTTGTTAGTCTGGTTGGTGTATTACAGTACACTACTACTCCCCTCTTCTCTAGGTGGGGGAAGAAAAGAGACTGAGTGTGTACTCAAGAGCTAAGGCAACGTACATGGTCCCGGCGTCTTCACCATCAGAAGTAATCCGGTGAACACGGTGAGCTATGACGCCTCTAGCATTAGGGACAGGGAAGGAACCCCTGGTCCTGGAACATCCTACAACAGAGTCATGACAACTATGATATTAGAGGGTTTGTTCAGTGAAGATTCATAGAATAGGTGATAACTTATACATTAGTGGGGGTCTGACCATTAGGACCCCCGTTGATCAGCAGAATGGGGCACTTTTTTCCCATTAGAATGGATCGGCTGTGCACATGTTCTACCACTGTTACATTCATTCCCTATGGAGCTGCCAGACAACGCCGAACGCTGTGCTCGGTATTCCCTTAGGAAATTAATGGAGTATTGATCCATTCTAACAGGGATTAAAGTGCCTCCGTGGTGATCAAAGCGCCCCATCAGGGATAATAGCGCCTGAGTCTGTTGATTGGTGCAGGTCCCCGTAGTCAGACCCTCTCCGATCTATAAATGATCACCTATCCCATAATCCCATAGATACATGATAACTTATCTTCACAAGACAATCCTGTTAATTTAGGAAACAAATATTTAATCTAGGAACTAAAGTGAATTTTATGTCATTCATCCCTTCTAATGTATAGTCACAAAACACATCCCATATACAAACAGGAACATCTGCAGGCTCTTTTGTAGCCATAGTGTCACAGGCTAAATGTCAATTTTGTGAGGCACATCAAGACTCAGATTATTATGTTGTGGTCTAGAATAAAGGGTCTCTACAGCGCCTCTAACTGCTATGTTGGGAGATGTGCGGTGCTGATGATATTGCATTGACTGGTGCCTGCTACACTGGCAATAACTACTGGCCATGCATGCATTCTGGTAGGTACCAGTCCGCGCAACATCATCATTGGAAGTTGGCCTACATATACATACCGGTAAGTCAGAGAAGTGAGTGGCAGCAGAAAACCTATTTCATATCTTGGAGAATCAATATTATCCGAACTAAGGAGATTAAACAAAAATAAAATTGTAGAGCCATGGACAAGTTGTCCACGGAAAAAATCAGAGACATGTCCCATTTTGATAGAAGGAGTTGGATCAAAATTGGCAATGCAAGTTTATGGGTCTGTGGAAAAAAAATCAGTCCAAAGGAGAAGGTGGAGAAACCTTTTTTTTTCTCCAATTATGAGAAAAACTGATGACTCTAATCAAACTCTGATCAGAATAATCGGTCCATTTTTCACGTATGTGGAGAAATTGGTCGATGTACCTTCCTTTATATTGCTGCGTTGTATCCGGAGCCGAGAGTAAGTACAGTAAGCAACAAGGACAGCGCCACATGTTCAGGCTGAGTGGACATTGTTTCTAAACCACAAGTTAATATAGCCGAGACGTGTGGTCAGATAAACACATTCCTGCAGATTGTTATCATAGTAACCACTGACAACAATGTCATTTTCTCACAATTACTTCTAAACCCTAACATGATTCTTGGTAATTGTTTGCTCCAGTGGTGAAATATACGGCAGCCCGAGTTCTTAAAGAGGTATTCCCATCTCCAAGATCCTCTCCCAATATGTAGTAGGCGTAATAATAATAATATTAGCAAATACCTCCAATGAGAAATGGAGTACAGTTCTTCAGATTTGCTATGTCGCTTACCCCATGTCCAGGGAATTGCAGTAGCTTAGGTATCCATGTTTACGACCACTCATATCGTGACCTGGACATGGGGTAGGTGACATGGGGAATCTGATAAAAACTATACTATATTATTAATTGGTGGTATTTTCTGATATTATTATTATTACAACCTTCTACATATTAGATTAGGATTTTGGAGATGGAAATACCCATTTAAAGGGAATCTGTCACCCCTTTTTTTCGATTGGAGATAAAAATATGGTTCAATTGTGCATGAGCTCTGCATTACAGTAGTACCTTTCATATCCCCCGATTCCCCACCTTTGCTGAGAAAACACCTTTGTAATCTCTCCGTTTTCCTATGTAAATTACCCTGTCTGGTCTGATGGGCGGGGCCTATTCGCCCTCTCTCCCCCCCGCTCCTTGGCGTTCGACGTAACGAGATCTGTGAATAGCACAGATCCCGTACAGTTTCTGTGCGTGTGCATTGAATTGGCCTCTTTCAATTCAATGGACATTTTGAAGGCAGAATTGTATTGCAGCGAGCGTGAAGGAAGGCAAAGCAAAGGAGAGGATACCAGAAGGGGACCAGCCCCAAACAAGCTGCCTCCTTCTGAGGCGCAGAACACCGGTAGCCGGAACACCGAGGAAGTAAGGATCTCTATGTCTTACTTCAGAGACCGGCAGGACAGAGCCGGGTTATCTAAGAGACCCTATAAACAGGCTCAAGTCACCAGTCATACGGGTTTTGTCCTATCCTATACGGGGGACAGAGGGAGAGGCACCACATCTATGAGGACCTTACTTGAAGCTTACGCAGTAAGGGACTACACCACCACAGCACAAGGGAAGGCTATTGATTTCCACCTGGACAAGGGGACTCTGGACTTGCCTCTGAATCAGCCGGACTCTGCCTGCCCTGTGATCTGGTGCCCTGGACTGTGGATGCTGAAGTCTTCAGTAAAGGTAAAGAGACTGCAACCTTGTGTCCTCATTCTTCAATGCGCCATTCACCATCTACATACTGGGAAGCCCTGGGGATACACTTCACCTGTGGGAAGGTATACCATCTAGCTGCCATAACATCACCCCAGCGGACCTCTTAAAGCAGCGTCGTTCACCCTGACTGAGTACCACAGGTGGCGTCACGAACACAAACTTTATCCCTTTAAAGACCTTTCCCTTTTATACGGACGTCCCAGGGCCACGGACCGGGTCAGCCACCGTGACATCCCCCTGTGAACCGCAGGACCCGGTACTGAGTAACCCCTTGCCCTGACGGGGCGCTCCATATCTCCAATAATCCCATACAGAAAGATTTCCTCCTTTAGACCTCATTCCTCATAGATACTCAGACCTGTCATAGTCTATGGGGCCATTCACATGTCTGCGGAAAATCGAGGAGACATGTCCGATTTTGATCAAAGATCAAAATTGGCAATGAAAGTCTATGAGTTCAGGAAAAAATTGGGCTGCATTCAGGTGACATCACAAGTGAGGTCTGATTTTCATAGACTGTCAAAAAGGAGAAGGTGGAGAAACCTTTTTTTCTCCACACTCAAGCAAACTGATGACAAGCTGACCAAATTCTGATCAAAATAAATGATCTGTATTTTAGTCCTTACAGAACAGTAGTGGGTGCGTACACCGTGCACAGAACCTGTCCTGTGCTGTGATTCCAGTCCCTGTGCAGGTGCTATGCATTGCTGGATGTCGCTAGCCAGGGTTGCATGTTCTTGTTACTGTTGTGGGTTTCGCTGGTGATTTTGGATAAACCACCTCCTGCGACAGAGACTGATGGCAGGCATCACAGATAGCATTGTTCTCTGTGCTCACGAGCAGTCCGACTATTTTAGTACTTTCACATACAGTCTCAGCAGATATTAATAGTCCTGAAAGCAGAGGGGCTGCAGCTGGGAGACGGTGATAAGTGAAGCGGTGACATCCGGCAATGCTAGACAACTCCCTGAAATGAGGTCCCAGACTGCCCCCGATCCAGATCAAATCAGCCTTCTTGTTTTACTCTGAGCGGAAACTTAAAGTGCAACTTATCTCCATTACTAGGAGAGTGCCCGGGATTTGTGCAGGCACTAATCTATATTTACCAACAACCTTTCCTCCTACACAACAGCGACGTCACCTCGTAGAAGAAAACAATATTAGTTAAAGGACAAATATTAAGTGCGGAAAAACTGAAACGTAAACGCTGAGCACAAATAAACAGATATCCTGTAAATTGTAAGGAGCGAGACTGGGTGACTTTGGGACAGTTCAGACCTTAACCCTTTATAAGTAAAGTGCTCTTTTGGCAACATTTTTTTTGTACAAACGAAGATCGCATGAACAGCTATGTTTCAGAAAACTTTGTCTAAATTAACAGTACAGGCTATTATAAGAAACTTTGTACTATATTTTTTTCAGAGAAATGTGCAGCTTTCTCCACTTATGAGCCCCTTCTTCTTCTCCTCCTGTCTCCTAAACTCTTCTTTTGATCTAATAAATACTGCTAAAATCTGTCTTGATCAAAAGAAGGACTGCCAGTTCAGGGTGGGATCCAATTACCACTGTCTATTGAAGTCTATATAGAAGGGAGAGGCAAGATGTTTATCTCACCCAGTACTAGTTTCACAGCTACACTGCTCAGTACAATCCACTAGCTCGAGGACAACTGGAAATTTGAGATATAGCCTACAGAGTAGGAAACTGGTGAAAAATGCTGGATACAAACTATTCATTGGACAGAAATATTGTTATTCCTCATGTGTACACACAAAAAAGATTATTCTGAAAAGTCACCTGTAATCACTGGATATATGTTGAACTCAATGACAACACAGTATACTGTGAACTCCAAAACTCTCTCTAATGGTGGTTGCAGACAGTCTACATGTTATCCTTTAATCCCTTCACTCAGAGGGACCCACCACGAGCAGCTTTTATAATCTGACAGCAGCATGATGTAGGGACAGAGACCCTGATTCCAGCGATGTGTTACTTAGTTTACTTAATGCAGTTATGATAGAATCAAAGCTTTTTCTGCTGCAGATCTAGCAGAGCTCAGTCTGGAGCAGTGTTTAACCTCACCAACACCACAGTTTTCTGTGTACATTGTATAGTGAGAGAAAGCTGCTAATCAGTGCTGGGGGGTGGAGTTGGACTAGGATGCACAAGGCCAGTTGTCCTGAAGTAATAATCTTCTGCTGATAAAATAGTGACTATTGAAACAGCAAAACATAGCCTAGTAATATCAACCACTGGATAATCAGAGGCTGGCAGCTGACGATAGAGTGCCAGCTCAAGCAGCATAAGATGTCACTGCACTCCGTCGCCCCAGCTGTGCAGGAGGAAGAGGACGCTGTTCGTTGAGGGAACGAAATCCATTGAGAAGGATCTTTTTTATGTGTATGTGAAGAGCGGCAGAATGGGGGACATTACTACAAGAAAGGGACCAAGAGGGTGGTGACATTACTACAAGATGGGGACCATGAGGGTGTGGATATTACTACAAGATGGGGACCAGCATGGGGACATTACTACAGGATTGGGACGTTATTACAAGATGGGGTCCAGGATGGAGAAATATTATTACAGGATAGGGACAAGGATAGGTACATTACTCCAAGATGGGGACATTACTAAAAGATGAGGGCCAGGATTGGGACATTACTACAAGATGGGGCCAGGATGGGGATATTACTACAAGATGGGGCCAGGATGAGGATATTACTACAAGATGGGGACCAGGATGGGACATTACTACAAGATGGGATCATTTCTTCAAGATGGGGACCAGGTTTGGGGACATTGCTACAAGATATGGACCAGGATGGGGAAAGCAGCGCTAGTTTAGCGCGATTGCTGGCAGAGTGGGTCAGTGCAGTTTGGATTTATGGATTTACTTATGCATTATTTTGCAGGTAATTCAGTCCTTTGCCGTTTTCCCTATAGAATATGAGCACAGATAGCAGGCACAGTAACCCCAGCATGGTGCTCACACTACCCCGGTATCTCTTACTCAGAGTTCTGTATTAAAATCACCATTTAGAGCTTACATCAAATGCAAAGAAAATCATGCCAAAAGCGTTTATCAGATAGAGAAATGTCATCGGCACAATGAAAAGCCTGGAGTGAAGGAATTTCTCTGTTTCAGTTCCAAATGTCTACTAATGATGGTATCTGGCATTCCTGCCACATTCTCTGCCCTGCTATAATCTACTTTACATCATGTAAATCCCGAGTGCAGAACAGATGTGCAACATCACCAAGAAGATGTCAGAGAGTTCCCAGTATGTGATCCCGGCTCTGCGCTCCAAGATACACTCATCACTCAGGGCCAGGGCTTCTCCACTGCTGATCATGGAAGGCAACAGCCAAAATATACAAAAAGTTCCTCCTACATGAAAGAGCACGTTGTACAAGCAGGTGCTTATTACACAGCTGGCCTGTATATACTCACACTGTACACTTCTTACACGATTTAGGCTACGTTCACATTTGCGTCGTGCGCCGCAGCGTCGGCGCCGCAGCGCACAACGCAAACAAAAACGTGGCAAAACACACGCTAAAATGCTGCGTTTTGCGCCGCATGCGTCCTTTTTGGCCGAAAGTTGGCCGCAAAAAAAATGCAACTTGAAGCGTTTCTTGCGTCCAACGCTTGCGGCCATGCGGCGCAAAACGCAGCACAACGCATGTCCATGCGCCCCCATGCTAAATATAGGGGCGCATGACGCATGCGGCGACGCTGCGGCGCCCGACGCTGCGGCGCTGACCGCAAATGTGAACGTAGCCTTATAGAGGATTTGTCATCTCACCTTCATCTCTCCTGACATGTCTGTGCATTCAGCTGTTTCTCTGTTATTCCTCCAGGAAAGGTATCAATAAATTGACAATTGAAGGACCATTCCCCTGTCATTAAAAGCCTTCAGTCTCTACCCTTCCCCCTACCCAGAGAAGAGGGGAGTAGTAGTGTACCATAATACACCAACCAGACTAATAAAGTAATACAAACAGGGATAAAGGAAAATACCAAACATACAAATGTACACACTGTAGTGCTGCAATAGCACCGTACGCAGTGAAGAGGCAGTGACCCACAAAGTTCAAACACAAAAGTCTCTTTTAATGTGTTACTTCACTCATAAAAGTTCATTTCACACAAGTGCATCTTAGTTAATTCATAGCACTACATAGTACACGGCTTCAAATCACAGTCCCTAAACACGCCGGACCTCCCTGTGTCCAGTTTCCATGGGGCAGTAACATTGTGGGGGCCCACTTTTCGCCTGCATACAAATATTACACTACCCTGGTTCACAAATTTATTTATATCTCTATATAATAATAAACTGGGTAGTTTGGTTAATGAAAGATGATATGCTGCTTTTTATGTACAGAGTGAATCAATTTAATTATGCCAAATAATGCCCATATAGTGGGGTTGGGAGCCCAGATCTGAACAGGAGCCCACCGGGGAATTCCCCTGTTACCCTATGGGCCAGTCCGAGCCTGCCTGTGTGTATCCTGCACCTCTGTATCACAGTCTCTTTACTCACACAGCCGTACACAGTCCATCATATCCTCCCGTTTGCAGTCATTACACACGCCAGTCCTTCCTTCGGGCACAGGACATCCACCTCCAGTTCACCTCCAGGTGCAAGTCCCTATTCAGCTGCCCTGGCTGCTGGCTCTGCTGGCCTGTGCTGCTTCACACACACAGCCAGCGCTCTGCAGGCCTCTGCTCTGCACGACAGCACACACCAGACTGACACTGATGTTACACTTGACACTGACACACCTATACCCTTTCCTGCAGGGCTTTTAACACAGAGAACTATGGCCTTCAGCCACATGGAAAACCCGGACCGGAAATGAAACAGACTGCACCACTAACATACTGCAGTCAGTTTCAAAACACAAAACCCAGAGCAGGTTTTCCCTAAATCTGTGTTGGACACTAGCATGTCCAAGAATACACTTATTTCTATCATTTCTTGTCACCGCTACGCCCGTGACTGCCATGCACACCTATGGCCTTCATATGCCTCCATGCACAACCTGGGGAAAACACACACAAACACAGACACCTACCTGTGACCACGGGTCACTGCCTCACAACACACATAACACAGGAATGCAGTGGGGAGTGGAGATGGGGTTAAACCAAAGTAAGAGAAGAAAGAATTATCACACACTCAAAACCTAGCAATAGTCACAGATAAATCCACTAAACGCCTTCTCAAAGAAATAACAACCACCAACAACCTCCAGCCATGCAGCATAAGCTATCTCTGACAATGAGTGCTAATCAGGGTCCAGAATATATAGGAGATGGGAATGGCTAACAGTGAACAGCTGAGAGCCTTAATGCAGGAAATCTTCCAGGTACTCTCAACTGAGCAGATTAACCCTTGCACTGCTAATAGAAACCTGCATCATTTAATATGAAGGTGAAGTGCTTATAATTAGTGCAGGAGTAGGAGAAATTAGATGCTGCGGTCTTCTGGCTCCTCTCTGTCACGATAAATTTGTGACAGATAGGTAGATAGATGATAGATACATAGATAGATAAATAGGATAGATGATAGACCGATAGGCGGATAGATAGACAGATAGATAGGAGATAGAAAGATAATAGAGAGATAGATACATGATCTGCATAGGAATCGGCAGCCGTGACTTAGATGACAAAGTATGTTGGTTACTAATTCTGCTTTTTGACCATTGGGCCAGCACTCACTCTGCCAATTTGCTTCTCCAAGAAGTGGCATTTGCCATCGTACTCATTGCATTTTGGGTCCTCTTGAATCATTTGACAGTGAGGTGGGTGCTGAAAATATTGCATCCCCATAGAAGTTGGCGTCCATGCGACCCACCTCCTCCCTCCATGCTATGTCACTGGACCAGAAACAGCCATATAAAAACACATATTGATGGATAGTGAGTGCACAGAAGAAGTACAATTCATTATGATACCTAAAATAATGGCAGTTTGCTGGCACTTCAGGGAAGGATGGAGGATTAAGGACACTAAATGTTACAGGACCGAAACAGCCCCTTCACCAGGATGAAGAGCAACAGTACCACAACAGTAACACCTTTTTTTATCCTGAAGATGGGTCCTGTAACACATACTTTCTAAATACACCATTGCATACTTGTATAAACTTTTTTAGAATTGGATTCATTTGGCGCCGTATCGATAGTCTCCATTCTTCCCAGCTTGCTGGCACTGTTCTAGAAGTGATGATTTATGAATTGTGGGAGGAATTCCCCCATCGTGTAGAGGACTCGGAGGGAAGATGTAAGTGAGAAGTATTTATTTTGTGGAGAGATGGAGTCTGAGCTCCATTATCTCCTGGCTCTGAACCATCCATGTTTCCTCTGGTATGCATCCATCTGACATCCACGGATCTGCCTCCTGGTAACATTTCCTTATAGAAAGCCATTAACCACAGTCAATTAGGTAGAACAAGTTGTTATTACGCACTAGATGGATGATGGATCACATTGCGGGAGCTTACTGAGGTCACGTTATACTCCCAGGTGGTTTGGTGGAGGCTTGTTTTTTCTAGAATTATCAAACACCATTAATTCGGTATGGAATTTTTTTTTTTTCGTTCTTCATCAAAGTTGGTCCAGTTTAGAAAACTTTCTTATACCTCTCGGCAAAAGGGGAGAGAGATTATAGAAGTGTCTCTCTCCTTCTGGAGGACCTGTCCATTACTCAGACAATTTAATGATATGAATGGGCACTGTGTAATGCTTCATTTCTCCTGTGGAGGCGCTACAGGGAAATTGTACACTTACTACCAGGTTTCCCCACAGATCGCTGCTGATTTGCTGGGGATCACAGCAGTGGGACACTTTTGTGATCATATTATTGTTATTGGGCACTTCTAGGGAATGGCCAAAGATGAGAAACCATTTAAGCACTTAAAGTGAACCTGTCAGCAGGATTGTGCTGGGTAAACTACAGACAGTGTCAGGTTGGCACCATTATACAGATAACAGTGATACCTTGGTTGATGAAATCCGTTTTGTGGTTGTTGTTTAATATTTCTGTTAACAAGATTTTCGTGCTCCGAGGTGGCCTGTGGGCGGGGCTGTGGGAGGGGCTATAGGAGGGGGTGTGGGCGGGGCTTTATGTGGTGCTCTGCTTAGATATTCATACTGATGGATTAGGACCTGTCATTGATCCCTCAGTGACCTTTACATGCTGAATATACTATTGTTTGCAAAAAAAAACCAAAAACATTCCTCACACAGGAGACAACAGGCGACACCTGCGCAGTAGTATGATATGATGAGTAGTATGCATATATTCACTTTATTTACACATTTTGTTTGGTTGGAAATAAGAAAAAAAAATCATCTTAATCAAAATGACGCCAGCATCTATTGCGTACTGATAGATTTTACTGCACAGGCGCCATTTTGCTAGAGAAAAAAATTAGGTTCCATCAAGATGGCGCTGACAGCACATGTGCAGTGGCGTCTATCAGAACGCAATACACACTACTGTGCAGGTGCGGCCGTTGGTGCCATTTTGATTAAGATATATATTTTTTAATCTTTATACTGCAGATTAAACAACAACCACAAGACAGATTTCATCAACCCAGGTATCATTGTAATCAGTATAACAGCGCCAACCTGACAGTGTCTGTAGTTTACTGAGCACAATCCTGCTGACAGGTGTATTTTACTTTTGTCCAGGACTTTAATATTGATGGCATATCCTTGGGATAGATCAGTGGTGGTGCGACACCCGGCAACCCCACCGATCAGCTGTTCCCAAAACTGCTCAGTTGAGGAGCTGAACAGCCAAGCTCCGTCGAAGGAATACCAACCGTGGCCAGGTACTGCACATCCAGCCCCTACTGCTTTAAATAGGCCCCGGATGTGCAGCAAGCAGCCGCAGCCACTATGAAGTCGACAGAGCTTTGCTGTGCAGTCTGCAACAGAGCAGTTTCGGCTACAACCCACACCAGGAACAGCTGATCGGCCGGGGTGCCGGGTGTCGCACCCCCACCAATCAGACATTGATCACCTACCCTAAGGATAAGCCATCAATATCACAGTTCCCGGACAACCCTTTTAATGATTCAGACCATTTTTTTGTCTTTGCGCTTCTATTATTTTCCAAAAGCCATAACTTATGTTTTTATTTCTTCGTGGACACAGCAGCATGAGGGTTTATTTTTTTGCAGAACGAGTCACAGTTTTGAGTGACACCATTTAGTTTACCATCTAAAGTGCTGAATAATGGGGAACATTTTCCAGTTTTGGTAAAATGGTGAAAGGATCACAATGCCGACATTCTCTATTGGGCTTCATTTTTCATGGCGTTCGTTGTGTCGCAAAAATTACCAATTAACATAATTATCCAGATTAATATGATTACAAACTTGTATTTTTACTACTTAAATTAATTCAGAAAAATAGTTGGTTTGTGACCCTATTTTTTAAGACCTACAACTTTTTATTTTTTTCTGTCAATAGAACCGTATGACGGTCTACTATTTTTCCCTTTTTACTTATATAATTTTGGGTTAAATATGACTTTTATTGCATTTTTTGTGCTGCCAAAATCTGTCAATTTTGCCTTTCACATTATGCTTTCTTTGCAATGTGTATTCAATGGGTTAAACATTTTGATTTTTTCATAGAGATCAGACATTTATGGATACTATAATGCCAAATATGTTTATTTTTTTTATTGTCTTAAGTTCTTTACTTTTAACTTGGAGAAAGCGGAATGATTTGAATCTTTATGTTTTTCATTTTAATATTTTTAAAACTTTTTTTACTTTCTACTTTATTTTTTATTTGCCCTTTGGGAGCTTAAACCTTTGATCGCTTGTTCTTTATATTGCAACATTAGACTAGACAGTATTGCAGTATTCAGGGGAAATCACGGTCTCCGGTAAAAGTCATGGTCATCATGCCAACAACAGATACCTTCATCAGCACCATGCGACCACATCATAGGGGTAAGGTCATGTCATGGTGGGGGGACTGATTTTTTTTAGGGAAGTGTGGCGAATGAAAAACTGCAATTCTGATGTTTCAATTTTTTTTTTTCTTTACAAATTTTATTGTACGGGTTAAATAATTTTATATGTTGATAGAATACCAAATATATCTAATAAAAATAATGAGATGACTCTGCTGGATCTGTCCTAGTCTATACAGCAAAGCTGAAAAGTGAACTGCAGAGAAAACCTATTGTGTCTTCTCCAGTAGTTAATGGGAAAACTGCTTTTTTTTTAACTATGCTAGCATGAAATTAAAAACAGCGCCACCAATTTATAAAAAATACTGTACATTTATAATAAAACCTTGATTGATATTAGTAAGTAATTTTCTTGATATCCAATGCATGCCAAAAAGAGAACTACAATCAGGTCCCTTGCTGAAGTAATATTCCCCATATCCTGATCGGATAATTCCCATCTTCCGGCCTTGCTGTTTGACCCTCATAGCACAGTAAATGGACAGTGTAATGGGACCAGTCTGTGCTGCTCCCTACCCAAGGTGTTATTTCATCCGAGCACCGTACTTGCGGCCAGCACATCGTCTCCAAATATCTGAGACGTCTTTGTTGTTGGTGCAGATACTGTGACTAATGTGGTCATATTGACCGAGCGAGGATTAGAATCACATTTCATGTGTGTTTATTAGTCATTTAACTCATTATTGCCTCACACAATCTAAACCACATAAATAAGATTGTATGATTCCTTTGTACTTAAGAAGAACCACTTTTGGGGGAGTGAGGATTGTTGACCAAGTCAGAGGGCAATGCTAGGTTGGTGGTCACCAAAGCTAGGAATGGTGTCCTTAAGGTAAAACAATCTTAGCTTTGCATCATATGGTCATAATATAGTCACATTAAAGGGTCGGAATTACGCCACTACACCCAATCCCAATCCATGTTACCCTCAGAACACAATACTTGCCAATTTTGAAGCATCTGATCTTGGAGATACAAGCTCATGTTCACAACCCTCTTTTTAAAAATATGCCTCTTCTATAACACAGCCATTCCCAACCCCTCTATGCCCCGTAGTGACACACAAGAAACCTTCTGAAAGTGCTACAGGGATTTTTCGAAATATATTTTCCAACTATTCAGGGACTCTGAAAGGTTTAGCCATTTTCTGGAAGCCTCCTAAAAGGTCGTAACCACAAAAACTTTCTGCACTGCCTAGATGAATACTACCATACACTGTCCAGAGTGATAGTGCCATACTCGGGCCTGACCGGGTGTTACTGTCCAGAACAATAGCGCCACACACTGTCCAGGCTCATACCACTTGTGCTAAGTACTGCCCAGACCATTAGTGCTATACACCGCCAAGAACAGTAGTGTCATGCACTGCCCAAACTCATACTGTACCTCACAACTCGTACAGAACAGAACGATGCGTGGCGCACATTTTGACCATGCCCCTAGTCACACATATATAACAATCCTTTCTAGATTGACAGGAGGAGATGCCAGAGGGGCGGTGGTACTGAGGTACATTCAGCAGACGCCCGGTAATGAAGGGCGTAGACCCAGATCCGGGACTGTCCCTCTGTATACGGATGGTTAGGACTAGAGGTGAGAGGATCGATTCACAAGACTACGGTACAGCGTCTGGGTCAGTGGTACCTGGTGGCTACACAGGGGGCCACAAATCTTCTACTTTCTGGCGTCCCCGGTTTTTGATTAGCCAGGCTTAGCATGACATCATCCGTGCATCCTACTCTTCTCTAATTAGGACCTATGGATTTATTTTTTTTGTTCATTCATTCATTTTAAGAAAAAACTTTTTGACAGTGAGGGTGATCAATGAGTGTAACAGGTGGTGGTGAGTTCTCCTTCAATGGAAGTCTTAACAGAGGCTGGACAGACATGTGTCTGAGATGGTTTGGTGACTCCTGCATTGAGCAGGGGGGCTGGACACGATGACCCTGGAGGTCCCTTCCAACTCTACCATTCTGTGATAGTCGCTAGAGCAGAACTTTCTCATTTTTATGCAAGCTTCACTATGACATCTGGCTTTTTGGTCTCTGTAAGGCCGTGTTCACACATTGCACGTAAATACTGTGTTTTATGTTTTCTGCAGGTGTCCGCACCAAACTAAGCAATAACAATCTTCTCTGGTTATTCATTTTTCCTGCATTTTTTATGCATTTTCCCTGTTATTTTATATTTTATACATTAGTGCAGACGTGAAGCCGCATTTTTAATGTGGTTTTTTTTTATAGTGCAGAAAACTTTGATTTTGCACTTTTTAAACAACTGCAGTTTTTTACATGCATTTTTTCAGGCTGCACATAGACGTGTATAGAGAAAGAATAGCAGCAAAACTGCACAGTTCATCGGCGTCTTTAGGCCACAGGGGGCGCAGTTTTCATGACATTACATCCACTTTGCTTGGACAGATCAACACAGCAGAATTTCTGTCCAAAAAATGCGACAGAATAAAGTGCCACATTTACCCTACACGTGAGCACGGCCTAAATGTCCAGGCAAAGTATATGTGATTTCATTAAATCTACCCCTCGGTGCGTCTAAAGACGCTGCTGAACTCTGCTGTTTTGGTGCTTTTTTCTGTACAGTAAAGCCTGATAAAAAATACATGTAAAAGACGCTGTTGCAGAATCAAAGTTTTTCTGTATTATTAAAAAAAGAAAACTGCCTCAAATCTGCAGAAAAACGCATCAAATAAGGAGGAAAAGGCATAAAATAACACATCAAACACACACAATCAGAGGAGATCACTATTGCGTCATATGATGTGGACACTTGCTGAAAACGTGCAGATACAATGCAGTACAAAAAGTGCAGCATTTACTCTACGTGTGAACACTCACTTTGTATGTGTTTAATGGAGGAAAAAAAAATCAATCACGCCATTTTCTTATGCCATTTACCGATCACTGTAAATAATCTGATCATTTTGCTGTACGGGTTGTCACATCTACATGGACGCCAAATAAGTCTGTTACTTGCTGATTTGTGAGGTTTATTTTTTTTTAAGTAGTTTAAAATTGACATTATTGTAATTGGCTTTTATAGTTTTTTTTTAGTTATTTTATAGGAAGAAAAAAAATCTGAGTCTTATTTTCCCTCTAGAATACAGAGACATAGAAATGCAATGTTATATATGATACAGCTCTATGGACCAGTACAATCTGCCTCTGAGTTCAGAGCCTATAATGCACATTCACATAGAAAAAATTCTCCAGTTTTTGTTAGTGTAGGCTGCGGCTCACAGCTTTTGCTGTTGCGTTCAATGTTATAGGTTGGGAGTTTGAAACCTGGTGAGATCAGATCTCAAGAAAGGAGAAAAATAGTTTATTTCATTCAATGTGTGAGTAGAGTAATGAGATGCCGTCCCCACCCCAGATGAGGAGAAGTAAGGCCCCTTTCACACGTCCGTGTCTCTGGACACGTGCACACGGAGAACACAGTTTGATGTCCTCCGTGCGACCCGGACGGCCATCGGGGAAGAAGCACTACAGTAAGCGCTGTTCCCCGGCGGCTGGGGCTGAAGCCGGCTCTCATCATTCTCCCCTACTCTGCCGGCGAGCAGAGGAGAATATTAAAGTCCGAACGACAGCAGGTGGTGGCTTTTGGGACTTTTACCCCCATCATCCGACACCTGATAACAGTGACAGTAGGTGCGGAGGATGGGGGTATTCCACAGCCGCCGGCTGCGATCGTTCACAAATAAATGAATGAAAAACCCGACGTGGGTTCCCCCTTATTTTATTGAACCAACCAGACAAAGCTCACAGCTGCGGGCTGCAACCCCCAGTAGTCAGCTACTGCAAAGCTTGGTTATCAAGAATAGAGGGGTCCCACGCTGTTTTTTAAAATTATTTAAATAAATAATTTAAAAAATCAGCGTGGGGTCCCACCCATTTTTGACAACCAGCCTTGCTAAAGCTCACAGCTTGGGGTTGCTATTCTCAGACTGGTAAGGGGCCATTGATATAGGCCCACCCAGCCTAAAAACAGCAACCCGCAGCTGCCTTTTCTGCCACTTTGCCCGGTTCTTCCCACTCAATGTGACGACAAGAGTGCAAACAATAACAAACAACATGGGTGGCGGCAGACACTCAGTGCTGGACCTGGGGAGGGTGAGTAAAGTAGAGTTTGCTTTTTCAAAACAAACTGCAGCTGAAGGATTAGTCACTTTCAGCTCTGATCAGATGCTTATATGACTAACTGACCTTGTCAGGCACAAATCAGATAAAGACCTGCCAGGACCCATGATAAAGCACATAAAATTGCTTGCGAAAGTATTCACCCCTTGGCTTTTCACTATTTTGTTACATTACAATCCGTGTTTGAATATTTTTATAATCTGATTTGTGTGTGATGCTTCAGCACTAAATAGTCTAGTTGGTGAAGTGAGAAAAATATAGGCATAAATTAAATTTATGGGATAAAATAACTAAAACTTGGCATGTGCATATGTATTCACCCCTTCTGCTATGAAACCCCTACAAAATTCTGAAGCAAGCAATTACCTTCATAAGTTACATACTTAGTGACAGGACGTCCCCTTGTGTGCAATCTAAGTGTCTCGTCTGTCAGTACAGTGTCTCGTCTGTCAGTACATACACTTTACCTTTTCTGAAAGGCCACAGAGGCTGCAACTCCATTAACAAGAGGCACCACTAACCAAACACCATGAAGACCAAGGAGATCTCCAAACACCACGAAGACCAAGGAGATCCCCAAAAACCATGAAGACCAAAAAGATCTCCAAACAACACCATGAAGACCAAGGAGATCTCGAAACAACACCATGAAGACCAAGAAGATCTCGAAACAACACCATGAAGACCAAGGAGATCTCCAAACAAGTCAGTGAAAGCCACTGTAGGTGAAGATCAGGGCAGATGGAGTCACTGTGTGCTTTTTGTGGCCTTGAATTTTGGCAGTGTTTGCCTATTTTAGGAGAGAAAAACATGGTCGACCACGCTAATGATTGAGCCCACCTCAGAAAGATGGACATTGACAAAATGGAGGAAAAAAGAGAACACAGTGACACCATCTACCTCATTACAAGTCAAGGGCCGGTCTTGGATTATGCTCAAATCCCATTTTTCAGGATTTCAGATAGAAGTCTGGATGGAGCTTCTGACATGTGGACCAAACACAACGTGAACATACAATTAGAACCCATCAGTTACTTATACGAGTATATAACTACTTAGAACTTGGCGCTGAGAATACGTTTCCACGTTGCACCAAGCATTGCCAGCACATACATGTATTTACATGGTTTCCCGATGAAATTACCGCTCAGGTAAATGGCTTTACAGCACATAACTGAAGCTCTTTATAGATCTATAGTGAAATGTTACAACACGCAGACCTAAGCTAATTACACCCACTCCCAGAGTACATCATTAACACTTAGCAGGATTTTATTTCTACAAAATAGCCGATTTAAAAAGAAAAAAGTTATTAAAATAAATGAAAACATTCTTACATAGAGAAATGGCCACTAAATATAATAATCAGTTAATTAAAAATCGTCAATGAAGCAAACTGGTCAATATAAGTAAGATTGAATGAGAAGCTGCAGTTGCATCCCCCTCCTCCCTCTGATTTTCTGTATTTTTGGGAACTGAGGTTCGTGAATATTTTACATTGAGTCTGCAGGCAAGACAAGATAGTGCGGGCTAGACAACTGCACATTTAGATAGAAAAGTCAGACACCTTTGTACTCTATGTATTGTTTGTCGGAGAAGGGGTATCAATCATGGGCAAGGCTGGTTTTAGACAAAGTGGGGCCCTGGGCAAGATATGCCCCAAATATTAACATATTGCACCATGACACAGAAACATTTTAGTTCAGGCTGCTAAACAAGCGTGATCGACAATATTGAAAGCACGGTGGCACAGTGGTTAGCACTGCAGCCTTGCAGCGCTGGAGTCCTGGGTTCTAATCCCACACAGGACAACATCTGCAAAGAGTTTGTATGTTCTCTCTGTGTTTGCGTGGGTTTCCTCCGGGTACTCCGGTTTCCTCCCACATTCCAAAGACATACTGATAGGGAATCTAGATTGTGAGCCCCATCGGGGACAGCGATAATGTGTGCAAAACTGTAAAGCGCTGCGGAATATGTTAGCGCTATATAAAGATTATTATTATTGAAATCGTTCAATGCTTGTTTCCGGGTCTCTTTGTAACGGCTGAGGAACAATGATGGAGACAGAACAATTACTAGCAGATCAATCTGTCCACATACAGTATCATGTTATCAGCAGCATATCTGCAGTTTTCTCCGGGCAATGTGCTGCTGAGAACAAAGATTTTTGTTCTGGCTTAAACAATCCAATCACTTAATGAATAGGCAGCATTTTGCTTGTTTAGTATAATACACTCCATAGTCCTCCACATAGTATAATGCACTCCATAGTCCTTCATATAGTATAATGTGCCCCACAGACCTCAATATAGAATAATGCACTCCCCATAGTCCTCCAATTATTATAATGTGCACCATAGTCCTCCATATAGTATAATGTGTACCATAGTCCTCCATATAGTATAATGTGTCCCATAGTCCTCCATATAGTATAATACACTCCCCATAGTACTCTGTGCAGTATAATGCACTCCCCATAGTCCTCCATATAGTATAATACACTCCCCAGTCCTCCATATAGTATAATACCATCCTCAGTCCTCCATATAGTATAAAACATGTCTCATAGTACTCCATATTGTATAATGCACCCCCATAGTTCTCCATGTAGAGCAATGCACTGCCCATAGTAAAATGCACCCTATAGTTCTTCATATAGCATAATGCAGATCCCATATAGTACATATAGTATAATGCACTCCCCATAGTCCAATAGAGTATAATGCAACCCATCCCTCAGAGTATAATGCAGCCACACCATAGAATATAATGCAGCCACCCCATAAAGTATAATACAGCCACCCCATAGAGTATAATGCAGCCCCCTCAAAGAGTATAATGCAGCCCCCTCATAGAGCATAATGCAGCCCCCCATAGAGTATAATACAGTCACCCATAAAGTTTGATGCAGCACCCTCATAAAGTATAATGCAGCACCCTCATAAAGTATAATGCAGGCCCCCATAGTGTATAATGAAGCCCCCCATGGAGTATGATGCATCCCTCTAATAGAATATAATGCAGCCCCCATAGAGTATAATGCAGTCCCCCATATAGTATAATACAGCCACCCCATAGTGTATAATGCAGCCCCCTCATAGAGTATAATGCAACCCTCCATAGAGTATAATGCAGTGGCATGTATGATGCTGATATAGTTGAATGCATAGAGGGCTGCGTGGTCGAGTGGTGTGCCGCTATTAGTGGATGCCACTGGCTGGGGGCCACTGGGGGGTAATGGCCCTTGGCAGATGCCTAGTCTGTTTGCCTCTAATGCCGGCCCTGATCAGGGGCAGAACTAGAAGAGCATGGGCCCCATAGCAAACGATTACATTTTTCTCCACTTATCACCACTGCACATCGTCGCCAAGCCTGCTTCCGGTGCTGCCTGATCTGATACCCATCTACCCACTCATCAGGGTTGAGCCCCACCTCAGTGCCATCCACTCTGACAGCACTTGTACTTGTACAGTGGGTGGCACTACAAGAGGACCCAGAGATTACCCAGTATAGGGAGAGAATCCTGAGAACCACACAGAAGACCTGATTAGCTAATCCGTTGGGTGCAAGAAGAGCGATGTACAAGTTTAGCTACCCTTTATTGGTTCATACCCTAGACCAATTGGCATTAACCACTGAGCCAGTCCAGACCTCCAGGGACAGTGCAGTCATAATAAACCACTCTGGTAAGATGTATATCAATGAGAGTATAATTGGATACCAAGGGTGAAGGAGGTACATTTTGTTATCCCTGGAAACCCTTCATTATAAAATTCTTAATTTCCTTCAAATGCACCCTAGCCTAGACATTTCTGATATTTCTCCTTCAACCCCACAGAAAGTCGAAAGTGGACAGTAGCTACTGTACAGGTCACATCATAAGAAGCATTTTTTTATTTAGCCGCCGTGTTAAATTCCCATTGTGAATAAGAAAAGTGAAAAGCTGGAAAAGAAAAGCCAGAACTCATTGTAAGATTTCCTCCTGCACGCTGGCTGTGAGTGTGAGAACTTGTACATGTGCAGGATAGGGAAGGCCAAGGAGGCCAAACGTAATGTTGTTTTATGCATTCCCTCACAGCAGGCATGGAAGCGATTAGAGAACGTGCAGGGAGGGATAAGAGAAGGCAGGGAGATAGCTAAAGGAGAGATCTGATCCTACAGATGACACCGAGCGGAAAACCCAATGACCCAAGAAAGAATTCCCTACAATAATCCCACCACTGCAAATGTACAATCTCCAAGGAAGGCGAATGTTCTTAGTCATGGCAAGAACCAACTTTAATGTGCCTTCAATTCCTACCAAGCCGAAGCCACCTAATACTAGGTTGATGGAGGTCACTAGTCAGCAGGCTCTACCGGCAAACTGATGTCTACAAGGACAATCGGTGTATTTCAAGTCTCGATATGTTAGATTTTAACAAGTCATTAGTTTTTCATTGTAGAAATAAGCAGAGCCAGTGCTATGTGGTGACTGCTAATAGCCATCTTCCTATACCAATAAAAATATACCGTTGGATGAGTTACTGGAGAATGATATAAGTAAAAAAGAAATTCAAGGTGATCCCCCCCCCCATAATACCAAGGTGGTGCTCTCAATATTGCTGTCAGTCCTGGCCCTATACAGCAGGACATCTCCTTCAGTCCCACCATATCCCATACTGTGTGCCGATAGATGGTCACGCATCTCTTGCTTGTATGATGTCTTAAATAGCCATATTATCGCTGTCACACGTCTTATGCCTGTGTAACATCTTCTATAGCTATACTGTACTGCTGCTACCAGCGCTGGCCTGATACAACCATAAGTCTCCTTGCCAGTTCTATCATATTGTATATTGTGTGGCTGCACCACTGCCGGTAGGCAGCCACATATCTCCTGCCTGTCCATTGTGTTATATACGTAGAGTAGTGTACATCTGCTGAGAACTCTATTCTGTGCAGAGATATGAAAACCTGAAATAGCTGCCAAATGGATAATTTTTGGACACCGTTTGTTATGTTTCCAAACAGTAAACCAGTTGTTGATCGCAAAAAGGAATGAGTTTTAATCTTATTTGCAGATTTTTGACAGGCTTGTTAAAAAGGCTATCATTTCTTTATTTTTCAAACAACAAACCTGCTGCTACTCACCAAAAAGTGATCATTTTTGGACCGACAATTGTCAAAAAGCCCTGGCTTCTTCCATGTACACTGCCTGTGGATAAAAACTGGCACTGCTGGCATTTGCCCCCCAAAAGAGATAATTTGGGGATATTTTTTACATTTTAAAAACCATCAGTCCAAAGTCCATCAGTGCAGTGTGTTATTAAGCAGGTGTTTAGTTACCACCTGTTATTATCTCTTTATAAAAAGTTGAGCACAGCACTCAGCAGCCCCATAGGGAATGAATGGAGGGCAGGTAGAGGATGCACTTTGCCGTTCCATACTAATGGGGATAACATTTTCCCAGTCTGTGAATCGGTGTGGACTCCAGCGCCATCGGACCCTCACCACTAAACGAGTTGTCACCAATTCTTTGTATATGGCGACGTGTCGTGTGACAGCACTTCTCAAAAAAGCCACATGATAAAAAATATCTGTGCAACTGAGTCCTATTTTATTATTTTAGATAATCAGTTTGCTGTAAAAAAGAAAAAAATATCCAAATTGCAAATAAGTCGCTCAATCAGCACCACCATTATAGTCTATTGCCATGGTCGTGCTCCCAAATTCTGTTTTGAGGGGGGGGGGGAGTAAGTCCTGATGTGACCACTGAACGTGGGCAAGAATGCAGTGTGAAAGCCCTACAAAGATGACACCTGCCCTGTGTGGAGCGGGCTCAGGTCCCGAGTCTGCTCCTGACAACTGCATCCGGCATGTGTCATTGGTAAGGGTTGGAGAGGTAGTTGCACAGCAGACATTTATGGCACAGCCTCTCCGCATTCACTTCTAAGGGAGTCACTGTCACTGCGGTCAGGCACCAGTTGGAATGGACCCTGTTCTTAGGAATAGGAGGAACATGGATCTATTGGATATTTATGCCATGCCACATGGCATGTACGTCTCTCATGAGACAAGGGAGAGAACTGAGTGCTTTCAAAGTTGATGTATTAGAAGCAGGAAAAATATTCAATAAAGAACTCAGGACCCCTGAATGGGGCGAATTGTGATCACTAGACGACTTGGTCAGAGCATCTCCATAATGGTAGGATTTATGGATTGCTCCTGGTAGGTAATGGTGGCTAATATCTACCAACTCAAAAACAACCAGGGTTTCCAACCATCCAGAAATTCCATAAAAAGTAGAGCACTTTGTTCTCCTCTTCATAAAAAATGTGATGCCTCAGTGATTTGTCTTTTAAAGCTGAAGAAAGCTGTACAGGCTTTTATTATTTTAATTCTTATCATTTTACAGGTCACGGTGGACGCTTCTCATGCCTTTATATCAGAATCAAAGGTTGCAGAAATGTATATAATTATTTATTATTAATTTATTCATTCTATTTTTACTATTATTATTATTTATTTTTTATTTATTTATTTTATTTTTACTGTTATTATTTATTTATTTTTAATTTATTTATTCTATTTGTACTATTATTATTATTTATTTATTTTTAATTTATTTATTCAGTTTTTTTTTTTAAACCTGACTGCAAGTATTTGGGGCTAATAAAACCTTTTTTTGCAATTGGGTTTCGTTAACCATTTTGCACCCTTTGCCTTATATATCCTCTGTGTTGCACTGTCTATCGCTGGCTACAGTATGTATTAACTGAGAATCTGTCAATGAGCTCATTCTAGGACAAGACAGATTGCATCTCTTTTATCTGTCTATCTCTGTGCTCCTCTCAGCCGATTTAAGACAACTTCAAGGTTGACTGTGCTGGGAAACAAAGTGCCTGTCAAAGTCAAATGGGCCAAAACGTTTAATAAAACATTTCAAAAAATAATTTTTAGCTCAAAATATTTGTGCTTAAAAAAATGTGTCCCTTTCTTCTTTATTTTTCTTTATTTTTTTTTATATAGCGCTAACATGTTCCGCAGCGCTTTACAGTTTGCACACATTATCATTGCTGTCCCCGATGGGGCTCACAATCTAAATTCCCTATCAGTATGTCTTTGGAATGTGGGAGGAAACCGGAGAACCCGGAGGAAACCCACACAAACATGGAGAGAACATACAAACTTTTAAATTATCTATAATAGTTTTCCTATGTGTCAGTAAAAAATGTTGGATGTTCGTGATTTTTTTATGAAACGGAGAGCTACGTTGGCAAACCTGAAGGATCGGCAACCACGTTATGGTCGCCCACAGTCACTTAGAGAGTGAAGGTTAGCTGATTTGGCCTAATTCTTCAGATGAGAAGAGATTGTTACAAAAGTTTCTGCTGGTTATGATAGAAAGAAAAATAGCTTGCTATTAATGATGCAACGTAACCTAATAATATTCTGCGTCATCACAAGGTCTCTCCATTAGTGACGACTCACCTGAGAAATCCGCCAGGGCAGAGACCTCCGTGGTCCAGAGCAAGAAGATGCAAAGGGCAATGCTGGTGCGGATCACTGGCTTCACCTGTCTCCCTTCATACCCATCTCGATTGATCATGATGTGGAGCTCCTGCCTGGGGACTCACATGATCTGATCTTCTATCCAGCCAGTCCTGGGAAACAAGGGGTCATGTCTCAAGGACCTGTAGATCCGAGCTGTCAGGGGTCTTCATATACAATGTGACTCAGTGCTCATTCTTCATTGACTATGTGCTGTCCTTCACACACCCCCTTTCTGGATCTGTTCTTACGTGTCCTTATAGCTCTTACATCATTCCAGAAGGGGCAGCCAGGTAATCCAAGGGGGCACAGGAGCGCCCTAAAAGTGGTTGGCCCCGGGGCCGGTTGCGTATTAGTAAAAGGGTCCAGCTTCCTTTTCAGTAGTCTGGGCCATCATCAGTGATCAGGGGGAATAAACAGAGGAGCCCTCCCTGCTCTGGCTGCACGTGGAATGTTTGGTGACCCAGACATATCCTCCCACTTACACAACTTCTTCTGTTTGGGAGTCAATGGGGCTTGGGAACATGTGCAACTGAAGCCATCTAGTGGCAAGCTGCTACGCAAATGTTATTTGTGTTTTTGGGAAACGCATGCCAATCAGAAATAATACATGTTCTGCACTGGAGAATAACTGGGAAATCATCCTGTCCCTTACTGGGATGATCCCATAATATTCACAAGATGTAAAGAGATAAAGCTGCTAAGAAATGGATGTGGCGACTTGAGCAGCACAATGTCATGTGTCTACGACTCAAGCTGCTTAATCTCCCCACAGAATTTTCACGCATCACTGCTCATAATTTCTATTGTCTTTGTGGGAAGAGACTGTTTATTTTACAGCCAAGTTACAACAAATGTTTTATCAAGGTACAAATGTAAACTACATGGAGAAAAGTATTGGGACACACGTCTTAATTATTGAATGCAAGTTTTTTCTTCAGTCCAATTGCCCCCAGTGTATGACATATGGGTCCTCACCCCTTGTGTATGAGATCCAGGCCCTCGCCACCAGTGTATAACATCCGGGCCCTTGTCACCTGTGTATAAGATCCAGGCCCTCGCTCCCAGTGTATAAGATTAAGGCCCTCACCCCCAGTGTATAACATCCGGCCCCTCACCCCCTGTGTATAAGATCCAGGCCCTCGTCCCCAGTGTATAACATCCAGGCCCTCGCCCCCTGTGTATAAGATCCAGGCCCTTGCCCCCATTGTATAACATTTGGGCCCACGCCCCCAGTGTATAACATCCGGCCCCTCGCCCCCTGTGTATAAGATCCAGGCCCTTGCCCCCAGTGTATAACATTCGGGCCCACGCCCCCAGTGTATAACATCCGGCCCCTCGCCCCCTGTGTATAAGATCCAGGCCCTTGCCCCCAGTGTATAACATTCGGGCCCACGCCCCCAGTGTATAACATCCGGCCCCTCGCCCCCTGTGTATAAGATCCAGGCCCTTGCCCCCAGTGTATAACATTCGGGCCCACGCCCCCAGTGTATAACATCCGGCCCCTCGCCCCCTGTGTATAAGATCCAGGCCCTTGCCCCCAGTGTATAACATTCGGGCCCACGCCCCTTGTGTATAACATCTGGCCCCTTGGCATGGCTGGGGGAATTTGTTGTGGAAGAACTTGACTGGCCGCCCAGAGTCCTGATGTCAACCCCATCCAACACCTTTGGAATGAACTAAGACGAAGACTGTTAGAGCAGCTGTTTCCCCCAACATCTGTGTCTGACCTCATAAATGCTCTTTTGGATAAATGGCAAAAATTTCCAGACACCTCCAAAATCTTGCATGGAGACAGAAAAGTTGGAGTTATTATAACTGCAAAGGGACCAATTCCCTATTAATTTTTATGTAGGGGTGTAACTGGGGGGTAGTTGAGAAATTGCTCTGGGCACAGTCAGCAGAGGTAGTCAGGTTGCCTAATATGGTGGTCCTAGGTGTCTCTCAGGTGGCAGCATTTTGATGCCCATGAGTAGGATTCGGCCGTTCTCCGAGCCAGTTGTCAAACTGACTGCTGGCTGAGAGAACATGTACAAGGCCGATTCCCTTCATTCAATTGTACTGAATCGAGTACAATTGAAGCCCTGAACACCGGCACTTCTGAGGTCAGGGCAACGTCAGCTGTTATGGTTCTCAATGGCAAGAGAACATAGCCCAGCAAACATAAGAACTAGCTCTTGGAAGGATGGAAACTTAAACTGACCATGAACTAAACCTGCCGCACAACTAACAGTAGCCGGGTAGCGTTGCCTGCGTTTTATCCCTAGACGCCCAGCGCCGGCCGGAGGACTAACTAATCCTGGCAGAGGAAAATATAGTCCTGGCTCACCTCTAGAGAAATTTCCCCGAAAGGCAGACAGAGGCCCCCACAAATATTGGCGGTGATTTTAGATGAAATGACAAACGTAGTATGAAAATAGGTCTAGCAAAATTGAGGTCCGCTTACTAGATAGCAGGAAGACAGAAAGGGCACTTTCATGGTCAGCTGAAAACCCTATCAAAACACCATCCTGAAATTACTTTAAGACTCTAGTATTAACTCATAACATCAGAGTGGCAATTTCAGATCACAAGAGCTTTCCAGACACAGAAACGAAACTACAGCTGTGAACTGGAACAAAATGCAAAAACAAACAAGGACTAAAGTCCAAC
The DNA here is from genome assembly GCF_051348905.1 of Ranitomeya variabilis. Taxonomy (NCBI): domain Eukaryota; kingdom Metazoa; phylum Chordata; class Amphibia; order Anura; family Dendrobatidae; genus Ranitomeya; species Ranitomeya variabilis. Next base: position 37,821,660 of record NC_135234.1, on the reverse strand, counting down.
TTAGCTGGGAGTTGTCTAGCAGCAGGAACATGCACAGAAAGGCTTCTGATTACAATGTTGACCGGCATGGAAGTGACAGAGGAGCAAGGCTAAATAGCGACTCCCACATCCTGATGGAAACAGGTGAACAGAGAGGATGATGCACACCAGTTCAATTCCACCAGTGGCCACCGGGGGAGCCCAAAATCCAATTTCACAACAGTACCCCCCCCTCAAGGAGGGGGCACCGAACCCTCACCAGAACCACCAGGGCGATCAGGATGAGCCCTATGAAAGGCACGGACCAAATCGGAGGCATGAACATCAGAAGCAGTCACCCAAGAATTATCCTCCTGACCGTATCCCTTCCATTTGACCAGATACTGGAGTTTCCGTCTGGAAACACGGGAGTCCAAGATTTTTTCCACAACGTACTCCAACTCGCCCTCAACCAACACCGGAGCAGGAGGCTCAACGGAAGGCACAACCGGTACCTCATACCTGCGCAATAATGACCGATGAAAAACATTATGAATAGAAAAAGATGCAGGGAGGTCCAAACGGAAGGACACAGGGTTAAGAATCTCCAATATCTTGTACGGGCCGATGAACCGAGGCTTAAACTTGGGAGAAGAAACCCTCATAGGGACAAAACGACAAGACAACCACACCAAGTCCCCAACACAAAGCCGAGGACCAACCCGACGCCGGCGGTTGGCAAAAAGCTGAGTCTTCTCCTGGGACAACTTCAAATTGTCCACTACCTGCCCCCAAATCTGATGCAACCTCTCCACCACAGCATCCACTCCAGGACAATCCGAAGATTCCACCTGACCAGAAGAAAATCGAGGATGAAACCCCGAATTACAGAAAAAGGGAGACACCAAGGTGGCAGAGCTGGCCCGATTATTGAGGGCAAACTCCGCTAAAGGCAAAAAAGCAACCCAATCATCCTGATCTGCAGACACAAAACACCTCAAATATGTCTCCAAGGTCTGATTCGTCCGCTCGGTCTGGCCATTAGTCTGAGGATGGAAAGCAGACGAGAAAGACAAATCTATGCCCATCCTAGCACAGAATGCTCGCCAAAATCTAGACACGAATTGGGTACCTCTGTCAGAAACGATATTCTCCGGAATACCATGCAAACGGACCACATTTTGAAAAAACAGAGGAACCAACTCGGAAGAAGAAGGCAACTTAGGCAGGGGAACCAAATGGACCATCTTAGAGAAACGATCACACACCACCCAGATGACAGACATCTTCTGAGAAACAGGAAGATCCGAAATAAAATCCATCGAGATGTGCGTCCAGGGCCTCTTCGGGATAGGCAAGGGCAACAACAATCCACTAGCCCGAGAACAACAAGGCTTGGCCCGAGCACAAACGTCACAAGACTGCACAAAGCCTCGCACATCTCGAGACAGGGAAGGCCACCAGAAGGACCTTGCCACCAAATCCCTGGTACCAAAGATTCCAGGATGACCTGCCAACGCAGAAGAATGAACCTCAGAAATGACTCTACTGGTCCAATCATCAGGAACAAACAGTCTACCAGGTGGGCAACGATCAGGTCTATCCGCCTGAAACTCCTGCAAGGCCCGCCGCAGGTCTGGAGAAACGGCAGACAATATCACTCCATCCTTAAGGATACCTGTAGGTTCAGAATTACCAGGGGAGTCAGGCTCAAAACTCCTAGAAAGGGCATCCGCCTTAACATTCTTAGAACCCGGCAGGTAGGACACCACAAAATTAAACCGAGAGAAAAACAACGACCAGCGCGCCTGTCTAGGATTCAGGCGTCTGGCGGACTCAAGATAAATTAGATTTTTGTGGTCAGTCAATACCACCACCTGATGTCTAGCCCCCTCAAGCCAATGACGCCACTCCTCAAAAGCCCACTTCATGGCCAAAAGCTCCCGATTCCCAACATCATAATTTCGCTCGGCGGGCGAAAATTTACGCGAGAAAAAAGCACAAGGTCTCATCACGGAGCAATCGGAACTTCTCTGCGACAAAACCGCCCCAGCTCCGATTTCAGAAGCGTCGACCTCAACCTGAAAAGGAAGAGCAACATCAGGCTGACGCAACACAGGGGCGGAAGAAAAGCGGCGCTTAAGCTCCCGAAAGGCCTCCACAGCAGCAGGGGACCAATCAGCAACATCAGCACCCTTCTTAGTCAAATCAGTCAATGGCTTAACAACATCAGAAAAACCAGCAATAAATCGACGATAAAAGTTAGCAAAGCCCAAAAATTTCTGAAGACTCTTAAGAGAAGAGGGTTGCGTCCAATCACAAATAGCCTGAACCTTGACAGGATCCATCTCGATGGAAGAGGGGGAAAAAATATATCCCAAAAAGGAAATCTTTTGAACCCCAAAAACGCACTTAGAACCCTTCACACACAAGGAATTAGACCGCAAAACCTGAAAAACCCTCCTGACCTGCTGGACATGAGAGTCCCAGTCATCCGAAAAAATCAAAATATCATCCAGATACACAATCATAAATTTATCCAAATAATCACGGAAAATGTCATGCATAAAGGACTGAAAGACTGAAGGGGCATTTGAAAGACCAAAAGGCATCACCAAATACTCAAAGTGGCCCTCGGGCGTATTAAATGCGGTTTTCCACTCATCCCCCTGCTTAATTCGCACCAAATTATACGCCCCACGGAGATCTATCTTAGAGAACCACTTGGCCCCCTTTATGCGAGCAAACAAATCAGTCAGCAGTGGCAACGGATATTGATATTTAACCGTGATTTTATTCAAAAGCCGATAATCAATGCACGGCCTCAAAGAGCCATCTTTCTTAGCCACAAAGAAAAAACCGTCTCCTAAGGGAGATGACGAAGGACGAATATGTCCCTTTTCCAAGGACTCCTTTATATATTCTCGCATAGCAGCATGTTCAGGCACAGACAGATTAAATAAACGACCCTTAGGGTATTTACTACCCGGAATCAAATCTATGGCACAATCGCACTCCCGGTGCGGAGGTAATGAACCAAGCTTAGGTTCTTCAAAAACGTCACGATATTCAGTCAAGAATTCAGGAATCTCAGAGGGAATAGATGATGAAATGGAAACCACAGGTACGTCCCCATGCGTCCCCTTACATCCCCAGCTTAACACAGACATAGCTTTCCAGTCAAGGACTGGGTTATGAGATTGCAGCCATGGCAATCCAAGCACCAACACATCATGTAGGTTATACAGCACAAGAAAGCGAATAATCTCCTGGTGATCCGGATTAATCCGCATAGTTACTTGTGTCCAGTATTGTGGTTTATTGCTAGCCAATGGGGTGGAGTCAATCCCCTTCAGGGGTATAGGAGTTTCAAGAGGCTCCAAATCATACCCACAGCGTTTGGCAAAGGACCAATCCATAAGACTCAAAGCGGCGCCAGAGTCGACATAGGCATCCGCGGTAATAGATGATAAAGAACAAATCAGGGTCACAGATAGAATAAACTTAGACTGCAAAGTGCCAATTGAAACAGACTTATCAAGCTTCTTAGTACGCTTAGAGCATGCTGATATAACATGAGTTGAATCACCGCAATAGAAGCACAACCCATTTTTTCGTCTAAAATTCTGCCGTTCACTTCTGGACAGAATTCTATCGCATTGCATATTCTCTGGCGTCTTCTCAGTAGACACCGCCAAATGGTGCACAGGTTTGCGCTCCCGCAGACGCCTATCGATCTGGATAGCCATTGTCATGGACTCATTCAGACCCGCAGGCACAGGGAACCCCACCATAACATCCTTAATGGCATCAGAGAGACCCTCTCTGAAATTCGCCGCCAGGGCGCACTCATTCCACTGAGTAAGCACAGCCCATTTACGGAATTTCTGGCAGTATATTTCAGCTTCGTCTTGCCCCTGAGATAGGGACATCAAGGCCTTTTCCGCCTGAAGTTCTAACTGAGGTTCCTCATAAAGCAACCCCAAGGCCAGAAAAAACGCATCCACATTGAGCAACGCAGGATCCCCTGGAGCCAATGCAAAAGCCCAATCCTGAGGGTCGCCCCGGAGCAAAGAAATCACAATCCTGACCTGCTGAGCAGGATCTCCAGCAGAGCGAGATTTCAGGGACAAAAACAACTTGCAATTATTTTTGAAATTTTGAAAGCAAGATCTATTCCCCGAGAAAAATTCAGGCAAAGGAATTCTAGGTTCAGATATAGGAACATGAACAACAAAATCTTGTAAATTTTGAACTTTCGTGGTGAGATTATTCAAACCTGCAGCTAAACTCTGAATATCCATTTTAAACAGGTGAACACAGAGCCATTCCAGGATTAGAAGGAGAGAGAGAGAGAGAAAGGCTGCAATATAGGCAGACTTGCAAGGATTCAATTACAAGCACACTCAGAACTGAAGGGAAAAAAAAAAAAAATAAAAAATCTTCAGCAGACTACTCTTTTCTCTCCTTTCTCTGTCAATTAATTTAACCCTTTGGGGCCGGTCAAACTGTTATGGTTCTCAATGGCAAGAGAACATAGCCCAGCAAACATAAGAACTAGCTCTTGGAAGGATGGAAACTAAACTGACCATGAACTAAACCTGCCGCACAACTAACAGTAGCCGGGTAGCGTAGCCTGCGTTTTATCCCTAGACGCCCAGCGCCGGCCGGAGGACTAACTAATCCTGGCAGAGGAAAATATAGTCCTGGCTCACCTCTAGAGAAATTTCCCCGAAAGGCAGACAGAGGCCCCCACAAATATTGGCGGTGATTTTAGATGAAATGACAAACGTAGTATGAAAATAGGTCTAGCAAAATTGAGGTCCGCTTACTAGATAGCAGGAAGACAGAAAGGGCACTTTCATGGTCAGCTGAAAACCCTATCAAAACACCATCCTGAAATTACTTTAAGACTCTAGTATTAACTCATAACATCAGAGTGGCAATTTCAGATCACAAGAGCTTTCCAGACACAGAAACGAAACTACAGCTGTGAACTGGAACAAAATGCAAAAACAAACAAGGACTAAAGTCCAACTTAGCTGGGAGTTGTCTAGCAGCAGGAACATGCACAGAAAGGCTTCTGATTACAATGTTGACCGGCATGGAAGTGACAGAGGAGCAAGGCTAAATAGCGACTCCCACATCCTGATGGAAACAGGTGAACAGAGAGGATGATGCACACCAGTTCAATTCCACCAGTGGCCACCGGGGGAGCCCAAAATCCAATTTCACAACAGTCAGCAGCCTGATTAGGTAACCTTATCAGGCTGCTGATATTCCTTCTGCGCTGCACAGGATGATTACAGTTGTCAATAAGGTAAGATCTCCAATGAAGCCAAAGATACAAATAAGTTTTATTGGGGCAGTGAGACAGTATGGTGAGGGAAATGTGAGGGGACAGTAAGAAGAGAAAAGTGTGAGAATACATTTTGGGGGATGAATGAGGGGACAGTAAAAGTGTGAGGGCTCTTTATGAGCAAAAAGTGTAAGTAGACAGTATGGAGGGAAAAAGGGTGAGAAGACAGTATACAGTGGAAAAGTGTTACAGTATGAGATGGTGGCGAGGGAGCAGTATAGGAGAAAAGTGTGAGGAGACATTATCTGGAGAAATGTGTGAGGAGACAGTATGGTGGTAGAAGTATGAGGGGACAATATGAGGCAGAAAAGCGTGAGGGGGCACTATGGGAGAAAATTGAGGAGACAGTATAGGTGGAGAAGTTAGGTGGGATAGTTTTGGGGAAGTGTAAGGGGAAAGTATGGGGGACAGTGTGAAGGGACTGTATGAGGACAAAATGTGGTAGGTGACAGTATGGGGGAGAAAAGTGTGAGATGAGAGTATGCAGGGAGAAAAGTATCATGGGATAGTATGGAGAAGAAATGTGAAAGGGAATAATGTAGGGAGAGCATGTGAGGGGCAGTATGGGAGAAAAGTGTGAGGAGACAGTATGGGGCGCTCCAGAAACGTGTGATGGGACTGTATGGGGAAAGAAATATTTGAGGGTACAGTATGGGGGTAGAAATGTGTGAGCAGATGGTATACAGGGGAAAGTGTGAGGAAACAGGGTTGGGAATTGTGAGGGGACAGTGAAAGGGAAGAAAAGTATGAGAGGACAGTAAGGTGGTGAAAGGTGTGAGGGCAAAGTATGAGAAGAAAGTGTGAGTGAACAGTATTAATGAAAAGTGTGAGGAGAATGTATGGGGGGAAGTGTGAGGAGACAGTAAGGGGAAACAAATGTATGAGGGGACAGTATGGAGCAAAAAGTGTGAGATGACTGTATACAGGAAATTGTGAGGGGACAGGATAGGGGGAATGTGAGGGGACTGTACTGCGGAAAAGTGTAAAGAGACAGTATAGGAGGAGTGTGAGTAGTCACAGTATTGAGATTGAGTATGGTGAGTGGGCATTATAGAGGGAGGCAGCATGGAAAGACAGTGTGAGGGCACAGCGAGGAGGGGAAAGTATGCAGGTGAGTGTGAAGGAGGATACAGTGTAGAAACTGGGTAATATATTTAGGGGGGCATTGTGAGGGGACAGTGTGAATAAGGTGCCCAGTATGGGAAGGGGGCAGCATGCTGTGGGACACTTAAGATAGGGACAGTGGAGTGGTTAAAACTAATAAGGAAGAAGAGTGTGACGATTATAGCTAGTAAGGATAGACAGTGGTGGTTATAGTTCATAGGGGCAGTGTGGAGTCAATATTTTATAGCAGATGAGAATGTGGAGGACATGTATCATAAGAGGGACTGTGAGGGTCATATTTTTTGAACAGAGCACAATGAGGGGCAATTATTTATTCAACGGCACATGGAAGATATTGTTATTCAGGAACATGATAATGACACTGCTAGTTTTAAGGATGTTAGGGCTGGCGGAACGCGCCAAATAATATGAAGGAGGCTATAAGGTGCGTTTGCAGCCCGGGGTCCACCGTGCAGAGATGTTACCTGCTGCTCGGTAATGGCGGACAGTATACAGCGGTATAACAACACACATGGATTAACCTCACCTCACAGAGCCGCAATACCGCAGTGTGAACGCTAGTGTTTGGTCACAGTACTCTGCCCCAAGGACACGGGCTTAGAGGTCCTCTACACCACTAGCGCTCGGTGCCAGAAGAAACTAAATAAAAGATTTAGCGCACTGAGTGCCCTTCTGAGCTTTGCACTGTGCCTGAAAACTATTTCCTGATTACATGTAGAGTATTGGCACACTCAGGAAAAAAATGAACCTCAGTTTGTTGTAAAAAAAAAATCCTATTAGGCAATAACCCCTTAAGCCCCGAGGGTGGTTTGCACGTTAATGACCGGGCCAATTTTTAAAATTCTGACCACTGTCCCTTTATGAGGTTATAACTCTGGAACGCTTCAACGGATCCTGATGATTCTGACACTGTTTTCTTGTGACATATTGTACTTCATGGTAGTGGTAATACTTCTTCGATATAACTTGCGTTTATTTGTGAAAAAAAAAATTGGGCGAAAATGTTTAATATTTCGCAATTTTCCAACTTTGAATTTTTATGCCCTTAAATCACAGAGATATGTGCAGCGCCCCAGAGTCCTGGTCGTTGCAGTACTGTGGCTCCGCCACTATGGGGAGCCATGGTGCGTCCGATGGCACTGAAGGAGTTCATCTGACCAGGTATCACAGACACCAATACATTTCACAGTCGGGCCTCCAGGGGGAGCTAAGGGTTCTATTCATTAGGCCACTCCTCACATACTGGTAAAACTGGGGGTCAGGCAGGAAGTTAGGAGAGAAGCTGACTGGGTCGGAACCAGGCAACACCTTGTGGCAGAGGGTGTTGTAGGGGAAGAGACAGTAGGGTCTTTGTCAGGGGTGGGATCCTGACAGAGGCTTGGCATTGAAAAGAACGTAACGGGTCCGCGCCAGCTCCGGGAAGCGGCGGGACCCAAGAAAGGACTAGAAGCGAGATAGATTGTGCTGAGTGAGAAACGAGATCAAGCAATAGGAGAATTCCAGTAGGGGTCGTGCTGTAAGACCGGAGCAACACCCTACTGAGGCGCACTACCGGTGGCCGGAACGCCGAGGGAGTATTATAACATTCAGCTTCAAGCAATACTCTAAACAGCGGCAGGACAGTCAGTTTAAGGCGGGCTGTCTAACACATATCACCTATGAAGTCTTGGGAGGCAATTGCGGGAGAGGGGCGTCTCTAGGGTCCCGGAAGAACTCCAGGCCTATCCGACAAACGGGTGCCGTTCTAACTGTAACATCAGGAAGGGACGGAAGATTAGAAGAACATCATTTAATCGAGTTGTGAGGGAACTTAAGAAACAGACACAACGGTTGTGGGGTACTTTCCGTAAGCACAGCAGGGGAGGACTACAACACATAGCGCTAAGAAGGAAGGCACCGATTTCCACCTGTGAAGTGAACTCTGGAGGTGCCATCGGACCGGCCGGACTTGCGCAGCCTGGTGAACCGTATTCTGGACTGAGGACTCAGAGATCTCCAGTAAAGAGGTAAAGAGACTGCACCCTGGTGTCCTCGTTATTTACCGCGACCTGCACCCCACAACTGCACCGTTACAACACCACTTACTGCACCGGACGTCCCCCACTGACAGACAGGGCCACGGACCGGGTCTAGCCACCGTGACAACCCCAGGACTGAGACCCAGAGGCCCGGCTCAGGGTACCCCTCGGCCCTGCGGCGGTGTGGGGGCGCTCCATATGTCACGCAAAATACTTAATAAATAACATTTCCCACATGTCTACTTTACATCAGCACAATTTTGGAACCAAAATTTTTTTTTGTTAGGGAGTTATAAGGGTTAAAAGTTGACCAGCAATTTCTCATTTTTACAACACCATTTTTTTTTTAGGGACCACATCTCATTTGAAGTCATTTTGAGGGGTCTATATGATAGAAAATAACCAAGTGTGACACCATTCTAAAAACTGCACCCCTCAAGGTGCTCAAAACCACATTCAAGAAGTTTATTAACCCTTCAGGTGTTTCACAGGAATTTTTGGAATGTTTAAATAAAAATTAATATTTAGCTTTTTTTCACACAAATTTTAAATCAGCTCCAATTTGTTTTATTTTACCAAGGGTAACAGGAGAAAATGGACCCCAAAAGTTGTTGTACAATTTGTCCTGAGTACGACGATACCCCATATGTGGGAGTAAACCACTGTTTGGGCGCATAGCAGAGCTCGGAAGGGAAGGAGCGCTATTTGACTTTTCAATGCAAAATTGACTGGAATTGAGATGGGACGCCATGTTGCGTTTGGAGAGCCTCTGATGTGCGTAAACATTGAAACCCCCAAGTGACACCATTTTGGAAAGGAGACCCCCTAAGGAACTTATCTAGATGTGTGGTGAGCACTTTGACCCACCAAGTGCTTCATAGAAGTTTATAATGCTGAGCCGTAAAAATAAAAAATCATATTTTTTCACAAAAATGATTTTTCGTCCCCATTTTATTATTTTCCCAAGGGTAAGAGAAGAAATTGGACTACAAAAGTTGTTGTGCAATTTGTCCTGAGTACGCAGATGCCCCATATGTGGGGGTAAACCACTGTTTGGGCGCATGTTAGAGCTCGGAAGGGAAGGAGCGCCGTTTGACTTTTCACTGCAAAATTGACAGGAATTGTGATGGGATGCCATGTTGCGTTTGGAGAGCCCCTGATGTGCCTAAACATTGAAACCCCCCACAAGTGACACCATTTTGGAAACTAGACCCCCTAAAAAAGTTATCTAGATGTGTGGTGAGCACTTTGACCCACCAAGTGTTTCACTACAGTTTATAATGCAGAGCCGTAAAAATAAAAAATCATATTTTTCCACAAAAAACTATTTCTTAGCCCCCAGTTTTGTATTTTCTCAAGGGTAACAGGAGAAATTGGACCCCAAAAGTTGTTGTCCCATTTGTCCTGAGTACGCTGATACCCCATATGTGGGGGGAACCACCGTTTGGGCGCATGGCAGAGCTCGGAAGGGAAGGAGCGCCATTTGGAATGCAGACTTAGATGGATTGCTCTGCAGGCGTCACGTTGCATTTGCAGAGCCCCTGATGTAACTAAACAGTAGAACCCCCCCACAAGTGACCCCATATTGGAAATTAGACCCCCCAAGGAACTTATCTAGATGTGTTGTGAGAACTTTGAACCCCCAAGTGTTTTACTACAGTTTATAACGCAGAGCCGTGAAAATAAAAAATCATTTTTTTCCCACAAAAATTTTTTTTTTAACCCCCCAAATTTTTATTTTCCCTAGGGTAACAAGAGAAATTGGACCCCAAAAGTTGTTGTACAATTTGTCCTGAGTACGCTGATACCCCATATGTTGGGGTAAATCCCCGTTTGGGCGCACGGGAGAGCTCGGAAGGGAAGGAGCACTGTTTTACTTTTTAAACGCAGAATTGGCTGCAATTGAGATCGGACGCCATGTCGCATTTGGAGAGCCCCTGATGTGCCTAAACAGTGGAAACCCCCAATTCTAACTGAAACCCGTTTTTTTTTGTGGGACAAGATGACGTTTTCAGCGGTACTATGGATATTTATATCTGTCGTTTTGATCGTGTGTTATTCCACTTTTTGTTCGGCGGTATGATAATAAAGTGTTGTTTTTTGCCTCTTTTTTTTTTTTTTAACCGTGTTCACTGAAGGGGTTAACTAGCAGGACAGTTTTATAGGTGGGGTCGTTACGGATGCGGTGATACTAAATATGTGTACTTTTATTGTTTTTTCATTATTATTTAGATAAAGAAATGTATTTATGGGAACAATATTTTTTTATTCTTTATTTAGGAATTTTTTTTTTTTTACACATGTGAATATTTTTTTTTTTAATTTATAACATTGCCCCAGGGGCGGCATCATGTTATGGGGTCAGATCGCTGATCTGACACTTTGCAGAGCACTGTGTCAGATCAGCGATCTGACATGCAGGGCTGCAGGCTTACCAGCGCTGGCTCTGAGCAGGCGCTGGTAAGCCACCTCCCTGCAGGACCCGGACGTAGCCCCGTCACTGGGAATTAATTCCCAGGTCACCTCGACGGGATAGTACGTCATATGGGATTAAGGGGTTAAAAAAAAAAATAAAAAACTTGGGGCTAAAATAATATCTTAGTCGTAAAAATGTAATTTATTCTTTCGTCAATATGATCACTGCACCCCTAGATTAATTCAATGGGGAGTGTAGTTTATAAAATGAGTTCACATATAGAGGGTTTCTGTTGTTCTGGCACCTCAGGGGCTCTGCCAACGGGACATGGCACCCTCAAACCATTCCAGCAAAATCTGAACTCCAATATTGCGCCTTTTCCTTTCTGAGCTTTGCACTGTGCCTCAAAAGTGCATCAGCGTGCTCAGAAGTAATGGCACAACAGATTGCATGATGCAATTTCTCCTGTTATCCTTGTAAAAATAAAAAATTGGGGCTAAAAATAACATATTTTGTGGGGAAAATGTGATTATTTTATTTTCACGGCTCAACGTTATAAACTTCTGTGAAGCACCTTGGGGTTCAAGGTGCTCACCACACATCTACATAAGTTCCTTGGGGGGTCTAGTTTCCTAAATGGGGTCACTTGTGGAGGGTTCCACTGTATAGGCACATCAGGGGCTCTCCAAATGCAACATGGCATCTGCTTATTGTTCCAGCAAATTTTGCATTAAAAAAGTAAAATGGCGCTCCTTGCCTTCTGAGCTTTGCCGTGCATCCAAACAGTGGTTTTCCCCTACATTTGGGGTATCAGCATGCTCAGGAGTCAGGAGAAATTGCATAACAAGTTACGTGTATGTGGTCCATTTTTCCTGTTACCTTTTGTAAAAATAAAAAAAAGTTGAGTCTAAAGTTCATTTAAAAAAAAAAAAATACAGTAGTTAAATGTTCATTTTTTTTCCACATTCCAAAAATTCCTGTGAAGCACCTGAATGGTTAATAAACTTTTTTAATTAGGTTTTGTGCACCTTGAGGGGTTCAGTTTTTAGAACGGTGTCACTTTTGGGTACCTTCTGTCATATAGACCCCTCAAAGTCACTTCAAATGTGAGGTGGTCACTAAATAAAATGTTTGTTTTTTTTTTCAAAAATTGTGCGGATAGTAGAAAAGTAGACATGTGGGAAATGTTGTTTATTAACTATTTTGTGTGACACACCTCTCTCATTTAAGGGTATACAAACTCAACATTTGAAAATCGCAAATTTTTCCACATTTTTGCCAAATTTCCATTTTTTTCACAAATAAACGCAAGATATATTGAAGAAATGTTAAAACTATCATGAAATACAATAGGTAACGAAAAAATGTTCTCAGAATCACCGGGATCCGTTGAAGCGTTCCAGAGTTATTACCTCATAAAGTGACAGTGGTCAGAACTGTAAAAATTGGCCTGGTCATTAACATGCAAACCGCGCTCGGGAGTAAAGGTCTTAATTATACCTATTAAAAGTTATAAAAGTTAGGCTTTATATGAACCCCTATGAAAGTCAATGGGGACCCAAACTTTGGTGCTCTCAAATGGCTGTAGAATGGTCATAGTAAGGGCTAGGGGGCTGCAAAATGAAGCAAAATGGGGGCAAGAGCAGAAAAATTGCCCCACAAGCAAAGGTGGATAGGGAAATGATTTAAAGCAGTTTTTCCATGAATGAAGTTAATTTTAAAGTTGATTTTAATTCAATACATCTTGGAATAATAATCATTTTCAACAAGGCTGTTTTGCAGAGTCCCACCACAAAGGCTTTTTTGCAAAATCCCCCAATAGAGACTGTTTTTATGGTCCCCCCACAGAGGCTGTTTTCAGAGTACCCCCAACAAGGTTGTTTTTCAAAGTACCCCCACAGAGGCTATTTTTCAGAGTGCCCCTACAGATCCTAACACTGTCCCTCCCTCGAGCCACATCCTGTCCCTACACTACTCAGAGCAGAATGGCGGTGCCAACCGTGATGTGGTGGTTATACAGGCCGGGTCACGTGGTGTGCTGGCCAATCACAGCTATGCCAATACTCGGCATGGCTGTGATGCCTGCGGAAGTGCTTATTCAGCATTCGAACTGCGAACATTAAAACAAACGTCCGTGAGAACTCCGTGTTCAAAGTCCAGCAGCGAACATTTGGTGTCCAATATGAACCTTGAACATTACAGTTCAGGCTCGCTTATCCCTAATCACTGTACTAAGTTTGGTGATGTATTCATGTACTGATGATGCTTCTGTTGATGTATTCATGTACTGATGGTGGTTGTAATGCTGTAATATTAGACTTTGCAACACTACAGTGTGAGGCACAACATGACATCTCATGAAACCTAGTGACTAGGCCTCATGCGCAGTCATGACGTCAAGGGACCGAGTAAACCCCAAAGGCACCCACAATGGCAGGCCAAGGATGAAAACCAAATAAGTGAAGACTACCTTGGTCTGGCTGCCACAGTGCACAAGACTGGATGCTGGAGCAGGGAAGACTAAATATTTTTTTCTCAACTCTGAAAGGGATCCTCATCAGATAGAGTTTGAAAGCCCCCACAAGACATTAACCACCAAAGGGACTTGACACTTCTTCACTTTCTATTATCATTGATGGCCGTCCCCATACCCTTGTACACTAGTATTGCATTTCATGTGGATAGGGAAGCCCTGCACCCATCAAAGCCATAGACATAAAAAAAAAATAAACTCTACCCGAATGCCTGGTATTTTCTGGGAAAAAGTGGAGAACGTCCAAAGTGGCAAGCCTCCTGGAGAATGCCGAAACCTCCCAGAAAACAGGTTTCTTATGGATGATTTGAATGATAGAGCCTTGGTCCATTTCAGAAAAATGGCCATAGTGGGGAGTGGCAAGCAAAAAGGTTGTCATGGCCATGAAAAATGTCTACAGTGTTGCCTCAAGCACTATCCATCTGGATGCCCGACCCTAAAAGTTGGCAAGTATGACAGTAATAAGTGATACAGCCAACTGGAGCCAGGCTCCATATCTCCATAGCAGGCACGTGGGAAGCCTCTAGGGTACCTATGTACCTGGCTTTGGTCAATTTATTCATGCAAATTTATTTTTTCAACCCTATAATTCATAATGTTGCACATATCCCTCATGGAAGAAGAAACCAACTGTCCAGCACTTAACACTGTGCGTAAAAATAGACTTCAAGTAGTTATGTTAAAAGCTTGAGGTGATATAGCCGGTGTGTAGGCAGAACTTATCTTCTAGTCTACACTTTCCTATTGAACCATTGCCAAAAATGTAATCCGCTGCTCCTATCACAAAAACTCAAACAAAACGCAGGGAAACTCAAACAACATGATAAACACAGGGCATCAGGGAGCCTGAGAACCTGCCGGTGGTAATATAAGCCCGTCTATCACACATTCCATCCTCATGATTTGATTCCTTTGATACGAGCATCACAAATCCATATATTTCCCTCTTTTGAAATGATGTTCGTTAGAAATCTGGAATAGGAGACATCAATCTTCTAAAGAATGCTCAGAATTGCATTAAAACCATGGCGTCCCACTCCCTCAAAGATCATAACCAGTGCAGGGAGGATTTGCAGTGTTTTTATAGTGGGGAATTCACTTAGCATAAACTTCACTTGCCATTAATATGTAATTTTTTTACCTGGTATAAATGCAGCTGTTCTCCTGAATACGGCGTTGTTTTTCTTTCGTTCCTGCACCTCTCCATTTCTGAGATATGGACCCCACTTCCTTTCCCTATATATAAATATAGTCTTGTTATCCAATTAGGCATGGTCTTCGACTCTTCTCTGAGGACCACACCCAGTTGGCTAAAAAAAAAACCCTCTAGCTTTCTATACTAGGAAGAGGACGCCATATCTCAGGAATTGAGAGGAGCAGGAATGAAAAAATAGACAATGTCATAGTCAGGAAACCACAGCACTTACAATAGGTAAATAAATTACACATTTATGGCAATTGACAAGTCCCCTTTAGTAGGGTTCTCGGCTTTGGTTGTCTTACACACCTGTCCCAGATATCCTGGACTCTGCTTTCTTCCCCTGGGTCCGCTGCCCTCTGTTGTGCTCCACATCCAGTTTTGCAAGTTGCCTGGTGTGGATCAATGGCATCATCACCCTAGACCTATTTAAGGCCCATTAAGATACACACTTGAGTCTTGGCACTGAGACTCTGGACCTCTATGTTTGGTGTTCTCCATGCTCTGTGCTTTCACTTACTTCCTTCCCTGCTGGGTTCCACTTCAACTGCCCCATAAGGTGCATTCACAGCAACACTACATCTGCCAACTTTTTACAGCGACTCTTTGGCTCCACCACAGAGTGAGCTGCCGTGTCATTGCTGCCTCTGCAGAAAATGAATGACAGTAGCGTGATGATGTCTCTGCACGTCGGGGCACAGAGATAATAAGCGTTCCCCCAGCCTTTCCTGGTGCTGCCGTTTTTTGTTCAAATGTACTCATGTCTGAGTGACACTCACACATCTGAACACAAGGTGGAAAGTAACCGGCTGCGGGCTGTAGGAAATTCTATTGTGGGGCCGTATGTTGTGCAGGTCTGCACGAGGTAGAAGTCAGGATAAGCCGTCTATCCGATGAGTATGGAAGTTTAAGAGTATGTTCACACAGCATTTCTTTTTTGTGGCGAAAAAACCTAATGTGGTTTTCAACACAAATAAAAGCGGGGAATCTGTGCATTTTGCTAATGATGTTTTCAAATCTGATGAGATTTTTTTATGCATCCTGTCGTACAGAAAAATTAAAAATTCAAAAAGACATTTCTGGAGAAATTTAACATATGGGATTAATTATAACTGGGGAAGAGAGAAAGAGACAAGAGCTTCCTCTGGTCAAAGCACTGGTCCCCAGACTTTCAGGAGCCAGTGGTCAGTGATGAATGTTGGGGTTCGCATCAATCTGATATTTATGGGAGACTAGATGGTGGCCCGATTCTAACGCATCGGGTATTCTAGAATATGTATGTATGTACGTCGCGCTTAGCACAGCCACGTAGTATATACCACAGCCATATAGTATATAGCACAGCCACGTAGTATATACCACAGTCACATAGTATATAGCACAGCCACGTAGTATATACCACAGCCACATAGTATATAGAACAGCCATGTAGTATATAGCACAGCCACGTAGTATATAGCACAGCCACGTAGTATATAACATAGTCATGTAGTATATAACACAGACAGCCACGTAGTATATACCACAGTTACGTAGTATATAGCACACAGCCACGTAGTATATAACACAGCCCACGTAGTATATAACACAGGCCACGCAGTATATAACACTGCCCACGTAGTATATAGCAGCCAGGCAGCATATAACACAGCCCACATAATATATAGCACAGCCCACGTAGTATATAACACAGCCCTGTAGTATATAACACAGGCCACACAGTATATAACACAGCCCACGTAGTATATAACACAGGCCACGCAGTATATAACACTGCCCACATAGTATATAGCAGCCAGGCAGCATATAACACAGCCCACGTAATATATAGCACAGCTCATGTAGTATATAACA
Source organism: Ranitomeya variabilis (assembly GCF_051348905.1). Taxonomy (NCBI): domain Eukaryota; kingdom Metazoa; phylum Chordata; class Amphibia; order Anura; family Dendrobatidae; genus Ranitomeya; species Ranitomeya variabilis. The sequence goes on along the minus strand of NC_135234.1, from coordinate 37,805,199 downwards.
CAGGCTTGTAGTAGATAACACAGCCCACGTAGTATATAGCACAGCCCACGTAGTATATTACACAGCCCACGCAGTATATAACACAGCCCACGCAGTATATAACACAGCCCACGTAGTATATAACACAGGCCACGTAGTATATAACACAGCCCACGTAGTATATAACACCGCCCACGTAGTATATAACACAGCCCATGCAGTATATAACACAGCCCACGCAGCATATAACACAGCCCATGCAGTATATAACACAGCCCACGTAGTATATAACACAGCCCACGTAGTATATAACACAGCCCATGCAGTATATAACACAGCCCGCATATAACACAGCCCACGTAGTATATAGCAGTGTGGGCACCATATCCCTGTTAAAAAAAAAGAATTAAAATAAAAAACAGTTATATACTCACCCTCCGTCGTCCACCGAAGCTGTCCCGACGTGCGTGATGCGGCCGCCAGCTTCCGTTCCCAGTGATGCATTGCGAAATTACCCAGATGAGTTGGTGGTCTCGCGAAAAAACCCATAAGTTCAAATAATCCCCATTCTTCCAATCAAAAAATAATAATACAATTTATAAAAAAATAAGCATATTTCTTATTGATGTATTAGTAAATAACTGATTTAAAAAATCAAGCCATTCAGTAAATGCTAAAAAAGATGTAAAAAGAAAGTAATCAAAGAGCCAGCACTCTCTTGAAAAAAAATGCAATTAAAAAAACTATCAAAAGGTTGTATGCACCCCTCAATTGTACCAATAAAAACTATAATTCACTAGATAAAAAACCCTCAGTGTTATTGATCTCAAAAAATGGCAACAAAAGGTAATTTTTTTTTTTTTACAATTTTCACATTTTTTAAGATAAGGAAAATCAAAATTAAACAATACATGATTGGTATTGCCTCAACCCTAAAAACCTGATGAATCATCTTACCGGGTAATTTTTACCCTACATTTAACACTGTAAAAATGAAACCCCAAAAATACTGGTGAAAATCCTTTCTTTTCTTCCACCATTTTACCCCAATTGGACTTTTTTTTCTCTCTTTTTTTTTCAGTATGTAATACCGTATACAGACATGTTCACGGAAAAGTAACCAAGTTATGGCTCTTGAAAGTGAAGGAGGAAAAATTTGAAAGTGAAAAAAAATGGAAAATATCTCAGACGAGAAGGAGGTAAACAAGTTAAAAAATAAAGAATGCTGGAAACAATAACTGAATGGCCACATAAAAGAGGGAGGAAGAGGCCATGTGATCAATAGCCAGTGAGATAACTACATGGAAAAAATCCAAAGCGGCCTTTATTTAGGGATAGGACCGTCGTGATAGAGTCACCTTGTTGCGGTGGGATGTACGATTACCCTTTAGTTATTTTCCTACTATAGGGTATATATTCAGTTAGTTTTCTTTTTTATTGGGTTTTGTCTGTGAAATGGCCACAGTGTGACCGCGCTCTTACACATGGCACATACACCAGCTTATGTTCCGGCTCATTTCTTTGGTTTTGCTGTAGTATCTTGAACTCTGTACAACCAGGGGAATGGCCTCCTTTTTGAGCTGGGCATTTCATCTCGATGTCTGGACAGTCCGAGCCCTGTCCTGCCCTTATCTACACTGAGGTCGGCCGATACAAGGTAGTAGTATTATTATTATTTATTGTTATAGCGCCATTTATTCCATGGCGCTTTACATGTGTACATGTTACATGTAGTACCGTCCTCATTGGGTCACCTTGGCGCGGTGGGATGGCTTCTACTCTTTAGTGGTAAAAATATCGTTAATTAAGTCCCCTGTGTGATCTACATGCACTATTTCTAATTAATTATTTTCTTAGTGTAGGGTATATGCTCAGTGTTTTTTTCTTGGGTTTTATTATATAGATAATCATATAGATGAATAAAACCTCCCAGCCCTTTGGTAGCTTCAGGTGCACAGACTTTCTGACAGTTCCTGGCAGGCCATCGTGTATGGGCACTGTAGGGCTCACTGCTGGCACTGCGCATGGCACCAACAATGCAGCAGCTGCTGAGGGGGAGCCCACACTGCCACTCCGTGGTTATAACTGGTACTGCAGGTCCTATTCCTCCGTCTATAGAGGCGCCTTGTGTCCAGTATTTTGTGGCTTTTACAGAACGGATTCTAGCATGGCGTCAGCCCCATAATCTACATAAAGTGCTGCCGCTGTCAGCTACAGTTCTGACATCATGTGTTATCTATAGTAGTCTGTAGGTTGTTGTCTCCGGAACCTATTCACACTGGTTCTTGTTTCCAGGGGGAGCGTGTTGCGCACGGACTGGTTCCTGTCTGCTGTTCCCACGTGTTTTGCTGCTGCAGCTGACAGCAGGGAGCGGATCATGGGGAAGAAGAGGAAGAGTTCTGGAGCCGCCGAGGAGACCCCCGGGCCCGAGGCCAAGAAAGCCAAGACCCCGGAGGTGGAATTCACAGGGACCGTCTTCAAATCCTTATTAAAAGACCCCCAGACTGCACTGAGAGGTGGGAGAAGTGTGCACACAGGGCCAGCAGCCGGGCCAGTGCCTTGTGATGGGGGCACGGCTGTGGTGACCACTAGTATGGCCGCCTCACCCTTATAGCTACTGATCTAAAGGGGTTTCCATGCAGCGCTTTAGGAAAGCTGGGTGACACTCTAGGAGCTGTGATAGTGCACGTTTGCTCTCCTGGGGTGTTGGGTCATCTCTATCGGAGGCCAATCTAATAGATCATGGGGGTCTGACACCTGGCGCCCCCATAATCCGCTGTCTGTAGTTCTGCATCTGCCGGATGGACACAGTATACAGACTAAGGCCGGTGTGACACTTGCGAGTGCAATGCCAGTCTCTCTGACCAATACCCGGCACTGGGACCGGAGCGTTCAGCTGCATAGAAATACATGTAGCCGCCCACTCTGGTCCGAGTGCTGGTGGCAGTGCTGGGTATTGGTGCGAGAGACTGGCATTGCACTCGCAAGTGTCACTCCGGCCTAAGAAACACAGCGCCACACACAGTGTAGTGCCCGTTATCAGGTACTGCAGCTCAGATCCCATTTACTTCAATAGGAGCTAAGCTGCAGTACCAAGAATGGCCACTACACAGTGTACAGAGCCAGAACAGCAGACTGCCGTACACTGTATAGTGGTTTTTCTCAGGTCTTGCAGCTCAGATACCATTCACTGCAATAGGAGATAAGCTGCAGTACCGGGAACAGTCACTACACAGTATATAGACCAAGAAACACAGTGTCGCACACACTGTAGTAGCCGTTGTCAGGTACTGCAGCTCAGATCCCATTTACTTCACTAGGAGCTAAGCTGCAGTACCGAGAACGACCACTGCACTGTACAGAGCCAGAACAGCACAGCGCCGTACACAGCATAGTGGCCATTGTCAGTTACTGCAGCTCAGATCCCATTCACTTTAATAGGAGCTAAGCAGCAGTACCAAGAACGGCCCCTACACTGTACAGAGCCAGAACAGCACAGTGCATAGTGTGGTGGTTGTTCTTAGGCACTTCAACTAAGATCCCATTCACTTCAATAGGAGCTGCGTTGTAGTACTGAGAACGGCCACTACACGTGGCATGGCGCCGTGGTATTCCAGCTCTGTACTCTGTGTTCATCCATTCAATACTGGAACTACGCTCAGCGGATTGCGGGGGCGCCGGGTGTCGGACCCCACAGATCTGATATTCGTAATACAGATGTTTATTGCTGAAGTGACGTGATCTGTAACCTTTGTATGTTTATAGTTTATTTCTCATTTTTATATTCTGTTGTCTTTTCAAGGTTTGCAGCAATTTCTTGAATTCTCAAGGAAATTGCCGAATCCTGCGCTGTACGACGTGGTGGAGGGTTATATTAAGATATCTGTGGAGTGCAGTGAAGTCCTGAAACTTTTGGAAGGAGAAAAACGTCCAGAAAGTGAAGTGAGTGAGCGATGTCCAGAAACGCAATGTGCTTTATTGTTTATATAGTATCCGGGATTAAAGGGAACATGTCCTGTCCTATATACACTGGTTAATGGGATTATAGGGTTAATCTGCCGGTAAATAATGTAGTAGAAGTACACCCTGCCTGTCTGTGGTAGTGGAGCAGCAGCTGCAAGGAGAAAATGAACTTTTATTCTGTCTGCAGCCGCTCACTGTGCAGGGAGCAGTGACAGTCACCGCTCAGCAGACAGTGAGCGCTGCCGTAATCGCTTCCCGACACTGTGATTGACAGTATACTCTGCTTACACCCAGTGCAAAGCAGGCTGTCAGAGTGCAGGCGGAGTGATTACAGCTGCGCTCCCCGTATACTGAGCGGTGACTGTCGCCGCTCCCTGCACTGCCCCCATGACCCTGTAGCTGCTACACTAAGACAGGCAGGATTTCAATGCTATTTACCTGAATATTAACCCTATACCTGCAGGTAAATAGCATTTCTCCAGGTGACTGCTTCCCTTTAATGATCAGACAATTTTTCATTTTGCCTCTCCTATTTTTACCGGCTATGATTTTATTTATTTTTTTTTCATTGACATGGCTGTATGATACTTTGTTTTGTGCAGGACAAATTATATTTTGTATTTAAATTGTATTTTTTTTTTTAGCACTGTAGTAAATTACTGTGCAATGTATTATTTTCTTTTTCTTTTTTGCAATTCAAATATCAAAAAAACTTGTATTTAAAAAAAAAATAATAATAATAATAATTTTTATTGTTTACATTTCACCCCAAACAAAAATAATAAGCTGTTGAATTAATTATCTAGGTTTTTATGGTTGTGTGGATACTAATGTGTCATTATTTTGTTGTTGTAATATATTTATATTAAAAATAAAAATATATATTTCATTTTTTTTATATTGGAGCTTATAATTTTTCATTACCTTTATTAAACATATTCTTTTACAGATGTGTTATACATGTTTTTATTCTTTTTTTTCTTTTTTTTTTTTTAAATAATTTGTCCCCCAAGAGATCATAAAACATCTCTGGAGAACATTTTTTTTTCTCATTGTTCATTTCTTCCCACTGTAACTTGAGCATCCATAGGATCCTGTTGTGCCAAGCGTCACTAGCAGAGCTGATCTGAGTCTGCTTGGAACCATCAGCTCTGCTATGTTGACTGAGACCCAGCTATCATATGATTATCAGTTCATACAGAAGCATCGGCACTACCGGAACATCGGCACTACCGAAACATCGCCCCTGCAGATGCTTCTGTTCACTGTTTGGCACTTACTAAGCAGTTTGTAGCTGACAAAGCAGAAGTGGTAATAAACCACTTGTAATCTCCCTGGGTACAGGAAAAGACACATTGTTAGAAATAAGAGCTAACACTAGTGACTGCCATTCAAAACTGAACACAGGCGTAGAAGTGCTTGTGACATCTACTTAAATGCAGCAGGCTCAGTAACCTGCATAGCTAATGTTCTCTTTTAGATGAGTAGCCATTTGTTTCAGTGCCTACACCCGGAAAGACCCGTGAATCAGTTCTGTCTGTAGCTACATTTTCAAGGATTAAAGAGGGGCAGTATTACAAGAACTTGGCTCTGGATGTGCTTGTTCACTGTTTGTCTTAGGCTATGTTCACACGTTGCGTTTTTTGCTGCGGATTTTTCCGCAGCGTATTTGATGAAATCCGCAGTGCAAAAAGTACTGCGGATTTATCGCGTTTTTGTGTGCGTTTTCCACTGCGGTTTTAGACACCTGCGGAATTTTAACATGGAGCAGGTGTCAAACCGCTGCGGATTCTGCACAAAGAATTGACATGCTGCGGAATGAAAACCGCAGCGTTTCCGCGCGTTTTTTTCCGCAGCATGTGCACTGCGTTTTTGGTTTTCCATAGGTTTACATTGAACTGTAAACTCATGGAAAACTGCTGCAGATCCGCAGCGTCCAAAACGCTGCGGATCCGCAGCAAAAAACGCAACGTGTGAACATGGCCTTAGAAGATACGATCTATCCCATGGATAAGTGATAACTTATTCCAGCCGGAATAACCCATAACTCGGGACAACCTTTTCTTAAATATTATATTCCCCAGTGTAAAATAAGAATGATCTATACTCTCCTCCTGCAACGTTTTAGTGATGTTGGCGCCGGGTTCCCCGAGGCTCTCATGACTTTATGCAACGTGACCCCTGCAGCCAATCAGCATCCGCTGATGGACTGCAGTTTGAGGTCCTTCTTAGCGAAGTATGACTGCATATCAATGTCACCCCATTTTCGTGAGACCTGCGATCAGCATCTTTTCATTTTACGTTGGGGAATATAGTTTTTAAGAAGTTATTGTGGACAACCCCTTTAGGGTTCATCTATGTTATAATTACATATAATTATGCACCGGTATATATTTTTCCACCTTTTTCCTTTACACTTTTTATATTTCTGTGAACTGAGGATAAAATGTTATTCAGAATTTCCATCTTATTTTTTAGATGATGATAATTATCCAAGTCCTGGAAGCCATCTTGCTGCGGACAGCGGGTGACCTGACCCATCTCGGGGCTGCCGGGGTCAACATAGTGAAGAACTTGTTGAATTCACACATGAAACTGATCTACACATCCGTCTACTCCTCTACCCACAGGTAAAGCCCCGCACGTGTAGTGACATGGCTCCTCCGCTATTTACTGAGAAGGAATTTGATTCTCGTTGTGATCAGAGAATGTAACGATCACTTTCCTTTTTTCAATGACTTGCACAGGATGTCGCGACTCGGCCTAAATTTACTCTCCGCAATGGTCACGCAAGGTCCGGACTGTGCCAGGGACGTCTTCAGCCATTTCGATTTCACGAACAAGTTTTTACCAGGATTGCTAAAAAAGAGAGATAAACAGGTAAGAGGCCCCAGCGGAGTATTGTAACACTCGGAGAGACTCCGGGATCCACTTCTGTGCTGGATTATCAGCATCCGGACTGTGCTTACTATTCCATGGATGGACCAGAGAGAAGGTCCCCGCTGATCCCCCTTTATTAGCCAGAGTGCAGAATTAAAGCAAACAGCTTCTTCCCTCTAGAGGACCTGACTCCCCCATGCTGTACGGATCACTGATTTTAAAGGTTTCCGTAGATTTGGGGTGTGCTGCTGTAGTATTCCGTTCAATGATTCCCCGAAGTGGCGGCTTAAAGAGGTTCTTCACATTTTAGACAAGTGTTCCCCAAACAGACACTAGTACTCGCCCTCCCCAAGTCTGTTACGGTACCCCTGACGCTGCTCCCATTTCTTCTCCAGCCAATCGCTGAGCTCAACGCCTCTGCCCATGTAGACCAAATGGGCTGCAAAGCTCAGAGATTGGCTGCAGCACTGATGTGGCATCACTGCTGCTGTCAATATACACAGAGATGGGAGCAGCGGTGAGCAGCCAGCGCTAGATCAGGGAAGGTGAGTAATACCTGTATTTATGTGATTACTAGTATCTGATAATTTAGAGATCACTTTTCTGAAAGTCGAAAAAAACCTTTTAAAAGGGATGTTCCTCAATAGACATTTATCGCCTATTTGCAAAGCAGGAGAAAAATGTCTGATCACTGGAACCCCGCCATGGCCGGCGAGAGGGAGTTGGAATGGAACTGCGCCTGTGGATGTATCTCGACTGCTCCGCTCCGTGTCCATGGAGCTGATGGAAAGAGCCAGTTGCTTTCCGTTGAGTGGAGTAAGACTGCTCCAGTGATTGGCATGATCACCAGAGTTGAGCGAATTTGATCGGGTCCCTCCTTATTCGGCAAGCTATAGCGCTTGCCTAATAACCTGCAGAGGGAACCCGGATACATGGAGCGCGCCGGCTGATCGGCGCCGCAGCTGCATGTGTCGTGGCTGTCACTGTCACAGCATATGCATGGAGAGCCTGTGTGTTGGGCTGTCCATGCATGGGTTGTGACAGTCACACAGCCGCAACGCATGCAGCTGCGGCGCCGATCAGCCGGCGCGCTCCATGTATGCAGCTTATTCGGCAAGCGCTATAGCTTGCTGAATAAGCAGGGACCAGATCAAATTCGCTCAACGCTATTTATCACCTGTCCTTTAGATCCATGGGAAATGTCCAGGGTGGGACACTGACAGATGCTGTCCAATCCATGTATGCATTTCAGATGAAAAATGTCTCCAGGAAATGAGTTGCATGGGAGACTAGTTGGACGAGCGGTTTTCCGATGGCTTTTTTCTTACTTTTTAAATATGGACCAAAGTGGTCCTAAAATGAAAAAAAGCAAAACACATATCACAGGAAGCCGCCTCTCTTCCTTACTATTTCTTTCTTATCCGGCAAGGAAGTGTTATGTAAGCGATGCAGCCAATCAGAGATCACCGATTGACTGCAGCGGTCAGATTCTGAGTCATAAGAAAGCTAAGATGTGACTTCACTACTGCAGCCAAACTGATGCTCCTGCCTGCAACAGTATGGAGAAGTCACGGAAGGAGTCTCCATCCATATTCATGTCTATGATATTATTTTTCCTTTCATCGCAGGGTAGACCCGATGTCCGAATGGCTTATATCCAGTTTGCACTTTCCTTCTTTATTTCTGGAGACAACAACACAATTGTGCAGGTTCTAGAGCTCAAAGGTTTGTAATTCTGGAGATAAATCTAGAAATGTCTGGGGCTGATTATACAGTAAATGTTGTTATAGTATAATAATCGTGTCATCATGCAACGTACTCTAATATCTAGTGCAGTACATAGCCGTGGCCTGCAGATGGCACTTTTGCGTTTATCCACTAGTCCTATGCAATACACATTAGCTATGTGCACACGTAGGAAAAGATGTGCAGAATTTTCTGCACAAAATTCGCATCTCCTGGCAGAATCCGCAGCTGCGGATTTTGTGCGGTTTTTAAGCGGAATTGATGCGGATTTTCTGCGGTTTTTGCCACTGCGGATTTTTAACATGGAGGGGTGCAGAAACGCTGCAGATCCGCACAAAAGTGACATGCACTTCTTTGAAATCCGCAGCAATTCCGCACTGATTTTTCTGCACCATTTGCACAGCTATTTTTTCATCCCATTGATTTACATTGTACTGTACATCACAGTGCGGATCTGCAGCGTTTCTGCAACGAAAAATCCACTGCGGATCCACAGCAAATCCGCATCGTATGCACATAGCCATAAAGTTGTGCGACTGCTCCCCAGGCGATAGATCTTATTATTTCTGCTTATTTTCTTACTATATATTATCATGTTGTTTAATTTTCTAGATTTTCTTGGTGAGATTTTCAGCACTGGCGTAAAGGAAGACAGAATGTCCACTATAAACCTGCTGCTTTCTTTGCTGCAAACCAAGGTGATGGCAATGTGCTGATCGTGGATTTAAAAGGGGTATCCAAAATTATTTAAAAAATGCAGAAAAAAGAACTTGCACATTACTTAGTAACTTGCCTACCTCTTCAGTGCTGCTGCTGTGGCACCCTGACACTCTATCATAGCTGTCTTGGAGTGCTGCTGTTCTGACTATCCTCAAGTTGTTTACTGCAGTCACTCGCTGACCTGAGCGGCAACCATTACTGCTGAAGCATAGTGATTGGCTGCAGCGGTCACTCGACTCATTACAACTAAAAATCTGTGAATGACCTACAAGAGCACTGGACTAGTGGGTGATTTACAAGGATTACTAGAAGTGCTTTTGATATTTTAATGTGTCCTCTGCTTCTGGTCATTTAAAAAAAAAAAGTTAGAAAATTAGGTGACTTATTTAAATAATGTGCCAAATTTATTATGAGCCGTCAATCAATAAATACATATTTGGCACCTTACATCCACAGCTATAGTCTTAATACATTTACTCCTAGAGATAGAATTTATCAAGACAATCATTGATGGACAGGAAATCGGATTGGAGGTATAACATGGTTGTCCCTTATACAGTTGTGGCCAAAAGTATTGACACCCCTGCAATTTTGTCAGGTAATTCTCAGTTTCTTCCTGAAAATGATTGCAAACACAAATTCTTTGTTATTATTATCTTCATTTAATTTGTCTTAAATGAAAAAACACAAAAAGAATTGTCCTAAAGCCAAATTGGATATAATTCCACACCAAACATAAAAAAGGAGGTGGACAAAAGTATTGGCACTGTTCGAAAAATCATGTGATGCTTCTCTAATTAGTGTAATTAACAGCACCTGTAACTTACCTGTGGCACCTAACAGGTGTTGGCAATAACTAAATCACACTTGCAGCCAGTTGACATGGATTAAAGTTGACTCATCCTCTGTCCTGTGTCCTTGTGTGTACCACATTGAGCAAGGAGAAAAGAAAGAAGACCAAAGAACTGTCTGAGGACTTGAGAAACCAAATTGTGAGGAAGCATGAGCAATCTCAAGGCTACAAGTCCATCTCCAAAGACCTGAATGTCCCTGTGTCTACCGTGCGCAGTGTCATCAAGAAGTTTAAAGCCCATGGCACTGTGGCTAACCTCCCTAGATGTGGATGGAAAAGAAAAATTGACAAGAGATTTCAACGCAAGATTGTGCGGATGTTGGATAAAGAACCTCGACTAACATCCAAACAAGTTCAAGCTGCTCTGCGGTCCGAGGGTACAACAGTGTCAACCCATACTATCCGTCGGCGTCTGAATGAGAAGGGACTGTATGGTAGGAAACCCAGGAAGACCCCACTTCTTACCCCGATACATAAAAAAGCCAGGCTGGAGTTTGCCAAAACTTACCTGAAAAAGCCTAAAACGTTTCGGAAGAATGTTCTCTGGTCAGATGAGACAAAAGTAGAGCTTTTGGGGCAAAGGCATCAACATAGAGTTTACAGGAGAAAAGAAAGAGGCATTCAAAGAAAAGAACACGGTCCCTACAGTCAAACATGGTGGAGGTTCCTTGATGTTTTGGGGTTGCTTTGCTGCCTCTGGCACTGGACTGCTTGACCGTGTGCATGGCATTATGAAGTCTGAAGACTGCCAACAAATTTTGCAGCATAATGTAGGGCCCAGTGTGAGAAAGCTGGGTCTCCTTCAGATGTAATGGGTCTTCCAGCCGGACAATGACCCAAAACACACTTCAAAAAGCACTAGAAAATGGTTTGAGAGAAAGCACTGGAGACTTCTAACGTGGCCAGCAATGAGTCCAGACCTGAATCCCATAGAACACCTGTGGAGAGATCTAAAAATGGCAGTTTGGAGAAGGCACCCTTCAAATATCAGGGACCTGGAGCAGTTTGCCAAAGAAGAATGGTCTAAAGTTCCAGCAGAGCATTGTAAGAAACTCATTGATGGTTACCGGAAGCGGTTGGTCGCAGTTATTTTGGCTAAAGGTTGTGCAACCAAGTATTAGGCTGAGGGTGCCAATACTTTTGTCTGGCCCATTTTTGGAGTTTTGTGTGAAATGATCAATGTTTTGCTTTTTGCTTCATTCTCTTTTGTGTTTTTTCATTTAAGACAAATTAAATGAAGATAATAATACCAAAGAATTTGTGTTTGCAATCATTTTCAGGAAGAAACTGAGTATTATCTGACAGAATTGCAGGGGTGTCAATACTTTTGGCCACAACTGTATGATGTGTGCCCATATAGCTATTATATGTTCTACTTTTATGTTTTGTTTTGTTTTTTTTACGTCCTTCAGGTTATTCACAATAAAGTGATCACAAAGACGCAGAAAGTTCACTTTTTCACACCGATCGTTTTGAATCACATCGCCTCTCTGTACCGCTGGAATGGGATTGTAGATGTGAGCACCAAGGACGTCCAGGTATTGTCCCTGCAGTAGATCGCCACTTTGGGTTGACGTAGAAAAAAATTTGAAATTACCGGATTTAAAATTTTCTACTATAATTTGGGTCCCATTTTGGCCCCCTCTGCTTTTAAAGGGAACCTGTCACCGTGAAAATGCAGACCAATCTGCAGGCAGCATGTTATAGAGCAGGGGGAGCTGAGCAGATTGATATATGATTTTGTAAGAAACTATTCAGCATAACTTGTGTTTGTAATCAACTAATCCTCTGCATTTTCTGGAGTTTGGGTCCAGTGGGCGGTCCTATCTGTGACTCGCAGCTTTCTCGATCACTGATAGCACCGCCCACTGGACCAAAAACCCCAGAAAGAGCAGAGGTATAAATGATCATAACAGGTTATATTGAATATCTTCTCACAAAACTATATATTGATCTACTCTGCTTTCCCTGCTGTATAGCATGCATGATTTTTAGCCGCAGATATATGCATTAAAAATCCCATTGAAAGTGAACAATCCTTTTTAATAATCACTTTTCGTTTAGGACATTAAAGATCCAAAAGAAGCCGGAAAACAAATGATCCGGGAGCTGGTCCACAACCTCCTCATGGATCTGTGCTGCTCCATGAAGCATGGTATTAACTTCTATGACCCAAGTCTGGGGACAGCAGCAAGGTGATTTTTTTTTTTGGGGGGGAGGGTGGGGGGTTGTATGACTCTCCAGCCAGTTGTGCTGTAATTAACATGGGGATACACACAGGGGAAGATTTAAATACATTTATGGAAAAATGCAGCCATTATGCATTGCAGTAATTTAGATAGTGTCCTTCATTTTGTCTGGTTTACTCTGTCGCCTCATTGGGGGACACAGGACCATGGGTGTTATGCTGCTGTCCACTAGGAGGCGACACTATGCATAATCTGAAAAAGATTAACTGTGGCTCCTCCTGTGCAGTATACACCCCTGGACGGCATCAGCCTTCCCCAGTTTTTGCTTAGTGTCGCATAGGAGGCACACCTAAGATTTTTTACTCCGTTTTTTCCGACGGATTACAGATGAAGAAAAGTGGGCCTCCTGTGAGACTCCCGGCATGGCTCCTTCCTCGGCCCCTATTATGGGGTGCCCGGTTGAAGTAGAGATGGCTATTCCCCATGCCGCACCTTCCCCAGTCCCTCGGGTGCTGGTTCGAAGTCGAGCCCCCCCCCCCCCCCCCTCCTTCCCCAATTCCTTTTGGTTTCTGGGTTGAGGTCAAGGCGAGGATAAAGGCCCCTGAAGGTGACAACAGCACCCTCCCTATCCCCCTCTGGGGGTATTAGGTTGAGACACCTCAGGTAGGGCCTGTACAGGCAGCATTCTACAGCTCCCAGCAATGGGCCAGCACACTGCGCCTGCATCCAGGGACCCCAGCCCAGCTGCGGGCTCCTGTCGGGGCCGGGGGGAGTGCAGGCAGGCATGGCACACACACAGGGCTCCCTGCGCCCCTGTCTCTGCGGCAGCACCAGCTCTATACTGCCTCAGGGGGACCCCAGCCGGGCTCCCCTTTCCGCTTATAGCACCACCGCTATCCTGCCTGTATAAATCCAGGGGGGTCCGGTTCAGATCCGACACCCCCCCCGGACTTCCGCGCCGGCCTGGAGCCTTTCTGGGCATCAGGCATCTAACTTAGGCCCTGGCTTCGGCCTAGCTGAAGCCGCCGCCTCCTCTCCGCCCCCCGGATGACAAATATGACACTCTACAGTGTCATAGAGGGGGTGGATCGAGGCAGAAAGGCCGCGTTTTTACACAGCTTTGCCACCTTTTTTCTCAGCTCTCCGCCCCCCGCGGCCATTTCTACTGCAGCAAGGATTAACCCTGCATCTCCCGGTCAGCAGGACCAGGCCAGCCAGTCTCCGGGGGGCACAGGACTGTGGATCTTTGGCGCTGGACCTAGGGGCAAACTGGTGGGGTAAGATCACAGCTGGGTTGTTTTACTCGGCTGTGAATCCATATTCCCTATAAGGCTCCCCTATAGGGTCCTCTGCATAGCTACCCCTGTAAGGTCCTCTGCAAGCTCTTCTGCACTCTGTGCACTATGCCGGGCTCAAGGTCCAGGAGAACCAGGCAGGACTGCCATTATGCATTCTGCACAGCCTGCAGGACTGCTCTCCCCAGTGGCAGCACGTACGCACTGCCATAACTGTATCCAGACTACTGCGTCAGAGTCCCAAGAAGCCCCTGCCAATGCCTCGGTGTCCAATGCCACACCAGAATGGGTCACTCAGAGGTCGCAATCTATTACGCAGTCTATAGATAACAAACCACCACATTGCTTCAGGCTCTGCAGTCATGCCTCGGCTATGACCGTTACCCAGCAAAGGGAGAGCTTGACTCAGGAACAAGATGACCCTGGCACATCCACGTCTAGGTCAGGACGCAAGCGGACCCATAGGTCAAGTCCATCTGCGTCATCCCATAGCACACGGTCATCCCCTTCTAGGGAGAGACACCGTAGTTCCAGGTCATCTAGACCATCCCCTTCTAGGGGCAGACAATGCAGATCTCCCCTGACCAGAGAAGGCCTCCTCCCCAGCTCACCCAGCAGGGAACGCCTCAGTGATACACAGGATTCGGAAGGCATCTGTGACTCCGATTCAGACAGGGAAACGGAGGGGTCCCTGATCCCAATCCCTCCTAGCAATGCAGCGCTAGTCGAGGACATAATTTCATCCATCCATCGGGTGCTGGACATTTCTAATCTGCCACCAGAGGCCCCAGAACACAAGATCTCCTTTGAAGGACTTCTGAAGCCGCCTAAGGTTTTCTCTAACCACCCAGAGTTTAAAGCGATCCTTAAAAAGCAGCTCTCACAGCCTGAGAAAAAATTCGCTAATCGCAAATATCTGGAGGCAAACTACCTTTTCCCACAGAAGGACACAAAGGAATGAACAGATCCACACGAATTGGACCCCCCCAGTCTCTAGACTAGCAGCACAGACCCTCTTTTCACTGCCAGATAGCTCAACCCTCAGGGACGCAGCAGACCGGCAGGTAGAACGCATGGTCGTTCAATTTTTCGAGGCAGCAGGGGCCTCCCTGGCTCCCGTGTTCGCTTCAGGTTGGGCTGCCAAGGCCATCCTGGCTTGAGCCAAAAATTTACAAGCTGGCCTCCAAGCATCTGCTCCTGAGCTGTCGGACCATGTGGTTCAAATAGCAGTTGTAACAGATTACATGCTTCATGCAGCTCTGGATTCAGCAAGGGGCGTAGCGGGGATAGCATCAAACGCCATCACGATTCGGCGTATCATCTGGCTGCGGAATGGAAAGCGGACGCAGCCTCAAAGAAGTCCCTCACGCACCTCCCGTATCTCAGTGGGTGACTTTTTCGGTGAAGAGTTGGACACATTGATATCCAAAGCCACCGGGGGTAAGAGTACCTCTCTCCCTCAACTGAAACCTATACGCACTTACAAGAAGTGTAACAAACCCGATTCCGATCCTTTCGGAATTCCTCGGGCTGGTCCGTCTCGCGTCCAGCACGTAACCGTTCCCCACACAGGGACAACTCACGGTCGACGCAAAGGTTGGACAAGACCTGGCAGTTATAAAAGCAGGCCAGTCAAAGCCCAAAGGAGGAAAACCTCAGACTTTTTTCCTCCTCATGACTCACGGACCCCGGAAGACATCCCAGCCGTAGGCGACTTTGCTCTTTTCAGCAAGTCTGGATGCCTACTACAGAAGATAGGTTGGTCAGGGAACTAGTGTCTTCCGGATACAAGATAGAGCTCAACTTCCAACTCACCGAACCGATTCTTCCTCTCTGCTCCCCCAAAACCGCCAGCCAAGGCTCGTGCCTTCCACCAAGCGGTTTCCTCGCTTCTTCAAGCAGAAGTCATAGTACCGGTTCCCGCAGCCAGGTGCTTCCGAAGGTTCTACTCCAATCTATTTGTAGTCCCCAAGAAAGGAGGCAGAGTATGACCCATACTGGACCTAAAACAATTCAACAAATACGTACGGGTTCGTCACTTCCGCTGGAGTCCCTTCGGTCCATCATTGCGTCCATGGAGAAGGGAGAATATCTCGCCTTCATAGATATACAAGACACATACCTGCATATACCGATTGCATCTGCTCATCAGAGTTTTTTTCTCAGGTTCGTAATCGACCAGGACCACTACCAGTTTGTGTCTCTCCCGTTTGGACTCGCCATGGCTCCCAGAGTGTTTACCAAGGTCATGGCAGCCACCATGGACGTCCTGCACTCCAGAGGCATAGTAGTCGTTCCATACCTGGACGATCTACTCATCAAGGCTCCCACCTTCAAGGACTGCGAGCTCAGCATCTCAATCACAACCGATACTCTCAGTCGCATGGGCTGGTTAGTCAACCTACAAAGGTCATCACCAACCCTGAGTCAGTCTCTGACCTTCCTGGGAATGCTATACAACACCTCCAGGGGTCTAGTGCCCTTTCCCAGGGACAAGGCACTGGCTCTCCGCCTAGGAGTTGGCATCCTCCTCCGCAAACCCCCTCGATCTCTCCGGGTTTGCCATGAGAGTCCTCGGCAGGATGGGAGCAGCAATAGAAGCGGTCCCATTTGCCCCAGTGTCACCTCAGGCCTCTCCATCTAGCCATTCTCAAGTCCTGGGACAGAAATACTTTTTTCTCTCGACAGGGAATTCCAGCTAATATCGTCAACCAGGAGGTCCCTGCACTGGTTGCTCAAGCCAACCTCGCTAGCACAGGGGAAATCCTTTCTCACAGGTCAGTGGAAGGTTCTGACCACTGATGCAAGCCTGACGGGTTGGGGTGCAGTGCACCTACACCACAGGGCAAGTGGTCCCCAGTGGAAGCGACCATGCCCATCAACATCCTGGAAACTCATGCCATCCTCCTGGCATTGAGGGCCTTCCATCACTTACTGGCAGCCTCTCACATCAGAATACAATCGGACAATGCCACGACTGTGGCATATGGGAATCACCAAGGGGAGACCCGCAGTACCCAGGCGATGCGAGAAGTGTCACATATCCTCCACTGGGTGGAGGACACAGGCTCGGTTCTCTCTGCGGTCCACATTCCTGGTTGGGACAACTGGGAAGCAGACTTCCTCAGACGACAAGGAATAGATTCGGGAGAGTGGTCTCTCCATCCCGAAATTTCTCGCCAGATCTGCCATCGCTGGGGGACCCCAGATGTGGACCTAATGGCATCCCACTTCAATGCCAAGGTCTCCCAACTTCATGGCCAGAACACACGATCCGCGGTCGCTTGGAGCAGACGCTCTGGTTCAGGACTGGACCCAGTTGCAGCTTCTGTACATTTTTTCACCTCTCCCCCTGATATCCAGAGTGGTGAGGAAGATCAAGCAAGATGGAGTTCCAACCATCTTAATCGCGCCGGTCTGGCCCAGACGTACATGGTACGCCGACGTCGAACAACTTTCAGCAGATGCCCTCTGGCGCCTCCCCGACCCCCCGGATCTTCTATCACCAGAACTCAGGGGCTCTCAATTTGACGGTGTGGCCCTTGAAACCTGGGTTCTAACCCAGGCAGGGCTCTCGACGGACGTCATTAGGATCATGATCAGGGCACGGAAGCCAGCCTCTGCCAAGATCTATGACCGTACCTGGAAAGTTCTCTTTACCTGGTGCGAATATTGCGGCCAGACCTCATTCCCTTCTTCCCTCCCCGAACTACCTGTTTTTTTTTCTCCAATCGAGTCTGGAGGCCAGGCTGCCCCTGGGCTTGCCTAAGAGCCAGGTGTCAGCCCTCTCAGTGCTTTTTTTTCAAAGGCGCATTGCTATCAAGCCGCGAGTAAGGACTTTTCTTCAGGGGGTTTCCCGATTGGTTGCCCCCTACAGACGACCACTAGAAACGTGGGACCTCAACCTTGTCCTGACAGCATTGCAGGAACCACCCTTCGAACCCCTTAAGGAGGTCCCGCTCTGCCTTCTCTCCCAGAAGGTGGTTTTCCTGGTGGCAATCACCTCGCTACGCAGGGTGTCTGAACTGACAGCACTCTCCTGCAGACGGACCTTCCTGGTTTTTCACCAGGATAAGGTAGTTCTCCGTACGGTCCCATTCTTCCTTCCGAAGGTTGTGTCCAACTTCCACCTCAATGAGGAAACTTTTCTGCCTTCCCTTTGTCCGGTCCCGGTTCATAGAGTGGAGAAGGCTCTGCATGTGCTTGACCTTGTCAGGGCATTGCGTATATATGTGTCTAGGACTGCGTCCTTCCGGAGGTCTGATCCCTTTTCCTTCTTCCGGAAGGCGGTCGCAAGGGTCTGCCAGCTTCCCAAGCTACCCTTGCCAGGAAGATCACATCCACCATACAATAGGCCTTAAGAATTCTCTTCCAGCCGGTATTACGGCACACTCTACACGGGTGGTAGGGGCCTCCTGGGCCATTCGGCACCAGGCTTCGGCACAAAAAGTGTGTAAGGCGGCCACTTGGACTAACCTACACACGTTTACTAAACACTACAAGGTTCATACCCAGTCCTCAGCGGACGCGAGCCTGGGTAGATGTGTTCCGCATGCGGCGGTGCCCCAAGTATAGGGGCCTGTCTGCACAATATTCGTCCATTGCTTCCCACCCAGGGACTGCTTTGGGATGTCCCATGGTCCTGTGTCCCTAAAAGAGGCGACAGAGTAAAGGAGATTTTTGTGTACTCACCGTAAAATCTTTCTCTTAGCCTCTAATTGGGGGACACAGCTCCCACCCTGTTGCCCTTTTCGGGCCGTTGTTACTGTTGAGTTCTCATATTGTTCTTTGAGCTCGTACATAGTGGCCTTCTTATAGGCATGTCTATGTTATTCATGTTACATTCCTCCTACTGCTTTTGCACAAAACTGGAGAAGGCCGACGCCGTCCACTGGTGTATACTGGAGAGGAGGAGCCACGCTTAATCTTTTTCAGATTATGCATAGTGTCGCCTCCTAGTGGACAGCAGCATAACACCCATGGTCCTGTGTCCCCCTATTAGAGGCTAAGAGAAAGAGATTTTACGGTGAGTATACAAAAATCTCCTTTTCCTACATTATTTTTCTATTTTGTGTCTCTAAACCATTTGTTTTGCTAAAGAGGTTTCGTTAAAAAATGTTGCACCCTTTAACTTTTATAGCCTTAATGTATCCGAGGACTTAGCAGATTGCAGAGCAAGTTAAAAAAATAATTAAAAAATACTGCAGGTTCTCCTTAAATTTTTTAAGAAAGTTTTTACAAATATATTTAATATTTTAAAATAAAAATAGATATTATAAAATTAAATAAAATAATATTTTATATGTGCTGGTATTATGTTTTATGACTAGGGCTGGTAATCTGGTCCTTCTTCGTTTTCTTGTTGGACTGAAGACAGCAACTGAAGATGAATTAGTGGGCGCCCTGGTGGTAAATGTACTGAAAGTTTGTCCGGATTTGCTTGGTCGCTACTTTAAGGAAATTCAGTACTCCTTTACTCCTCGGGTCAAGTCAACTTGGCTGGATAATATACGACTGCTTAGAAAGGTCAGAACCAGATGTCGTCCTCTACATCCCCTCATTCTCTGTGGATAGTATGATGGGAATTATTAAAACAGCATTTTTCGCTGTATTTTGTGGCCATTTTGTTGGCTTTTTTCACTAACACATGTTACTTTAACGCCTTTTTGACATCTGGCGTACAAGTATGGCGCATGTCAGGTGGAGGTTTCTGGAGCAAGTCCAGGAGCTGTGCCCTCACCATCCACCGAATCTGCCTTTAACAGCAAAGCTCTGACCTCTGCTGTCAAACACATTTAATGGCGTTGTTCATCTGCCACAAGGCAGGCGGCCCACTTCGGGCGTTTATCGGCCCATGGACAACCTGATCAGCATGGCATCTGGTGGCCTCCTGAACAACCCCCATGGCTGCCATGTTTGGACTCCTGCAAAGCCCAGCCATCCAAACATTTAAAGGGGTATTCCCATGACCAAGATCTTATCCCAGTATGTAGTAGGTGTAATAATATATTATCAATTGCCTCCAATTAGAAATGTAGTATAGTTCTTCAGATAGCCTATGTCGTGGACACCATTTTCAGAATATTGCAGAAGCTTAGGTATCCCTGGTTACGACCACTCGTGCAGTGACAGTCAGCTGTTGGTGGTCGTAACCATGGATACCCAAGCTACTGCAATGCCCTACAGTGGGTAAGCGACACAGCGAATCAGAAGAACTATACTTCTGTTCTAATTGGAGGTGTTTGCTAATATTATTATTATGCTACCTACTACATATTGGGGATAGGATATCAGAGATGAGCATACCCTTTTTAAAGATGATCAAAACATCTCCAGTTCCCCAATTTGGCATCAATAGAAATTATAAGCTCGCTACTCAGAAACAAACTCTCACAGAGGTGTATTGGTGGAAAAATATAGTTACAGGCCTCATAAAATGATGAGTTATCGTGAAGTCTGGTGCTTTTAATTAAACCAGCTTGGCAGCATCCTTTACTGTAGGAACTTTATTAGGGACTTAAGTCTTATTTAGCAAAATCGCCATCCTGTGGCTGCCCATTGTTTTCTTAAATCAAAAGCGCAGCCATGTAATGGTGATGGGTTCTCTAATAATAATAATAAGGGCTTCACTTATCAAGATTACATGAAACTGCCTTCTTTGCCCATAGCAACCAATCAGAGCTCAGCTTTCAGCATTCCACTGCAGTATTTGAAATGAAACCTGAGCTCTGATTGGTTGCTATGGGCAACTAAAGACAGTTTTGATAAAGGAGGCCTAGTCTGTGACGAAGGCCTAACTCCATACAATCTAGTATAAAGGACTGATTCTGTCAGTTTGTTATACACATTTGTCTCTAGCTACTACTGGGTGACATTCTTATAAGGGTCTGTAATAAAAAATAAAACACACATTGGTTAAAATAATACATTTATTTCTATAGTGGCAACATAATTCGCATCACTTTGCAAATGGGAGAGGACATGTATGTAAGACATTACAGAGCAACACATAGTTACTCAACAAGAAGAGTGAAGGCGCTGCGCACAAGAGCTGACAATCTATAAGGGTTATCACTCGGCTTTACCTGAAAGATACCTAAGGGCCGCCTATCATATGGCATGTGTTGGTCTTCAGCAGATGAACCCTGGTATTGTGTTCACAATCGGGCAGAAATTGGCTTGTGTTTTCAGATGCAGCATTTAGTTCCTTCAAAGTTAGCATTGTTATACTACGGACCCAACACTGCTTCATGGCTTCTAAAGAGAATTCACAAGCCAGATCTTAAGAAAATGCTAAATAGATCGTTTACCGGCCTGACTAACATGACTTGTAGTTTACTGATGGTCACACTTGTCTTTTCAGATTTATGAGGCCCAGCCTCCAGTATCAGTGGCTTTCAAGACCGCAGAGTTTGTCCCGCTCCCCCGTCTGATAAATATGGTGATGATAACGACTGTGGCTCCTGTTTGTAACAAGACAATGTTCACTCAAGGGTTAAATGTGAGTTCATTACATGGTATTGATGTAGTTGCTAGCTGGGCTATTCTTCCAAGGATATGGACACCTTTGGGGGCGGTGTGTATGTGTAGATATATATATATATATATATATATATATATATATATATATATATATATCTAATATTTTTTTTTTCTTGCTTAAATGCATAGTCTTGCACACTCATGCCTGCAGAACCAGATTAAATGACTTTGCCCTGTTAGGATACTCCGATGTCAGTGCCAGGAACTGATCACGTGACCATAAGTATGTGATTTGCATACATGTGGTCACGTGCAGACTAGACGTGCACTCTTACTCAATGCAAGTGTATTGAGCAAGGCCGGACATGTCTAGTCGGATTGTGGCCAGTAAGCATATCATACTGGCGCTGGCACTGAAGAATCCACAGAACGCGCAGAACTTGCACTTTGAGGATTCACAAGTCTGCAGTCACATAGTGACTGACTGCAGACTTGTTGTTTTTAAACCTTGACAACCCTTCTAACTAAAAATCTGTTTGTGAGCATGTTCCCATAAGAAGATTATTTGTTTTCTGTATTTTACCAATCTGATTGTAGCTGATTAGTGACCACAAAAGACATCAAAGGAGAGCTGAATGTTCATGTGACAAATCTGCTAAAAAAAAAAGACAGAAGAGTGACTAACTCACCTTAAAAATGAGCATACTGACTGATTCCCAGTTAGCTCACTCTGCAGCAGGCAACAATCAGCTCAGCACAGAGTCTTCAGAAGGCAAACTGTGGAAACTTTTTTTTAAATCGCAAAATTTATTTGTAGCCCAATGTAGTAGACTGTCAGTGTCGGCGTACCCGCCCGAAAGTTATGTATGTTTGACGCACGTTCGCTCTGTCGGCACCATTGTGGTCTATGGTCCTGTCAGTGCATAGGTAGGCTCGAATCCTGTTTTGCATGGGGTTCAGACACAATCCCCAACTGGACCTGAACCCATTGTGAGAGCCCCCTAAAATACATGCAAAAATCTAATAGCTGGGTGTCCTGGTCTGTTCTTTCATACTAAGTGTCTTTTGGTGTTTAAAACCTCTTTAATAATTTGATTTCCTTGATTTGTGAGATCACATTCAGATTTTCTGTCTGAATATCACCAATCCTGACCCAGGGGAACTTGGAGCCGGTCTCGAGTGTGAAGACCCTGCAAATTTGGTGGCATAATGCCAGCATATACCATCACTGTCGCATCTGTGAGCTTATGGCTAAGTTAGTTGTGCAACGCAAAAAAGAAAAAAAAAAGACGACTTTTCTAAGAATATCTGTCACAATGTCTCCTGGTCTTAGCCTGGGGAAAAAAAAAAAGCAAACTGATCTGTGAACCGCCACATAGATTATAAGTGGTGTTCAATTGGTGAGGAACACAAAACATGGATGTGAAAAATTGATGTCTGAAATCATGTAAATTCTAAGCTATGACGAAAGATGGACACGCGTGCATTACTAGGCTCGGCTACATTCCTACCAGGTCAGGGTTTGCTTGGCTGTGAGACTGCTTTATCTAATATATAATTGCCTAGAATACTACTTCCTGCAATTTGTGCCAACTTCCGTGGCTTTGTCCGGAGCTATTGTCCGGAGCTATTGTCCGGAGCTATTGTCCGGAGCTATTGTCCGGAGCTAATGTCCGGAGCTAATGTCCGGAGATAATGTCCGGAGCTAAGTGACGTCACCAGTGTCCTACACCCAGGCAGAGCACAGGGGCCCCAGACAGCATATGGGGCCCCAGGCAGAGCACAGTGGCCCCAGGCAGAGCACAGGGGCCCCAGGCAGCATATGGGGCCCCAGGCAGAGCACAGTGGCCCCAGGCAGAGCACAGGGGCCCCAGGCAGCATATGGGGCCCCAGGCAGAGCACAGTGGTCCCAGGCAGAGCACAGGGGCCCCAGGCAGCACATGGGGCCCCAGGCAGAGCACAGGGGCCCCAAGCAGAGCACAGGGGCCCCAGGCAGCATATGGGGCCCCAGGCAGAGCACAGGGGCCCCAGGCAGCATATGGGGCCCCAGGCAGAGCACAGGGGCCCCAGGCAGAACATGGGGCCCCAGGCAGAGCACAGGGGCCCCAGGCAGCATATGGGGCCCCAGGCAGAGCACAGGGGCCCCAGGCAGCATATGGGGCCCCAGGCAGAGCACAGGGGCCCCAGGCAGCATATGGGGCCCCAGGCAGAGCACAGGGGCCCCAGGCAGAGCACAGGGGCCCCAGGCAGAGCACAGGGGCCCCAGGCAGCATATGGGGCCCCAGGCAGAGCACAGGGGCCTTAGGCAGCATATGGGGCCCCAGGCAGAGCACAGTGGCCCCAGGCAGAGCACAGTGGCCCCAGGCAGAGCACAGGGGCCCCAGGCAGAACATGGGGCCCCAGGCAGAGCACTGGGGCCCCAGGCAGAGCACAGGGGACCCAGGCAGCATATGGGGCCCCAGGCAGAGCACAGGGGCCCCAGGCAGCATATGGGGCCCCAGGCAGAGCACAGTGGCCCCAGGCAGAGCACAGGGGCCCCAGGCAGCATATGGGGCCCCAGGCAGAGCACAGTGGTCCCAGGCAGAGCACAGTGGTCCCAGGCAGAGCACATGGGCCCCAGGCAGCTTATGGGGCCCCAGGCAGAGCACAGTGGCCCCAGGCAGAACATGGGGCCCCAGGCAGAGCACAGTAGCCCCAGGCAGAGCACAGGGGCCCCAGGCAGCATATGGGGCCCCAGGCAGAGCACAGTGGCCCCAGGCAGAGCACACACCAAATCGGAGGCCGAGGGGCCCCGCCAACCAAATCGGAGGCCGAGGGGCCCCGCCAACCAAATCGTAGGCCGAGGAGCCCCGCCCACCAAATCGAAGGCCGAGCGGCCCCGCCCACCAAAGCGGAGGCCGAGGGGCCTGGCCCCGCCCACCATATCGGAGGCCGAGGGGCCCCGCCCACCATATCGGAGGCCGAGGGGCCCCGCCAACCAAATCAGAGGCCGAGGGGCTTCGCCAACCAAATCGGAGGCCGAGGAGCCCCGCCCACCAAATCGAAGGCCGAGCGGCCCCGCCCACCATATCGGAGGCCGAGGGGCCTGGCCCCGCCCACCAAATCGGAGGCCGAGGGGCCCCGCCCACCAAATCGGAGGCCGAGGGGCCCCGCCCACCAAATCGGAGGCCGAGGGGCCCCGCCCACCAAATCGGAGGCCGAGGGGCCCCGCCCACCAAATCGGAGGCCGAGGGGCCCCGCCCACCAAATCGGAGGCCGAGGGGCCCCGCCCACCAAATCGGAGGCCGAGGGGCCCCGCCCACCAAATCGGAGGCCGAGCACAGGGGCCCCAGGCAGCATATGGGGCCCCAGGCAGAGCACAGGGGCCCCAGGCAGCATATGGAGCCCCAGGCAGAGCACAGGGGCCCCAGACAGCATATGGGGCCCCAGGCAGAGCACACACCAAATCGGAGGCCGAGGGGCCCCGCCAACCAAATCGGAGGCCGAGGGGCCCCGCCAACCAAATCGAAGGCCGAGGGGCCCCGCCAACCAAATCGAAGGCCGAGCGGCCCCGCCCACCAAAGCGGAGGCAGAGGGACCCCGCCCACCAAATTATTCTTACATTTGAATAAATAAAGTATATATGGATTCTAGACTCCCGATTCTTTAGAATCGGGCTGCCGTCTAGTTTTTCTATAATTTTGTAATATTAATTGTATGTCAATTGTTCATTATTACAACATAATAATCTTTTATAATGATCGTCTTAGGTGCCAAACAAAATAGTGAAACACACCGTCCTGTCGCTCATGTCCTCCCTCCTGAAAAGGGCAGAGGAGAACATCAATCATTGCCTTAAAGAAGACGTCTGGCAGAAGTCTGACATCTACACTCCCGCGACCATGGCTGATTTTGCCCAGAAATATAGGGAAGCTCTGGGCAAGGTGAGGATGGCACCGCTATGTATACATAATACGTGAATGGAAAAAAAAAAAAAGTTTCCTCCCTTAAAGGAAAATTTTCTTCCATAGTAATTGATAACATATCACTCTCGGGACTTCATGATATGTAGAATGTGCTTCTCCTACAACCATGCCACCGGCCGGGCAGGGAGCTGCACCGCCGCCCCGTTGTGAAGAGTCGTGTACTGATGTGTTCTGCTCTTCCTTTTAGCTTTTGCCCGATGTGAACACCGTCGTATCCACCTGGCAATCCCTCCTAAAGCAAGAAGAGACTGCTGAAAAGGGAGAAGATGTTAAAGCTCTCGAAGTAAAACACGTGACCGCCGTAACTAACGAATTTCCAGAATTGGCAGCGGAGAAGAATAGTAAGTAAATCTTGGAAAAAAAAAAAAAATCACAAAGACACAAATGTGAAAAGATTAGTCATAGTGACAACCAGTCTGGCTGTTTTTATAGTTGCCAGTAGGGTTATCCTCTAGCCTTCCATATTATTTAGCTATTTTTGCAGTGCTACATCCAGGGATTCTCTAGTCGCACACATCGGTGACGTATCGTTGAAGGTTTGGTAGTTGAATACTATAGACTCTGCTCATTTCCAGGATGAAATGAAAGGGAAACTAAGAAAACACACTGCCACTTTGCCTGCTGTCAGCTCCGCTCACTGTCCTGGTGGCTGCATAGACTCCACTAGCTATAAAGGGTGACTGGAGATAAAGTAGCACAGTGCTTTCTTGGTGCCACCGCCCCTTTATTTGGGGTCTCACCGGTCAGACCCTGCGATTATCTGACATTGTTGGAAGAGGTTACTTTATTACCGATATTAGTGGAATAATACTACCGTAATTCTTTTAACTGAGCAGATTTATCATTCAGGCATCAAGGAAAGCTGGGTGACAGCGACGGCTTGCTGTGTAATGGTGGCCCTATTGATTGTAATGCAGTGCGAGAATAACACTATGAAATTCCTGAATAGTTAATAACTTGACCGATGAGGACGATGCAACCTTTGCTACAACTCCTCACCATTTTCAAGATCTATAAATGCTGTTGTTGAATGGGAAAGGTCGAGCGCCTCCGTGTTCTCTATGAGAGAGCGGCTGTTTGGCATTTCTGGCTGCGGCTTGTAACAGGGAGAACAAAAGGATCAGCAGTCTAAAATCGGACATTCCAATCATTTGTAGACATTAGATTGTCAGCCGCACCCGTTATTATCAGCTAGTTTGGCCCACAATAGTCTAATGTGTAAGAGGAGTTTAAAGAGGCTGTGCACTACCATAGTCTTGATTACTTATCCTTAGAATACGTCCTCAATGTCTGTTCAGTCGGGGTCCGGCACCCCCACCAATCAGCTGTCATCGGTGGCGGCCTTCGGCTGGAAATAATCAATTGCGGGGCTGACTGGCTTCTGGTACTAGAGGGTACTACATATCCACCTCCTATTGACTTGAATAGGACCCGGATGTGTGCTACCCTGCTGCAGCCACTACCAAAACGAAGTGAGTGCTTCCGGCCATCACCGACACGGATGACCGCTGATTGGCGGGGGTGCCGGGTGTCAGACCCTGACTGATCAGGCATTGATGACCTATCCTAACGACGAACCATCAATGCTAAAGTAGTGGACAACCGGTTTAAATGACAATTGTGTCCTGTCTAGTTAATCCACAGTGAGCCAACAATAGCAAAATCTTATTTAGGCCCACAATTCTTCACATACCTGACCTTCTTACTTGTGTCTAACCAGCTTTGACTCCAGCATTATATACAGCAGGTGAAATAAGTATTGAACACATGACCAATTTTTAAGTAAATATATTTCTAAAGGTGCTATTGTCACAAAATTCTCACTAGATGCCGGTTACAACCCATCCAATCCACTCAGGTAAAGAAATCAAACCATAGATGTCCATAGATTAAGTAATAATGAGAAATGACCTGGAAAAAATATTGAACACACTTGCTGAAACGTAAAGGGGTTGTCCACTACTAGGACAACCCCTTCTCATACCCCACTCTTGGCGCCAATAAAGCAATAAGGCCTATACTCTCCTCCCGTGGCGGCACCGTTCCTGCCGTATCGGTACTCGCAGTCCCGGAGCTCTCGTGCCGTTGTATGACACGTGATCCCGGTGCCCAGTCAGTACAGGCGTCACTGTCCCGCCTTCAGACAAATTGAACAGGAAGAGAAAGTCAGAGATCAGCTGTAGCCCGGTCTTCCTCATCATGTTCAATTTGTCCAAAGGCGGGACAGTGACGCCAGTACAGACTGGGCAGCAGGATCACGCGTCATACAACGGCACGGGTGGAGAGCGAATGCTGACACCTCAGGAATGACGCCCTCGTGGGTAGTATAGACATTTTTTTTTATTTATCTGGGGCAAGCGTGGGGAATGAGAAAGAGTTGTCCAAGTAGTGGACAACTTCTTTAATACTTCGTACAAAAGCCTTTGCTGGTGATGACCGGGAGCCGGCACTCCACAAGTGAGCATTTTCCATGCATATGGCCACATTCTGACTAGACATGTCCGGCCTCTCTGAATACACGTGAATTGAGTGAGAGGGCACAGCTAGTCTGCATGTGACCTCATGTTTGCAAATCGCATATTTGCGGTCACTCACTTGCCCTTATCTGATGCCGCCACCGAAGATGCGTCACAGCGTGCTGAGTACAAGTACCCTAAGGCTGGACGACCCCTTTAAGCTTAATATAATTCTGTCATGTCCTATTATATGCCTGTTTTTAACCACTAGTATGCCGTTTCCCATAAATTGAAGAACCTAAAACCTCTCGCCATTCTGTCCTTTCTCAGCTGACTTTCAGAGCACCCTGGTGAAGGCCTCTCTCCTGCAGGTCCTGTGCTTGTACCAGAGGGTGGTGCCCCATTTGGTGTCGCAGAGTAACTTTGATTTTAGTAAACTGCTCCGAGGTAAGTAAAGTGCCCTACACCCATCAGGTAACCGCTCTTTTCCTCCCGCCCTGGCCGCATCGCATGGTCTCTGTGACCTACTTTCAAGATTTCTATTGTTAATATAACAAAAAATCTATTCTCTTTTGAAGCTGATTTTGGAGACATTTTGGGCTCACTGGTGGGCGTTAATTGAATTTCTCCCTTCCTGCTTGGAATCCTTTTCTTCCTGGGAGAACAGCGCGGTCCTTCCTGTTTCTAGGTTACCTGCCAGTCTGATTGAGATCTTTAATCGTTGCCCTCGCACTCTATTTATATCCTGTTTGTGACTAATTAAACATCTCAGATCGAAGTTATAAATTTAGGCGTTATGTAATAGAGCCAGAAAAGCAGGAGAATGGCGATTACTCTTTTAGGCCAAGTTTACGCAACTTTTAATGAATGGTGGATATCTAAATGGGACAAAGTCTACTTTAAAGGGCATGTAGGCATACAGCTCTAATATGTACAAATCTACTATATAATTGTCTAAGGGTCACTTCCGTCTGTCTGTCACGGATATTCATTTGTGGCAGCCTCTGTCTGTCATGGAATCCAAGTCGCTGATTGGTCTCGGCAGCTGCCTGTCATGGCTGCCGCGACCAATCAGCGACGGCCACAGTCCGATTAGTCCCTCCCCTACTCCCCAGCAATCACTGCCCGGCGCCCGCTCCATAATCCCCTTCCCCTCCAGTCACCGCTCACACAGGGTTAATGGCAGCGGTAATGGGCCGCGGTGTAACGCACTCGATTACCGCTGCTATTAACCCTGTGTGTCCCCAACTATTTACTATTGACGCTACCTATGCAGAATCAATAGTAAAAATATGTCATGTTAAAAATAATAATATTAAAAAAAAACCTGCTATTCTCACCATCCGCCGCCTTTCGCGCTCCTAGCGTTGCTATGGTAACTTCTCCATGCAAGCGGCAGCTTCCGGTCCCAGGATGGTATGCCAGAAGGACCTTCCATGACGTCATGGTCATGTGACCGCGACGTGATCACAGGCCCTGCGAGAAGGACCTTCCATGACGTCGCTGTCACATGACCGTGACGTCATGGAAGGTCCTTCTCGCAGGGCCTGTGATCACGTCGCGGTCACATGACCATGACGTCATGGAAGGTCCTTCTGGCATACCATCCTGGGACCAGAAGCTGCCGCCTGCACCGCGCACAGTGCCAGGACTTCAACGGGCCTACGGAGGGTGAGTATATGTTTTTTTTATTTTAACTCTGTATACTAAGTGGCTCTGTGCTGTGTACTACGTCGCTGTGCAATATACTACGTGACTGGGCAATATACTACGTGTCTGGGCAATATACTACGTGACTGGGCAATATACTACGTGACTGGGCAATATACTACGTGACTGGGCAATATACTACGTAGCTGGGCAGTATACTATGTGGCTGCGCAATATACTACGTGGCTGGGCAATATACTACGTGGCTGGGCAATATACTACGTGACTGGGCAATATACTATGTGGCTGGGCAATATACTATGTGGCTGGGCAATATACTACGTGGCTGGGCAATATACTACGTGGCTGGGCAATATACTACGTCGCTGTGCAATATACTAAGTGGACATACATATTCTAGAATACTTGATGCGTTAGAATCGGGCCACCATCTAGTCTACTATATAATTGTCTAAGGGTCACTTCCGTCTTTCTGTCTGTCTGTCCGTCCTTCTGTCTGTCACGGATATTCATTGGTCGTGGCCTCTGTCTGTCATGGAATCCAAGTCGCTGATTGGTCGTGGCAAAACGCCCACGACCATGACCATTGCCACGACCAATCAGCGACGCACACAGTCCAGAAGAAAATGGCCGCTCCTTACTCCCCGCACTCACTGCCCGGCGCCCGCATACACCCCTCCAGGTCACCGCTCACACAGGGTTAATGCCGGCGGTAACGGACCGCGTTATGCTGCGGGTAACGCACTCTGTTACCGCTGCTATTAACCCTGTGTGACCAAGTTTTTTACTATTCACGCAGCCTATGCAGCGTCAATAGTAAAAACATCTAATGTTAAAAATAATAAAAAAAATAAAAAATGATTATATACTCACCTACACCACCTTTCCCGCTCCTCGCGATGCAAGAGGATGGTCTGGCAGAAGGACCTGCCGTGACGTCACGGTCATGTGACCGCAACATCATCACACCCTGGGACCGGAAGCTGCCGCCTGCACCCCACACAGGCTACAGAGCTACATCGCGCCTGTGGAAGGTGAGTATATGTTTATTTTTTATTTTTTTAACCTGTGTCATACGTGGCTGGGCAATATACTACATGGGCTGTGCAATATACTACGTGGCTCTGTGCTGTATACTACGTCACTGGGCAATATACTACATGGCTGGGCAATATACTACGTGGCTGGGCAATATACTATGTGGCTCTGTGCTGTATACTACGTCACTGGGAAATATACTACGTGGCTGGGCAATATACTACGTGGCTGGGCAATATACTATGTGGCTCTGTGCTGTATACTACGTGGCTGGGCAATATACTATGTGGCTCTGTGCTGTATACTACGTCACTGGGCAATATACTATGTGGCTGGGCAATATACTACGTGGCTGGGCAATATACTACGTGGCTGGGCAATATACTACGTAACTGGGCAATATACTATGTGGGCTGTGCAATATACTACGTGGATATACATATTCTAGAATACCCGATGCGTTAGAATCGGGCCACCATCTAGTGAGGGGATAATTGAGCAGTATTTGTAGCCTCAGCCTGCACTCTTGTATCACTAATCTCACTGCCAATAAAATAGCAAAAACCGCAGCACCAGACTATACTCGCATTGTATTTGTAGTCTGTTACTATGGTGACACATAGGTCTGCATCACAGCTGTGTACAGAAAGCAATGTTGCTTCATTTTTAGTTTTTATTGCCCTGGGTGAACGTATAAAAGTTGCAAAGCTCTGTGGACCTTTGTAAGTTTTTTTTAAAGCTGTGTTTTATTGATAAACAGCTTACTAATATATAGTATAGTAATCTTTTCCTTGGATAAATGGCTGTTCTGTGTCTGCCACAGACTTCAGTAGTGAGCAGCCATGCATACCGGGGCCATAAGTCTTCCACGTATAAAATATTGACCGTATATTCCAGTGTTCTCCAACATGTGGGTCTCTCCAAATTATTGCAAAACTACAATTCCCAGCATTCCCTGACAACCATTTTGTCTTCTACCCTAGGAATTGTGGATGAGAGAGGGATCCGTACAGAGGTGCCTCCTGTGCTCCAGCATCAGATCCTTCAGGTGGCGCTAGAGCTTCCAGCCACCAAGTTTTCTTGGTTCAAAATTCAGGTTTGTCATAGTAGAGGAGTTTAACTTTTTGTATTGAAGAACTGAAATTTTACCTCTTGATGATATTCAAATATTTTGTGAGAAGCACTTGTGTGAATATGTGTGTGTGTGTATGTGTGTATATATATATATATATATATATATATATATATATATATATATATATATATATATATTTATATTTTATTATAACGTGTGTAATTTTTTTCTAATTATGCAGTGTTTTCAAACCTTTTAATATATTTTTTTTTTTTACTCGCAGGATGCAGCGGATATTGGAGGGGAAAAGACTGTATTTTATCTGCTCTTGAAAATGTTTGTGACATGTAACACAGCGCAACTCAAGTCCTCGACCCGAATGTTAGTTATTAAGGTGGGTTAGGACTAACTTTATAATTCACAGCATTGTTTTTGATCCTTGAGAACGTAGGACTGCGCCTTCTTAGCAGGATCAGGTACCATCCATCTATTAATGTTTTTTTTTTGGAAGCTGAAAAACCGTGAGTGAAGACGTGTCATGGTGTTGTTCTCTTATGTCAGCCACTTTTTCGTGGTGGTTGTGGGTCCCGTTTGTCACTTTAATATTGGCTGC
Source organism: Ranitomeya variabilis (assembly GCF_051348905.1). Lineage (NCBI taxonomy): Eukaryota > Metazoa > Chordata > Amphibia > Anura > Dendrobatidae > Ranitomeya > Ranitomeya variabilis. Next base: position 37,773,274 of record NC_135234.1, on the reverse strand, counting down.
ATGTCCTAGTAACATTCCACCAGTGTTTATGATGAAACAGCTTCTTTATTTGTAATTTTACCTTGCTGGAAAGATTTGATTCCATTGTGTAAAATTCGCTGATATAGCAATAACATATGGCTAATTTGGGCATAAATTGGATATAAATGTATAATTCCTGTTAACCAGTTATTTCCATGTGACTCCTAGATCCTGCGTGATAGCGGTGTGTTTGAGCATACCTGGACTGAGCTGGAGATGTGGCTGAGGAGACTTGATAAAGTACAGGAGAGCTCGCAGGAGGTGGTCATCCACTTTTTAGAACAGGTAAGACAAAGCCAACATTAATATTCAACCATTAATATTCACTGGCGCTGATCAATTCTGATCCTGGTTTACAGCCTCTATTACTGTAGATTTTATTGCCATGTTGAATCTACAGTTTTGGAAGCTGCTGAGGTTATTAGCACTTGTCATGTATAAATCTATTGTAGGAGACTGTTTCTTCCCCAGAGTACTGTGCTGACGGTACTATTCCATTAATTCCTATATACACCTTTTCCATAGAATCTTTGCAAAGTTTTAGGGAGTGTCTGGGACTTTTTACATTGATGACTGACTTTTTTTTTGTTGCTACCTCCAAAGCTGGCAGAAGGGAGGGAGAGAGCAGAACCTGCTGCTGTCACCAAAGCTCAGAAGGGAGGCAGAGAGCAGATTCTACTACTACCTCTAATGCTGACAGCAGGATCTGTTCTCTCCCTCTCTTCTATCTCCAAAGCTAAGGGTACCGTTACACAAAACGATTTACCAACGATCACGACCAGCGATTTGACCTGGCCGTGATCGTTGGTAAGTCGTTGCGTGGTCGCTGGAGAGCTGTCACACAGACAGCTCTCCAGCAACCAACGATGCCGAAGTCCCCGGGTAACCAGGGTAAACATCGGGTTACTAAGCGCAGGGCCGCGCTTAGTAACCCGATGTTTACCCTGGTTACCAGCGTAAACGTAAAATAAAAAAAACACCTACTCACATTCTGGTGCCTGCGTCCGCTTCCCTGCACTCCTCCTGCATCCTGTGTAAGCGCCGGCCAAAGCAGAGCGGTGACGTCACCGCTGTGCTCTGCTTTCACTTTACGGCCGGCGCTCACAGTCAGTGCAGGGAAGCAGACGGCCAGGGACCTGACGGACACCGGAATGTAAGTATGTACTGTTTGTTTCTCCTTCGCCTCATTGGAGGACACAGACCATGGGTGTATGCTGCTGCCACTAGGAGGCTGACACTAAGTGAAAACAAAGAAAGTTAGCTCCTCCCCTGCAGTATACACCCCTCTGCTGGCTCACAGCTAACCAGTTCTTGCTTAGTGTCCGTAGGAGGCACACGGACTGGTCTGCTATTCAGACCCAAAGAACTCTTCTTACTTTTACCTTTTACAACGGACGAAGGGGGCGACGGATTCTTTCATGTTCCGATCTCCCCCGAACCAACAACAGGCGAGCACGGGAGTTTCATCTCTCCGTATCCTCTCCTGCGACGTGGGAAGCCACTGCCTGAGCTGATTCTAGGGGCGACGGGCCCCTTCAAGGGCACCGATCTCCCCCCTCCCTTATCAGACGAGCACTGGAGAAGCACCTTCAGTATCCTCTTCTGCAGCCAGGCCTTATTGCCGGACATCAGCCCTGCCCACCAGGTTTTACCCTCGGCTGTACAGAGGCACCTTCCAGCGTGGCGTCCGAGCAGCCCCCACTGCACCACCACTATTAAGAACGGATGGTACAAGGAGGCGGACGGTTCCTCTCCTCCTCCCTGCGAAAGGGACGATGGATTGAGGTCTTCTCTATCCCTGCACCGTCCAAACAGCAGCGACAGCAAAGTTTTCCTAATGATCTGCTGAACAGAGCTGCATACTCTGCCTTGCGGCAGATTCCTAGGTAAGTGCTGGGTTTTGTGCGGCTGGAGGGCTCTGCGTAACCGGCGGTTCTTTCGCCCTCCTTCCCTTTTTTTCCCAAGCGGCGGGTTTTTTACCCGTCTTTCTCACTCGGCGCTGGCCGGCACCAAAAATTTAACCCCCGGCTTCAGCTGCGTGTAGGCCGCAACCCGGAGTCTCCGCCCATGCTAGGCCGCTCGTTTAGGCTCCGCCTCCCTATTCAGGCGCTTCTCGCTCAGGACGAGAACACCACATATCCTCGGCGGCCATGTTCATCTCCCTGCCGCTTCCGGACACGAGCTGTGTACATCCGGAAGCGGCTGCGGCATCAGTCCCGGCGCTGCTTTCAGCGCTGGAGAATCTAATCCAACGCTGACGGGGGATTCAGGAACCAGGTAGGGAGACGCCGCTCCGACCCCCTGCTCTCCTTTCCCCAACAACCCCTCCGACAGCAGAGGTGGATAATGTAAAAAAAAAAAAAAAAAAAAAAAAAAATTCAACCATTATACAGGCCATAAACGCAGAAGTATTCCCTGGATCGACATTCGGGATTCTTACCCTCACATGCCTATTTTTTCCCCTCTACAATAATCTGTTCGCCTTTCCATTCGCGAACAGCATTTTCAAGTCACAACCTTGCCCTTCAGCCTAGCTATCGCACCAGACTGGTCGCATGGATCATAGCGGTTGTCATGTGCTTCTTGCGCCCTAGAAGCATGGTCGTCCTTCCCTATTTGGTCGACTTTCTAGCCGCTCTTCCAGGACTGCGCTGAGTCGTCTATATCACTTGCAGTACCTTCTCACTTGGGCTAGCAGCTAAACTTGGACAAGTTTTTTCCTCATTCCCAGCCCAGCAGATTCTTTTTGAGGATGATCCTGCACAAGAAGGATCTTGAGTCATGGTCGTGGCTTTTCAACAAGAAGCTCGTGCACTTAGTCTCTCATTCCCGCGGTTCATTCAACTCGCTAGGACGGTTCTGGGGAAAAAGACGACAATGGAAGCAGTTTCTTTCGCTCCGCTCGTTTTCAGTCAGTCAATCAGGCTTTCAAAGGGCAGTCTCTAGCTCCTTTCTTGGAGCCTTCTCCTGGTCCAATGATTATTAAGGAATACCAATGCCAGTCTTCTTCTCCCGATCATTGCACTGGGGATCCGAACGGTACAGCTAATCCTACAGCAGGTCTACTGCCTTCAAGCGGGTCAACTATCCGTCTTCAATTGGATAACGCCACGGCTGCGCCGTCCGTCAACCATCTAGCAGGTACCCACAGTCAAGCACCATGACCGAGGTGCCTCGCACTCTCTGATGGGCCGAGATCTATCACTCCGTGATCTCAGCAGTACATATCCCTGGAGTAGAACACTGGGCGGCAGACATATTCAGCCGTCAGGGTTTCTCCTCAAGTGAGTGGGAACTTCACTCGGAAGTCTTCCATCAGATCTGCCTTCACTGGAGATCTCCAGATGTAGGTCGGATGGCGTCCAAATTGATCACTAATGTACTCCAGTTCATGGTTTGACCTCGAAATCCATGACCATCGCAGTGCATGCTCGTGTTCTTCCATGGTTCCAATTTTCCATAACCCCTCTTCCACTACTTCTGAGATCTTTTTGGAAGCAGAAAGGGCCCCAGTGATCCCGGGAGACCACTGACAATGTCAGGTTCTCTCGCTTGCCGTACTAGTATTTTGTCCGGCTTATTGCGACAAAACTGCAAATATGGAATTTCTTGCAGAGAGTCTTCACCCGTAGCTTTTTCTCTACCGCGTACCGTTAGATCTGTGGGACCTTAATGGTCCTGGGGATCTTATAGTAGACTCCTTTTTTGACCCGGACAGATTTTACTATCAGGGATGGTCGCTCCCCTTATTTCTCTGCGTACCTGTCGTCCTGAGGAGTCTTCAGAGCTCGCCACTCTGTTCTTTCAGACTTTTTTCCTCATCACCATCAAGGCTAGGTTGCCCTCAGGCCGTCTCCTTTCCCTCGTTGCCAAGGTAGTATTGTATTCCCACTGTTGCAGGGGCATCGTCCTCTCATCTCTTTCGGCTCTAGTCCACAGAACGGAATGGTTTCTCCATGATCTGGAAGAAGTATATACTCTGAGTGGGTACGTATCGAGGACGGCGTCCTTCCGAAGGTTGGACACTTTACTTGGGCTTCTCGAGGGTAAGTAGGCTTCCTGACGGTCACAGAAAGGGTTTAGCCATTTCATCGGCCATGTTAGCCTGGTGGATTCTTTTCACCATCCAGGAGTCCTTCCGTGCTAGACGTCAGCCTATCTCCCTGTCTGAGGGCTCTAGGTACCAGACGTCGGCAAGCACGACCGCAAGCTTGCGAATTCCTCCATTCCGCATGCATTCTTGAAGCACTATAATTCACACACTTCCACAGATGTCAGTCTGGGCAGGCGGACTCTGCAGGCCGCGGTTACGCACTTGTAAGTACCGGTTACAACGGCCTGATCTGATGTTGTCCCCACCCAGGGACTGCTTTGGGATGTCCCATGGTCTGTGTCCCCCAATGAGGCGAAGGAGAAATAGGGATTTTTGTGTACTCACCGTAAAATTCTTTTTTCCGAGCCAATCATTGGGGACACAGCTCTCTCCCTATTATTAGTTTGTGCTTGTTTTTTATAATTTTACATGCTATTCTCTCATATGTAATGTTACATGCTATACGCTCATATGTTATTGATCTCCTACTGCTTTTGCACCGAACTGGTTAGCTGTGAACCAGCAGGAGGGTGTATACTGCAGGGGAGGAGCTAACTTTCTTTGTTTTCACTTAGTGTCAGCCTCTTAGTGGCAGCAGCATACACCCATGGTCTGTGTCCCCCAATGATTGGCTCGGAGAAAAGGATTTTACGGTGAGTACACAAAAATCCCTATTTTTTTTTTTTTACATTTACGATGGTAACCAGGGTAAACATCGTGTTATTAAGCGCAGCCCTGCGCTTAGTAACCCGATGTTTACCCTGGTTACAAGCGAACGCATTGCTGGATCGGTGTCACACACACCGATCCAGCGATGACAGCGGGAGATCCAGCGACGAAATAAAGTTTCAAACGATCTGCTACGACGTACGATTCTCAGCGGGGTTCCTGATCGCCGCTGCGTGTCAGACACAGCGATATCGTATGGATATCGCTGGAACGTCACGGATCATACCGTCGTAGCGATCAAAGTGCCAATGTGAGACGGTACCCTAACAGAAAGGAGGGAGAGAGCAGATCCTACCTCTACCTCTAAGGCTACTTTCACACTAGCGTCGTGCACTGCACGTCGCTATGCGTCGTTTTGGAGAAAAAAACGCATCCTGCAAAAGTGCTTGCAGGATGCGTTTTTTCTCCATAGACTTTTATTAACAATGCAGTGCGACGCATTACCACACGTCGCAACCATCGTGCGACTGTTGCGTCGGACCGTCGCCACCAAAAAACGTTGCTTGTAACGTTTTTTGGTGCGTCGTTCCCGTCTTTTCCGACCGCACATGCGCGGCCGGAACTCCACCCCCGCCTCAGTCCCCTCTATAAGTTGTAAAGCGCTGCGGAATATGTTGGCGCTATATAAATAAAATTATTATTATTAAAATAAAATTATTATTAAATGTAACAAAAATAGATGATTCTGAAGATAGCAGAAAGCAAGCAACATTTCAACCCAATCATGAGTCTTTTTCAAGCATTGCTATTGTGGTAGGCAACCAGGGATAAGTGCTGGGGAATTCTTTCAATGCTTTTGGATCGTGCGGCTCGTTGCCAGGGGGCTGGGAAGAGGCTCCCCTTAGTGTTAGAGGTAGCAGCATTGAGCTGGGAGAATGAATCTCAGAGGGAGCCGAGAAAACAAAATAGCGGAAAAAGTACAGGATATATAAGCTAACGAAGACTGTAGCACCCTGAATACACACAAACCTCACAGCCAGCCTGTATTACTGGGAGAGACACTCCCACAAAAAAAATCAGAAGCTTCAATCAGGCTGCTAACTGCACATCAGATGTCTGAAAATGAATGAAGGAATGAAAGCTGCAAGATGCTGTGGTAGCCATGCTGGTTCAGTATGCCTTCAATTTTGACTAAATCCCCAACAGTGTCACCAGCAAAGCACCCCCACACCATCGCACCTCCTCCTCCATGCTTCACGGTGGGAACCAGGCATGTAGAGTCCATCTGTTCACCTTTTCTGCGTCGCACAAAGACGCGGTGGTTGGAACCAAAGATCTCAGATTTGGACTCATCAGATCAAAGCACAGATTTCCATTGGTCTAATGTCCATTCCTTGTGTTCTTCAGCCCAAACAAGTCTCTTCTGCTTGTTGACAGTCATTAGCAGTGGTTTCCTAGCAGCTATTTTACCATGAAGACCTGCTGCACAAAGTCTCCTCTTAACAGTTGTTCTAGAGATGTGTCTACTGCTAGAACTCTGTGTGGCATTGACCTGCTCTCTAATCTGAGCTGCTGTTGACCGTTTCTGAGGCTGGTGACTCGGATAAACGTATCCTCAGAAGCAGAGGTGACTCTTGGTCTTCCTTTCCTGGGGCGGTCCTCATGTGATCCAGTTTCTTTGTACCGCTTGATGGCTTTTGCAACTGCACTTGGGGACACTTTCAAAGTTTTCCCAATTTTTCTGACTGACCGACCTTCATTTCTTAAAGTAATGATGGCCACTCATTTTTCTTTACTTAGCTGCTTTTTTCTTGCCATAATACAAATTCTAACAGTCTATTCAGTAGGACTATCAACTGTGTATCCACCAGACTTCTGCACAACACAACTGATGGTCCCAACCCCATTTATAAGGCAAGAAATCCCACTTATTAAACCTGACAGGGCACACCTGTGAAGTGAAAACCATTCCCGGTGACTACCACTTGAAGCTCATCAAGAGAATGCCAAGAGTGTGCAAAGCAGTCATCAAAGCAATAGGTGGCTACTTTGAAGAACCTATAATATATGACATAATTTCAGTTTTTTCACACTTTTTTGTTAAGTATATAATTTCACATGTTATTTCATAGTTTTGATGCCTTCAGTGTGAATGTACAATTTTCATAGTCATGAAAATACAGAAAAATCTTTAAATGAGAAGGTGTCCAAACTTTTGGTCTGTACTGTATATGTTGACTGTTTTCAAAGGCCAGTAGAATTGCGATTTCATCTCTGAAGTATAAAACTTAACACAGTTTTTTCCACTCTTTTAATTGTAATATTGTGTCATCTGCTCCTCCAGTTATGTCCTCTGTCGTCTCTCCCTGTGCACAGGCGTTGGTTAAGGTGATCTCTAACCCGTATTCGTTCACTGATAAAGTTTCTGATTATGTACAAGAAGCCAGCATGCTGCAGATGAACATGGGGACGCAGGAGTCAGACAGCGTCAGCATTCCTATATCTCACATTGATGGTTTGTATTTCACTATTCTTATGTCGGGGTAGATAGATTGTAGTCTAATGATAAGATGGCATCGAAAAATAAGGGCATCACCTGCGGCAAACAGATCCGCATAACAGAACAACCCCGTACATATGGTAGATGTACATAAACCTAATCAACATCAAGGCAGCTTTGTCCTCTTCTAGTGGGAGATATTATGTGACCGCTGCAGCCAGTTAGCGGCCAGTGATATGCTGCATATCTGTCGGATCTGGATGAAAAAGCTGGGAAACTGTTCTGTCAAGGCTGCAGCTAATCAGTGGGCGCTGATTGGCTGCAGTCATCAATTGACGTCGCTCCTGCCGCAGGATGAACTGATGTGACTGGCAGAGACATGGTGGGGTTCAGTAGATGGGTATCGGTTCTCTTTGTATTAATGCTTGTTTGGACCTATTTTTAATATTCTATTGTTTAGTGACACTCCTTTAAAAAAAAAATAAAAAATGACATATTGTGTTTACATTTTTCTTTTTTTTTTTTTTTTTGTAAAATATGTATTTTTAAAGTTATGCTATTTTCAAACTGATCACTAAGCCTTAAACAAGACTCACGCTTCCTGTTCTATTCGGCAGTCTCATTTAGCATCATGGACAGTATTACAATGACTGATAACAGCTCTATATACAGTAGATGGCACGGGATCCACCATTCACAATAGGTGATGTCACAGCTCACCTCCTCCTCCTGTACAATGACTGATAACACCTTTATATACAGTAGATGGCACGGGATCCACCATTCACAATAGGTGATGTCACAGCTCACCTCCTCCTCCTGTACAATGACTGATAACACCTCTATATACAGTAGATAACACAGGATCCACCATTCACAATAGGTGATATCACAGCTCACCTCCTCCTCCTGTACAATGACTGATAACACCTTTATATACAGTAGATAACACAGGATCCACCATTCACAATAGGTGATATCACAGCTCACCTCCTCCTCCTGTACAATGACTGATAACACCTTTATATACAGTAGATGGCACGGGATCCACCATTCACAATAGGTGATGTCACAGCTCACCTCCTCCTCCTGTACAATGACTAATAACACCTCTATATACAGTAGATAACACAGGATCCAACATTCACAATAGGTGATATCACAGCTCACCTCCTCCTGTACAATGACTGATAACCTCTATATACCGTAGATAACACAGGATCCACCATTCACAATAGGTGATGTCACAGCTCACCTCCTCCTCCTGTACAATGACTGATAACACCTCTATATACAGTAGATAACACAGGATCCACCATTCACAATAGGTGATGTCACAGATCACCTCCTCCTCCTGTACAATGACTGATAACCTCTATATACAGTAGATAACACAGGATCCACCATTCACAATAGGTGATGTTACAGCTCACCTCCTCCTCCTCCTGTACAATGACATTTGTCCAGAGCAGAGCATGCTCATATTATGCTTTCATACAACAAATGTGTTCAGAAGTGTTAATAAAATGCCTTTGTTTCCCCCAGATGTTATGGATATGGTGGACGTCATTGTGGAGGGCAGTGAGGGTCTGGATGAAGAGGTTGGCTTTGCCCTGGATGAGGAGGCGATCCTCCAGACTTTTCCTTTTAGTGCTCTGGTCACTGTGGCTCTTGAAGCCAGAAATAAGCTGCTATTGTCTGTAGGATCTGGAGATGGTGAGTATTAAGGCTTCACTTGCTGCTCATTTATACGGCTCATTCTTTTTTTTTTTTTTTTACTAATCTCTCTTTTGTTATTTAGCGGGCCCAGTGGTACAGTACCTGTCCGCCATAATGACGGATGTCCTACATGCGCAGCGCGATGCTCTTGCTCTCTGCCTGGTTCTCCAGTCCTATGATGAAGCGCTGCAGTCCTTGGATACAAGCTCCTCGGTTTACAGTAGTCTTCAGAACTTTCATCACTATTACAGCTTGTGGCTTCCTCCGTCCGCTAGAAAACCTCTAGTAAGTGACTAGTAGATCCATGTAAGTGTCCTTGGGTGCGTCACTACGTGGACCTGTGTGCGCCAGTGTATTTATCATTTCACCTTCTCCCCAAACTGCTTAATTATTGCTGCTACATCTTACATTACGGCTGCCGTAAAATCATCCACTGACTAAATGGAGATTGTACAGTCTGTCCTGTGCCCTCCACTCCCAGAATATTATTGTGCTTTTCAAAATATAATCCATCCACAGGCTATGGGATGACTTACTGACTAGTGGGGTCCCCATGGATTCTGAGAATGGCGCTCTGAAGAGTTCTGTCTACATATTGTAGAGGTGGCGCGTGCACAACACCGCCCAGCTTACTGTCTGGGGTTCTGCCGGAGTGCAATATTCACAAGGCCCTGCTCTCTGGATTGGTGGTAGCCTCATTGGTCCCTACCAATAACCTCTTACAGGGGTTACTGAGCCTTGGGGTCCAGGTCTGCATTCACCCTATGTGACTGCAGACTTGTGAATTCTCACAGCGCGCAGTATGCACACTGTAAGGATTTTCTGCAAGATTCTGATTTGCATGTATGAGGTCACATGCTGACTAGATGTGCACGGCCTCGCTCAATGCAAGTGAATTAAGCAAGGCCGGACACGTCTAGTTGGAATGTGGCAGGAATTATGCAGATAGCCTTTTCCCGACATCTGCACTGGAGATCTTTTGACCATGTGCACTGTGCACACTGTGACGATTCACACGTCTGCTGTCATATAGAGTGACTGCAGCGTTGTGTCCCAAGCCTGGACCACCCCTTTAATGGATGCTGTGCCCTTGCAATAATATCTACTGGCAAAGGGTATGTTCTTAAGCAGCATTTTGGTATTTTTTTCTGTTTTTTTTTTAAGGCGGTTCCCTTACCCCACAGGAAAAGTGAGGTGGTAATTCCACATTAAAGTGTGCATTTTTATTTTTGCTTCTCAGCTTATTGATTGTAATAGAGAGAAAAAACCTAAACGGGCCTCAGTCATCATGTTATGTGACCTCCACTCTTAAAGGGGTTTTCCGCCTTAGAATATTGATGGCCTTTCCTCACGTGCGAGAGCTGCAGCCACTTCAAGCTGGATGTTGTGGCCTCTATCAGAGGTGCAGAGCAGTGCTGTTTTCTTCCATTAATGTGACTGGGACATTGCTGCAATACCCCGCACTGTCCGTAATTATAGATGAGGCTGCGGCGCTCCACAAGCACAGCTGTCTGTTTGCCACCACTGATCTCATACGGCTTGCCTATTTTCAGTATAGGCCATCGATAATTTAAACAAGGCTCTTTTAAGAGGGAGGTTTGGGTACCTACGGCCACAGTCCGACTAGACGTGTCTGGCCTCGCTCTATTCCCTTTTATTAAGCGAGGTCACACACGTCTAGTCGGGATGTGACTGCACGTATGCAAATCACATACTTGCAGTCACTCGCCCGCCGGCAACGGAGAATCCACACAGCATGCACATTTTGCGCTGTTAGACTTCACAAGTCTGCAGTCATACAGAATGACTGCAGACTTGGGCCCCAAGCCTGGATGGACAACCCCTATAATGATAAAGGGTCCTACTGAGTAACAAAAAACAGGGTTCTTAGAAATTGAAGCAGAAATAATTTTCTTCCAACAAGACCTCAAGATCAGTGACTGTGGCTCGTTTCTCTAGTTCACAGAGCGGAGTAGCGACAAAATGGAAGCCTCGGAGCAGGAGGGGGACTCCTCGTATGATCTTCTGTTGAAGAAGGTGTTTGTGAGCGGTGGTGCAGGAGAAGACTCCCAGGAGAGCCTGAAGGACTCCATGTCACAGATCCCACAAGATGAGTTTCCACTAGCGGTAAAACACACTCTGCTGTGTCTGAAGACAACTGTGGACAACTTCAGCAAGGTGCGACATTACTACCTGCTGCGTCGCTATTTGTACGTAATTAAGGTAAAGGACACTGGTGAATTGTGCCTGTCATCTGGAAGCATCCCATACTACAGATCACCAGTTTCTTCCCCTGCGGGCTCTATCTCTCATTTTCAGTCATCTCACATCTAGTGGCAGAGATGAGCAGCTATGAAACACACAGCCGTGAGGGATTCCTGCTCTCTTTGTAGCACACAATGGGCAGTGTAGCTGTGAATTCAGCTCTGAGAGGAGATAAAACCGGAAAAAGAAACAGGAGCTTCACTGTGTGTCTTTCTGTTTCTCTTTGCAGCTGCTTCCTTGTCCTCATCCTTCCCTTTGCCATAGACTTCAATAGGCAGCTTTAGTTTGATTTCTTAGCGATCAAGATTTTAAGAATGAGAAGAAGAATTCTCATACATGGAGAGAGAAGCGTTTTACTCTGATAAACTGTATTACAAAGTTTCTTATATTCACACTTACTAATGATTTGCAGTGGAGGAGGTGAGCTGTGACATTACCTATTGTGAATGGTGGATCCTGTGTTATCTGCTGTATATAGAGGTGTTATCAGTCATTGTACAGGAGGAGGAGGTGAGCTGTGACATCACCTATTGTGAATGGTGGATCCTGTGTTATCTACTGTATATAGAGGTGTTATCAGTCATTGTACAGGAGGAGGAGGTGAGCGGTGACATCACCTATTGTGAATGGTGGATCCTGTGTTATCTACTGTATATAGAGTTGTTATCAGTCATTGTACAGGAGGGGGAGGTGAGCTGTGACATCACCTATTGTGAATGGTGGATCCTGTGTTATCTACTGTATATAGAGGTGTCATCAGTCATTGTACAGGAGGAGGAGGTGAGCTGTGACATCACCTTTTGTGAATGGTGGATCCTGTGTTATCTACTGTATATAGAGGTGTTATCAGTCATTGTACAGGAGGAGGAGGTGAGCTGTGACATCACCTATTGTGAATGGTGGATCCTGTGTTATCTACTGTATATAGAGTTGTTATCAGTCATTGTACAGGAGGGGGAGGTGAGCTGTGACATCACCTATTGTGAATGGTGGATCCTGTGTTATCTACTGTATATAGAGGTGTCATCAGTCATTGTACAGGAGGAGGAGGTGAGCTGTGACATCACCTTTTGTGAATGGTAAAAGCCTGTGGTATCTACTGTATATAGAGGTGTTATCAGTCATTGTACAGGAGGAGGAGGTGAGCTGTGACATCACCTATTGTGAATGGTGGATCCTGTGTTATCTACTGTATATAGAGGTGTTATCAGTCATTGTACAGGAGGGGGAGGTGAGCTGTGACATCACCTATTGTGAATGGTGGATCCTGTGTTATCTACTGTATATAGAGGTGTCATCAGTCATTGTACAGGAGGAGGAGGTGAGCTGTGACATCACCTTTTGTGAATGGTAAAAGCCTGTGGTATCTACTGTATATAGAGGTGTTAGCAGTCATTGTGCAGGAGGAGGTGAGCTGTGATATCACCTATTGTAATGGTGAAACCTGTGGTATCTACTGTAGTATACTAGTGATACCTTTCCTAGGTCTAGTTTTAGGCCTAGTCATCAGTGTGACAATTGCTCGCTTTCTGATTTTTTTATTTATTTTTTTTTATATAACAAGTTGATTCACACCACCATTTTGAAACTTGGATTCTTGAATTTTTCATGCTGGGTGCTGCATGTTACATGTGAGTAACGGTAAAGTGCTTGGGATCCAGAAGACACTTATACACGGGAAGCTTTATGGTACAGTACCGGTGTCTCTAACCCAATAGCAGCCATTACTGAGCTTTCCCTGAGTGTCCGATGCCTCACTATGACTACAGTGCCCAGTAGATTTGCCTTCCATTTATTTTTTTGTGTTTGCATTTTGTATTAAGCTCCATGTATCTTGTCATATCCCCTTCCCCAGCACAAAAAAGCTACTGCCGCTCGTCTGGTCAGCTTTTTCCTGGATCTCCTGAGCGACCTCCTGTGCAAGTACCAGAGAGAATATCAAAGTCGAGAAGAACAGAAGACAGAATCTGATCTATTTATTGAAAGTGACTCGGGGATTCTGGAAACTCGGGGAAATACGGTAATGATTAGTGTTGGTAGTTCTTGGTGACATGGCGGTAGCACTTAATTATCTCTATCCGTCAAATAGAAGTGATTGCAGTGGTGGTTGATCATGCTCTGACACCCAGGCGGGCCGACCAGCGATTTACATACATTTCCACCAGCTTCAAGACAAGAAATTCATTTTGTTTGAAAAAACACTTTAATTGCACAATATGAATCATAAACATGGCGGTCTCTAAAGGGTTATTCTCCCATCTTGATGGATACTTTCTGTACTTTTGGATAGTGCTTGGAAAAACAAGCACTTTTGCACTTTACTGCTTATCAAAATTTGCAATTGGTCTTGAGATATTAACAGTTTTCTTTACAGCTTGTTGCCTAGGTGACTGACCACCTCTGCAAGGTACTTTTTAAGCGCTGCACTAAAGCTGTCTGGGGTTAGGAGGAGGCAACCTCGTGCTCCAGCAATCCTGGTCCGCTTTAAAACAGTGCTTACAAGCTCAACAGAAAAGAGCTTTTAAGCACTTATCATGATCTGATGTCCAGCAGAGGTGGTCGGTCTCCAAGGCAATGAGCTGTAAACAAAAGAAAAGTGTTGCCATATCATGTATGGCTGAAGATTTTAACAAGCAGTAAATTGCTAAACTGCTTCTATTAACAAGCACTTTTCAGCAATATTCATCTCTGAGCATGGGAATAATCCTATAAAACATGAGGGGGTAATTAATCAAGACCGGTGCATTTTTTTTGGGGGGGGGGTTAGATGACCCCTTTAAACATTACTTGTATAAGACCAGAACATTTAAATTCTAGTTTTTATTTTTCTTTAATCATCATCTGTTATTGTAATTGTTTTAAAGCTGTTCTTGTGTATGTTTTTATTTATTATTTTTTTTCAGGTCTTGGACGCCATGCTTTCTGTAATTTTCAAACATCCTGTCTTGGAAAGTTGGTTCTTGGCCTCGGACCACCAGTCTGCACCGATGCACAACCTGAACCCCGTCTCTGCTAAGCTGCTATCCTCTCACCTTAACCAGGGTTTAATCCACTTACTGAAATCCAGCGCCCCTCTGCTACAGCAGACCAACAATCTGCATCTGGTAGCAAAATATTTTTATGACATCTCTGTTAGTGTCCTTAAAGTACTCGAAAGCCCCCAAAAGTCTCCATCTAAGATGCCTCCTGCCCTGGCAGCTTTGCAGGATTTGCATCCTTACATGGACACTCTTCAGGTGAATGAAATGACTCTGGTCCTCTTGAAACTTCCTGAAGAATTTCTTCTTGGGTTCGATGATGACTCCTCCGATCAGACATTGACCATCTATGGCACAATTCTGGTACAACTTCTCAATGATAGCCACCGAAGGAAACAATGTCAGGAGGATCTGACGTTCTTGGTGGAGCATACAAGAGGAGTCAGCCATTTGTTGTCAACGTCGGCTGGGTCTGACCTAGAGATGGTCCTCAGTGATGTTCTGCAGAGAGAACCCGCCTTGTCACACGTGGTCGAGGTTGGCACGCTTACGCACTGTCTTAGTAAGATGAACACATCTTCTCTGGCCATTGCTGGTCTCTTGGTGGAGCACAACAAAACACACAGGCTGCAGTTTGAGCTCTGGTGTCTCCATCCTGGAAGAGAGAAGGTTTTGAGAAAGAAGATGGCGACTTGTTTGACATTCATCAATGTCTACTTGAAGACCATGGGTCGTTTCCAGTTTACAAAGCTCACTAAAGGTAAATCTTAAGGCAAGGACTTTTGCCAGTTCAAGGAAGCCATATTTTTTGTGCTGCTTTCCATTTATGGTTATCCCGCTAGAGATGGGTGAACCCGAACAATTAACTGATGTGACGCAGACACCGAACATGGACTTCACCAGGAATCCGTGTTACTGTTCGGTTTCGGCTGCCCGAACACCGGGTGTTTGTCGTGCTGTCATGTGCATGACGGCACGGCAAACACCACTTCTGATCGGCGGTGAAATCCTCACTGCCGGTCAGAGAGCTGCGGTTCCCATGCTGTCAGAAGACAGCGTAAGCGCACTGCTGTGATCGGAGGTATAATGTTCACCTCCGGTCAATGATCTCAGCTGATGGGACTACCGCTCCCATCAGCTGTCACCTGCTGCCACTAATAATAGTGAGTGCAGGAGCTTTTGATTGGAGTATTCATTAGCAGCTCCTGCACTGTAAATAATAATAAAAAATTAAAAAAAAACGGCTTGGGTTCCCCTTATTTTTGATAACTATACAGGCAAAACTCACAGCTGGGGGTGCAACCCTCGGCTGTCAGCTTCTGCAAGGCTGGTTATCAAGAATAGAGGGGTCCGCACAATGTATTTTTTAACAACCAGTCTTGCTAAACCAGACAGCTGGGGGCTGGTATTCTCAGCCTGGTAAGGGGCCATGGATATTGCTGGGAGTGGGGGGTAATATCTATGGAGGTAAACTTTATACCTCCGATCACAGCTGTGCCCGGCTGTCTGACCGGCAAAATGAAAATACCAATTATCGAGTCTTTGTACTGCTTCTGGTCGTCATGTGACCACTGCAGTAAAATGGTGACCATTGATTGACTGCAACGGTCATGTTCAATCCAAGATCTCGTTTACACCGTGGACAAACCAGACCACTGCAGCCAATCAATGGCTGCTCATTGGATTCAGTGGTTAACTGCTCTTCCACCATTGAAAGAGGAAGCCAGTAGACCGATGGGTGACACTGACAGCTGTATTGAACAGCGGCGGAGGTCCGGTAGGTGCATATGCCTTTTTCTTTTCTTTGAGGAACACCGTTGGCTAATTTTTTAAAGTAATAAAATTGACAAACCTAAAAAAAAATATTGTAAAAAGAAAAAAAATATATATCCCTAGTTATAAGGACTATATACTTCATAGAGGCTAGCCCAAACTGAACTGTGTGCTCTCTGATATGTGAAGTAGAGGCAGCGTTGCCACTGCTGCATCGGAGGAGCGCAGTGACTCTGAATCCGACCAGATCCAGCCGACTTGAGAGCAGCGATTGCAAGCTGCATAGCACAGAACGTCCAAAGACTATGCTCCTTGCCTAGGATACCAGCCACCTCTGATAGACTGCAGGGGTGGCTGGTAACCTAGGCAATGCACAGTAGAATTCAAAATCCCTCAGTTCTTGAGATGCACTTTGCTCTTTTTACAAGCAGTCGCCTTAAAGGGCTTGTCCAGGACTTGGGTATTGATGGCCTAGCCATGTTAATGTCCTGTAGGTATTGTTGAAACCAGAAGTTTACATCTACTATATAATAAGACACATATACATGTTTTTCTCATTATCTGACATGAAATCGGAATAAACCTTTCCCGTTTTAGGTCAATTAGGATTACCTTAATAAATATATATATATATATATATATATATATATATATATATATATATCTATCTCATCGTGATTACTCTCTAATCCCGCCCCCCTGCACAGTAGCCCCGCCCCCACACATCACCACACATAATCCCGCCCCCACCCCATTATTACACACAATCCCGCCCTCCCACATTACCACACACAATCCCGCCCCCACCACATTACCACACATTATCCCGCCCCCCCACCACATTACCACACATTATCCCGCCCCCCCACCACATTACCACACATAATCCCGCCCCCCACCACATTACCACACACAATCCCGCCCCCCACCACATTACCACACACAATCCCGCCCCCCACCACATTACCACACATAATCTATCCACCTTCCCTACAGCTCCCACCCAACATCCCCACATTCCCTATCCCTATTGCCTTTATACACTTTGCTTTTGCTTTGGCAAAACTGATCTGTATTTGGTCCTGTCAATAAAGCTTCTTTGAATCTTGAATCTTGAATCAAATCCCGCCCCCCACCCCATCACCACACACAATCCCGCCCCCCACCCCATCACCACACACAATCGTGCCCCCCACCCCATCACCACACACAATCGTGCCCCCCACCCCATCACCACACACAATCACGCCCCCCCACCCCATCACCACACACAATCCCGCCCTCCACCCCATCACCACACACAATCGTGCCCCCCACCCCATCACCACACACAATCGTGCCCCCCACCCCATCACCACACACAATCACGCCCCCCCACCCCATCACCACACACAATCACGCCCCCCCACCCCATCACCACACACAATCACGCCCCATCACCACACACAATCACGCCCCCCCACCCCATCACCACACACAATCACGCCCCCCACCCCATCACCACACACAATCACGCCCCATCACCACACACAATCCCGCCCCCCCACCCCATCACCACACACAAACCCGCCCCCCCACCCCATTACCACACACAAACCCGCCCCCCCACCCCATTACCACACACAATCCCGCCCCCCCACCCCATCACCACACACAAACCCGCCCCCCCACCCCATCACCACACACAAACCCGCCCCCCCACCCCATCACCACACACAATCCCGCCCCCCCACCCCATCACCACACACAATCCCGCCCCCCCACCCCATCACCACACACAATCCCGCCCCCCCACCCCATCACCACACACAATTCCCGCCCCCCCACCCCATCACCACACACAATCCCGCCCCCCCACCCCATCACCACACACAATCCCGCCCCATCACCACACACAATCCCGCCCCCCCACCCCATCACCACACACAATCCCGCCCCCCCACCCCATCACCACACACAAACCCGCCCCCCCACCCCATCACCACACACAAACCCGCCCCCCCACCCCATCACCACACACAAACCCGCCCCCCCACCCCATCACCACACACAATCCCGCCCCCCCACCCCATCACCACACACAATCCCGCCCCCCCACCCCATCACCACACACAATCCCGCCCCCCCCACCCCATCACCACACACAATCCCGCCCCCCCACCCCATCACCACACACAATCCCGCCCCCCCCACCCCATCACCACACACAATCCCGCCCCCCCACCCCATCACCACACACAATCCCGCCCCCCCACCCCATCACCACACACAATCCCGCCCCCCCACCCCATCACCACACACAATCCCGCCCCCCCACCCCATCACCACACACAATCCCGCCCCCCCCACCCCATCACCACACACTCTTCCTGATATCTTGGCTGATTTCTTGAGACTTTCCCATGATGCTGCAGAAAGAAGCAGTGTGTTTCAGGTGTGCATTAAAATACATCCACATCCATAATTCATCATATGGGCAGTCCAGAATTGTTTCAAGGCGTAGTAATCTTAGTGTATATAAACTTTTGACTTTTGGAGTAAGTAATAAAAATGCCTTAAACATTCTCTCACACTCTCTCATTATTCTGGCATTTGGCAAATATTAATAATTATGGTTATTCTAATTGACCTAAAACGGGAAAGGTTTATCCTGATTTCATGTCAGATATTGAGAAAAACCTGCAGATGTGTTCTTTTATGTAGTGGATGGAAACTTCTGGTTTCAACTGTACTTGGTTTAGGCTTTTGCCTTTAAATGAAATATAGATGTTAAATATTTTGCCTTTCATTTTCAGTGTCGTCCGCTGTCCTCCTGGTGCTGAAGAAAGCTTTCTGGGACAGGCTGGTGCAGGAGGCGCTAATGACCGAAACCTCTGAGCGGACGGCAGAACACATGGCTGTGCTCTCAAAATTGGTCACCGTGGCTGAAAAGAATGAGCTGGAGAAACTGATTGACGAGCTTCCCGGGGTCTTGGCTCAGCCTTCTTCTTATGAGAAGTAAGTGTCTGGTGTGACGGACGTAAATGTTCATTCTCTTCATTAAAAGTCATCTCTTCTCGAACGTTTAGGTGACCACCCATCCTGAAAGCAGTGGTGGCTGGACATTCTATGAGGGGCTCCCGGAAGTAGCGGGGTAGTGTGCGGCTTTTTCTAACCGTCCTAAATTCCCAGTACTAAATCTGCACTGCGGCCCCTTCGTTCTCCGGTTCGGTGGTGGTCACAGAGGTCAGAAAGTGACTACATATGATGGCTACATGTTACGGATCCATACAGTGAATTCATGTCTCTGCTGCCTCCTGCCCCTCTTAACTCCAACTTGAATGTTGTGGGTCTGAGCACCCTAAGGCTACGTTCACATTTGCGGCCAGCGCCGCAGCGTCGGCCGCCGCAGCGGCGCCGCATGCGTCATGCGCCCCTATATTTAACATGGGGGCGCATGGACATGCGGCGCACTTGCGTTTTGCGCCGCATGCGTCGCTGCGGCGCCCGCGTCGGGGCGCAGAGGACGCAGCAAGTTGCATTTTTGCTGCGTCCAAATTCAATGAAAAAAACGACGCATGCGGCGCAAAACGCAGCGTTGTGCATGCGTTTTGCTGCGTTTTTGTTTGCGTTGTGCGCTGCGGCGCCGACGCTGCGGCGCACAACGCAAATGTGAACGTAGCCTTAGAAAGCTGGAAAACCCAAAAAGCTGACAAAAGCAAGCAGCCATACTGTTTTTTTCTGCTTTGTGCAAATGGGTTAAATGTACTTGTAAATGTTCATTAGGTGTCGAGCTGCTCAATGTATCAGGTCCACAATGCCCATACACCATGTCCTGTAACAAGTCTCACAGATTCGGAGAAACGCTCCAGTTTCCACTTATTAGTCAGCCTGTTGCCAGTACAGTGCTAAGGTGGCAGCTGTGGGCGCCGTCTGTTCTTACCCTGCTGGCAGCCCTGTTGGCTGCTGATTGTTGCACTTCAGTACATGAGTTTTCATGCAAATAAATGTTATTTGTGTTAAATAATCTTTAATGAGAGAGCGAGACATGGAGATTGACCCAGTGTGAGCTAGAGAGGGCTGGAGATTAGGAAATGTGCTCTATGTGGAGAAAAATATCGGACACTCTTCTTAATCATCAATTCAGGTTTGTCCTTCAGTCCCGCTGCCCCCCGGTGTATAACCGCTGGCCCCCAGTCTGTAATATCCAACCCAACTGCCCTGGTGTATAAGCTCCTGCCCCCAGTCTGTAATATCCAACCCAACTGCCCCGGTGTATAAGCTCCTGCCCCCAGTCTGCAATATCCAACCCAACTGCCCTGGTGTATAACCGCCGGCCCCCAGTCTATAATATCCGACCCAACTGCCCTGGTGTATAACCGCCGGCCCCCAGTCTGTAATATCTAACCCAACTGCCCTGGTGTATAACCTCTGGCCCCCAGTCTATAATATCCAACCCAACTGCCCTGGTGTATAACCTCCGGCCCCCAGTCTGTAATATCCAACCCAACTGCCCTGGTGTATAATCTCCGGCCCCCAGTCTATAATATCCAACCCAACTGCCCTGGTGTATAAGCTCCGGCCCCCAGTCTATAATATCCAACCCAACTGCCCTGATGTATAACCTCCGGCCCTCAGTCTATAATATCCAATCCAACTGCCCTGGTGTATAACCTCCGGCCCCCAGTCTATAATATCCTACCCGACCTCCCTGGTGTATAACCGCCAGCCCCCAGTCTATAATATCCAACCCAACTGCCCTGGTGTGTAACCACCGGCCCCCAGTCTATAATATCCAACCCAACTGCCCTGGTGTATAACCGCTGGCCCCCAGTCTATAATATCCAACCCAGCTGCCCTGGTGTATAACCGCCGGCCCCCAGTCTATAATATCTAACCCAACTGCCCTGGTGTATAACCGCTGGCCCCCAGTCTATAATATCCAACCCAACTGCCCTGGTGTATAACCTCCGGCCCCCAGTCTATAATATCCAACCCAACTGCCCTGGTGTATAACCACCGGCCCCTGTTGTATCACCTCTGACCCCCACCATGCCGTCTGCCATTACTACCATGTGACAGACCGGCTGGTGGTGCAGAGCTCACTGATGCCATCGGGGTCTTGTAATAAGAGCCACTGGGGTAACAAGTCCGTGCATGACATTGTTTCTCTCCTGAATCTTCCCCATCACCTGTAAGTGACATTATTGAATGATGGAAGGAACCGCAGCAGCTCAGCCACGCAGCGGAGACGTCTGCTGACTCCATAGTTGCAGAATCCAGACCTCCTCTGGTATTAACATCAGTACAAACACTGCCCCCCCTGCCGGGAGCTTCTGCAGCCTTACATCACTAAGCACAATGCTGATCGTCGGATAGAGTGGTGTATAGCCACCACCAGTGGACTCTGGAGGAGACGTGTTTGGTGCAGTAGCTAACCACACTTCTCTATCTGGTGTCTGAGGCACCAGTCTGGGTTTGGTGAAGGAGAATGTTTCTCGCCTGACTGCATAGTGTCTGCTGTACAGTTTGGTGGAGGAGGAGAATGCTATGGGTTTGTTATCAGGGTCGGCCTTTTAGTTCCAGTGAAGGGAAACACAAGACATTGTTGACAATTGTTCCAGCTGTTTGGGAGCAGTTTCGGGAAGGCCCTCTTCTGTTCCCCATGACTGTGACTCGTGCACAAGCTCCATACAGATATGGTTGGAGGAGTTTGGTGGGAAGAACATGACCGGTGGCCGCACAGAGCCCGGACCTCAGCCCCATACACAACGCCTTATGTTGTGAATTCTGCTTTTGGGCTCCCTCCGGTGGTTGTAGGTGGTAATGCAGTTGCCCCTGAGTTGCAGTCCTGGTCAGGTGTATCTGCTGATTGCAGTTCTGACTGGTGTATTTAGGTGTGCAGGATTCATTAGTCCTTGCCAGTTGTCAATTGTTGTTGGGAGGTTTGGACCTCTGCCTGGTTCCTCCTGCCTTTCTGCCAAATCAGCAAAGATAAGTGTCTGGTTTTTTTTTTTCCTGTGGCACACATGCTGTGTGCTTCACAATTCAGTGCTATTCTTTGTGTTTTCTTGTCCAGCTTAGATTGTGTCAGTATTTTCTCAGTCTTGTTGGATTCTCTGGAGTGGCAGATATACATTCCATGTCTTTAGTTAGATTGTGGAACTTTTTGTATTATCTGCTGTGGATATTTTTGGAAGGGTTTTAATACTGACCGCCTAGTAATCTGTCCTATCCTTTCCTATTTAGCTAGAGTGGCCTCTTTTGCTAAATCCTGTTTTCTACCTGCGTGTGTCTATTCTTCTCCTACTCACAGTCATTATTCGTGGGGGGCTGCCTATCCTTTGGGGGTCTGCTCTGAGGCAAGGTAGCATTCCTATTTCCATCTATAAGGGTATTTAGTCCTCCGGCTGTGTCGAGGTGTCTAGGGAGTGTTAGGCACACCCCACGGCTACTTCTAGTTGCGGTGTTAGTTCAGGATTTGCGGTCAGTACAGGTTCCACCGACTCCAGAGAAAGTTTCATGCGGCTCCAAGGTCACCAGATCATAACAGTACAACTGGCCCATAATGAGTTAAATGCATCTCAGAAGAAGGGAAGAAAGGTGTTGAGCCATTTTTTTTTCTGCAGTCTGTTTTGTCTTTTTTTCCCTCTTTATCTATGGGTGGCTGAGGAGTCTTGAGCCAGCATGGATGTTCAGGAATTAGCTTCTCGTGTAGACCAGCTTGCTGCTAGGGTACAGAGTATTTCTGATTATATTGTTCAGACTCCTGCTTTGGAGCTGAAGATTCCTACTCCTGATTTGTTTTCTGGTGATAGGTCCAAATTTTGGGGTTTTAAAAATAATTGTAAACTGTTTTTTGCTCTGAGACCACGATCCTCCGGTGATTCCATTCAGCAGGTTAAAATTGTAATCTCCCTTCTGCGTGGTGATCCACAGGATTGGGCATTTTCCCTGGAATCTGGGAATCCTGCTTTGCTTAATGTAGATTCCTTTTTTCAGGCTTTAGGATTATTATATGATGAACCGAATTCTGTGGATCAAGCGGAGAAAACCTTGTTGGTCCTGTCTCAGGGTCAAGAGGCAGCAGAATTGTTTTGTCAGAAATTTAAAAAATGGTCTGTGTTGACTAAATGGAATGATGATGCTTTGGCGGCAATTTTCAGAAAGGGTCTTTCTGAATCCGTTAAAGATGTTATGGTGGGGTTTCCCACGCCTTCCGATCTGAGTGATTCTATGTCTCTGGCCATTCAGATTGATCGGCACTTGCGGGAGCGTCAAACTGTGCGCGCTGTGGCGTCGTCCTTAGAGCAAAGTCATTGTGGCGACGCTTCTCATGTCATTTCAGTCTGCCCTAAGCGGACAAAAAGGATCGCTAGTTCATTTACTATCAGTACTGTACAACCTAAATTTCTGTTATCGGTGTCCTTGATCTGCTCATTGTCATCATTGTCTGTCATGGCGTTTGTGGATTCAGGCGCCGCCGTGAACTTAATGGATTTTGAGTTTGCCAGGCGCTGTGGTTTTCCCTTGCAGCCTTTGCAGAACCCTATTCCTTTAAGGGGCATTGATGCTACACCTTTGGCTAAAAATAAGCCCCAGTTTTGGACACAGGTGACCATGCACATGGCGCCAGCCCATCAGGAAGATTGTCGATTTCTGGTGTTGCATAATTTGCATGATGTTATCGTGCTGGGTTTCCAGTGGTTGCAGGTACACAATCCTGTATTGGATTGGAAATCTATGTCTGTGACTAGTTGGGGTTGTCAGGGGGTTCATAATGATGTTTCTTTGATGTCAATCTCCTCTTCTTCCTCTTCTGAAATTCCAGAGTTTTTGTCTGATTTTCGGGATGTATTTGATGAGCACAATTCCAGTTCCCTTCCACCGCATAGGGACTGTGATTGTGCGATTCACTTGATTCCAGGCTGTAAGTTTCCTAAGGGCCGACTTTTCAACCTGTCTGTGCCTGAACATACCGCCATGCGGAGTTAAGTTAAGGAGTCTTTGGAGAAAGGACATATTCGGCCATCTTCTTCACCGTTGGGAGCAGGTTTTTTTTTTGTTGCTAAGAAGGATGGCTCCTTGAGACCTTGTATTGATTATCGCCTCTTGAATAAGATCACGGTCAAGTTTCAATACCCTTTACCTTTGCTTTCCGATTTGTTTGCTAGGATTAAGGGGGCTCGTTGGTTTACGAAGATTGACCTTCGGGGGGCATATAATCTTGTTCGTATTAAACAGGGTGATGAATGGAAAACTGCGTTTAATACGCCCGAAGGCCATTTTGAATACCTTGTGATGCCATTCGGGCTCACTAACGCTCCATCTGTTTTTCAATCCTTCATGCATGATATCTTCCGGACTTATATTGATAAATTTTTGATTGTATATTTGGACGATATTTTGATTTTTTCCGATGATTGGAAGTCTCATGTGGAACAGGTCAGGATGGTATTTCAGATCCTTCGTGACAATGCTTTGTTTGTGAAGGGGTCTAAGTGTCTCTTTGGGGTGCAGAAGGTTTCTTTTTTGGGCTTTATTTTTTCTCCCTCATCTATGGAGATGGATCCGGTTAAGGTTCAGGCCATTCATGATTGGATTCAACCCACATCCGTGAAGAGCCTTCAGAAATTTTTGGGTTTTGCAAATTTTTATCGCCGTTTCATTGCTAACTTTTCCAGCGTGGTTAAACCCTTGACTGATTTGACGAAAAAAGGCGCTGATGTGGCGAATTGGTCCTCTGCGGCTGTCTCTGCCTTTCAGGAGCTTAAACGCCGATTTACTTCTGCTCCGTTGTTGCGCCAACCAGATGTTTCTCTTCCGTTTCAGGTTGAGATTGATGCTTCTGAGATTGGGGCAGGGGCCTTTTTGTCTCAGAGGGATTCTGTTGGTTCTTTGATGAAACCGTGTGCCTTCTTCTCCCGCAAGTTTTTGCCTGCTGAACGCAATTATGATGTCGGCAATCGGGAGTTGTTGGCTATGAAGTGGGCGTTTGAGGAGTGGCGACATTGGCTTGAGGGAGCTAAGCACCATATTGTGGTCCTGACCGATCATAAGAATTTGATTTACCTCGAGTCTGCCAAACGGCTGAGTCCTAGACAGGCTCGATGGTCCTTGTTTTTTTCCCGTTTTGATTTTGTGGTTTCGTATCTTCCGGGTTCTAAGAATATTAAGGCTGATGCCCTTTCTAGGAGTTTTTTGCCTGATTCTCGTGAGGTCCTTGAACCGGTCGGCATTCTGAAAGAAGGGGTGGTCCTTTCTGCCATTTCCCCTGATTTACGGCGGGTTCTTCAGGAATTTCAGGCTGATAGACCTGACCACTGTCCTGTGGGGAAATTGTTTGTTCCTGACAGATGGACTAGTAGAGTGATTTCTGAGGTTCACTGTTCTGTGTTGGCTGGTCATCCTGGTATTTTTGGTACCAGAGATTTGGTTGGTAGGTCCTTTTGGTGGCCTTCGTTGTCACGTGATGTGCGTTCTTTTGTGCAGTCCTGTGGGACTTGTGCGCGGGCCAAGCCTTGTTGTTCCCGTGCTAGTGGGTTGCTTTTGCCTTTGCCGGTCCCTGAGAGGCCCTGGACGCATATTTCTATGGATTTTATTTCGGATCTTCCGGTTTCCCAGAGGATGTCGGTTATCTGGGTTGTTTGTGACCGGTTTTCTAAGATTGTTCATTTGGTGCCTTTGCCTAAATTGCCTTCCTCTTCAGAGTTGGTTCCGTTGTTTTTTCAGCATGTGGTTCGTTTGCATGGTATTCCGGAGAATATTGTGTCTGACAGAGGTTCCCAGTTTGTTTCTAGGTTTTGGCGGGCCTTTTGTGCTAGGCTGGGCATTGATTTGTCTTTTTCTTCTGCATTTCATCCTCAGACAAATGGCCAGACCGAGCGAACTAATCAGACTTTGGAGACTTATTTGAGATGCTTTGTGTCTGCCGATCAGGATGATTGGGTGGCCTTTTTGCCATTGGCCGTGTTTGCCCTTAATAATCGGGCTAGTTCGGCTACTTTGGTTTCGCCTTTTTTTTGTAATTTTGATTTTCATCCTCGTTTTTCTTCTGGGCAGGTTGAGCCTTCTGACTGTCCTGGTGTGGATTCTGTGGTTGACAGGTTGCAGCAGATTTGGGCTCATGTGGTGGACAATTTGGTGTTGTCTCAGGAGGAGGCTCAACGTTTTGCTAACCGTCGTCGGTGTGTTGGTTCCCGGCTTCGGGTTGGGGATCTGGTTTGGTTGTCTTCCCGTCATGTTCCTATGAAGGTTTCTTCCCCTAAGTTTCAGCCTCGGTTTATTGGTCTTTATAGGATTTCTGAGATTATTAATCCGGTGTCTTTTCGATTGGCGCTTCCGGTCTCTTTTGCTATCCATAATGTCTTCCATAGATCTTTATTGCGGAAATATGTGGTGCCCGTTGTTCCCTCTGTTGATCCTCCGGCCCCTGTTTTGGTTGATGGGGAGTTGGAGTATGTGGTTGAGAAGATTTTGGATTCTCGTTTTTCGAGGCGGAGGCTTCAGTACCTTGTCAAATGGAAGGGTTATGGCCAGGAGGATAATTCTTGGGTTTTTGCTTCTGATGTCCATGCTGCTGATTTGGTTCATGCTTTTCATCTGGCTCGTCCTGATCGGCCTGGGGGCTCTGGTGAGGGTTCGGTGACCCCTCCTCAAGGGGGGGGTACTGTTGTGAATTCTGCTTTTGGGCTCCCTCCGGTGGTTGTAGGTGGTAATGCAGTTGCCCCTGAGTTGCAGTCCTGGTCAGGTGTATCTGCTGATTGCAGTTCTGACTGGTGTATTTAGGCGTTCAGGATTCATTAGTCCTTGCCAGTTGTCAATTGTTGGGAGGTGTAGGACCTCTGCCTGGTTCCTCCTGCCTTTCTGCCAAATCAGCAAAGATAAGTGTCTGGTTTTTTTTTCCCTGTGGCACACATGTCGTGTGCTTCACAATTTAGTGCTGTTCTTTGTGTTTTCTTGTCCAGCTTAGATTGTCAGTATTTTCTCAGTCTTGTTGGATTCTCTGGAGTGGCAGATATACATTCCATGTCTTTAGTTAGATTGTGGAACTTTTTGTATTATCTGCTGTGGATATTTTTGGAAGGGTTTTAATACTGACCGCCTAGTAATCTGTCCTATCCTTTCCTATTTAGCTAGAGTGGCCTCTTTTGCTAAATCCTGTTTTCTATCTGCGTGTGTCTATTCTTCTCATACTCACAGTCATTATTTGTGGGGGCTACCTATCCTTTGGGGGTCTGCTCTGAGGCAAGGTAGCATTCCTATTTCCATCTATAGGGGTATTTAGTCCTCCGGCTGTGTCGAGGTGTCTAGGGTTTGTTAGGCACACCCCATGGCTACTTCTAGTTGCGGTGTTAGTTCAGGATTTGCGGTCAGTACAGGTTCCACCGACTCCAGAGAAAGTTTCATGTGGCTCCAAGGTCACCAGATCATAACAGCCTTAGAGATGAACTGGATGGGACATTATGAGCCCGGACCCTCCCCAACATCAGACTCTGACCTCACAAATGCTCTTCTGGCTGACGGGGCAAAAATCCCCACGGACTCCTCTAACATCTGTAGGAACCCTTCCCAGAAGAGCAGAAGCTGTTATATCTGCAGAGGGCGACTCCATACTGCTGACTACAGATGTGGGATGGAGGTGATCAGGGCTACTGTAGGTGGGATGTGAGGGGTGGGGGGCACATAGTTTTGTGC
This sequence comes from Ranitomeya variabilis, assembly GCF_051348905.1. Taxonomy (NCBI): domain Eukaryota; kingdom Metazoa; phylum Chordata; class Amphibia; order Anura; family Dendrobatidae; genus Ranitomeya; species Ranitomeya variabilis. The sequence continues at coordinate 37,745,580 of NC_135234.1, read as the reverse complement.
ATATATTTTCTAAACCAGACTACCCCTTTAAGGATGATGCATTTTAGATTAGCGTGCCTTTGTGTTCATCGTCGTTCTTGGATCTTCTCCGCCATCCTAATTCTTTGAATTAATTATCGTCTTACAGATGGGCTCTAGCTGACTGTGTACCGCAGGCTGCAGACTGTGCCGGGGTGAAGGGTTGTTCTTGGCACAGGTCTCTCCTGGCAGCCTGTATGAAGTGTCTGACTGCCACATATGGCGCCAATAAAGCACCGGAGGAAGCGGCGCCGGAACAGGAGATGGCTCTGCTCTCTCGTCTCAAGGATCTCATGGTAGGACGATGCCGGGAAGAACCACGGTGCCAATTTTTTATTTTTCTGTATTTATTTTTTATCATCATTATCAATTAGGATAGATTATATGTGACTGTTTGTTTTTTTGGATGTTTTATTGGTGGAATTGATGTATTGCTATTTAGAAGGTCAATGGATGACCTTCTAGGGTGTATTTACACTTCCTTTTATTACAGAGATTTGTTGTGTTTTTTTTTGTTGTTGTTTGTTTGTTTTGCAACAATTTCTCAAAAATCATTGCAAAACATCCCAGACATGGTTATTAGTGGTGAGCGGTCGTGCTGGGAAAAGGTGTTATCTCAGCATGCTCGGTTGCTGACCGAGTGGCTTCGGCAGGCTAAAAAATGTTTGGGTCCCCGCCACTGCATGTGTTGCAGCTAACAGCCGCAGGGACTCGAATATATTTTTCAAGCATGCCAAAGACACTCGGTCAGCACCTGAGCATGCTGAGATAACACCTTATCCCAGCACGTTTGCTCATCAATAATGGTTCACAAAATTGACTCTCTAATTTTTATTTATATATGACTTGTATCACTTCTCGCAGCCTCTAGTCAATGATGACGTCCCGACTGAATGGAACAGCCTAGTGAAGAGCGGACTGAAGTAAGGCCCATTTTATTACGTCCACATAGGACATATTGGAAATGTTTAATCCTGTTACTACCGCCAAAATACAAAAAATAAAAAGTACATTGTGAGTGCCGTAATGGGAAAAAAAATCAAAAATGCCAAAATTGTTGATTTTTTTTTTTTTTTTTTGTTTGCTGCACCTTCCATCTAAAATGCAGGAATAAGCGATCAAAACAAGTCTATAAATTGTACTATTAAATACTACAGCTTGTCATGCTTAAAAAATAAAATAAAAAAAATAACAAAAAAACGTCACTCTGCTCCATCGATGGAAAAATAATAATAAAAAAAAAAAATGTGCGGAGTTCTACCGTCTGTGTTATATTAGCTTTACAGGACTAGTTTGGGGTCCACTTTTCTAAAAGTTGTAAATTTCCTTTAATTTCCTCCTTTCTATTAGGTTTCGCTATCAGGACTGTGCTTTCCTGGAAGCTCTATGTGCTGGGGTGGAGCAGTGGTACGGCCCCGGCGGCCCCTGCACCGAGGCCTTGGTGCCGTTAATGGTCGTCCACATGATGGTGACACAACATTCCCTGTTTCTGCCAACTTTCCTCCGCTCCAGAGACGAGGAGAGCGGCTGCAGCGCCATGCGAGGTTCAGACTTTTACTATCTGCGTTACATTATAAGCGGTATAATGGATGGATTACTACTCTCATCCTCCATCCCGAGCGGAGGGCTTCTCCAAATTTAGGAACTTGGATACATATATTTTTGGGGCTTAAGAAAATATTATATACAAACTGCTGGAATGAGTCTCCCGAGCAGAGCTGTATGCAGGGAAAACAAAAATAATGTATGCATTGTTATACCATAGCATAACCTGCGGGGGCACCAAAGAGCAAATTCTTATGCCGCGCACAACCCCTACAGGCCCGATATCATCGCAGCTCTCTCTTAAAGGGGCTTTTCCCAGGATGATCCTTTTTTTTTTCATGCTGGCCTATGGGAGCAAATGAAATGCTGCAAAGTTTTTAATGAAACCCAATTGCAACAAATATTTTTACCACAAAAACAAATGCAAGAAAAATATTTAAAAAATTACCTATTGTGAATCGAGGATCCTGTGTTATCTACTGTATATAGAGGTGGTATCAGTCATTGTACAGGAGGAGGAGGTAAGCTGTGACATCACCTACTGTAAATGGTGGATCCTGTGTTATCTACTGTATATAGAGGTGTTATCAGTCATTGTACAGGAGGAGGTGAGCTGTGACATCACCTATTGTGAATGGTGGATCCTGTGTTATCTACTGTATATAGAGGTGTTATCAGTCATTGTACAGGAGGAGGAGGTAAGCTGTGACATCACCTATTGTGAATGGTGGATCCTGTGTTATCTACTGTATATAGAGATGTTATCAGTCATTATACAGGAGGAGGAGGAGGAGGTGAGTTGTGACATCACCTATTGTGGATGGTGGATCCTGTGTTATCTACTGTATATAGAGGTGTTATCAGTCATTGTACAGGAGGAGAAGGAGGTGAGTTGTGACATCACCTATTGTGGATGGTGGATCCTGTGTTATCTACTGTATATAGAGGTGTTGTCAGTCATTGTACAGGAGGAGGAGGTGAGCTGTGACATCACCTATTGTGAATGGTGGATCCTGTATTATCTACTGTATCATAGAGGTGTTGTCAGTCATTGTACAGGAGGAGGAGGTGAGCTGTGATATCACCTATTGTGAATGGCGGATCCTGTGTTATCTACTGTATGTAGAGGTGTTGTCAGTCATTGTACAGGAGGAGGAGGTGAGCTGTGACATCACCTATTGTGAATGGTGGATCCTGTATTATCTACTGTATATAGAGGTGTTATCAGTCATTGTACAGGAGGAGGAGGTGAGCTGTGACATCACCTATTGTGAATGGTGGATCCTGTATTATCTACTGTATATAGAGGTGTTATCAGTCATTGTACAGGAGGAGGAGGTGAGCTGTGATATCACCTATTGTGAATGGCGGATCCTGTGTTATCTACTGTATGTAGAGGTGTTGTCAGTCATTGTACAGGAGGAGGAGGTGAGCTGTGACATCACCTATTGTGAATGGTGGATCCTGTATTATCTACTGTATATAGAGGTGTTATCAGTCATTGTACAGGAGGAGGAGGTGAGCTGTGACATCACCTATTGTGAATGGTGGATCCTGTATTATCTACTGTATATAGAGGTGTTATCAGTCATTGTACAGGAGGAGGAGGTGAGCTGTGATATCACGTATTGTGAATGGTGGATTCTGTGTTATCTACGGTATATAGAGGTGTTATCAGTCACTGTAATCTTCCTCTGATGAGGAAACTGCTGGAAACTCTTCCTGAAAGGAGAAGAAGCTTAAATCTAAAGTAACCCCAGTGGCCAGTATGAAAATAGCAAGATTACAATTTTTTATTTTTATTTAAAGGAACTTGTCAATAGTTTTGGCCGATATAAGATTCGGCCACTGTCTTCCAGGGCATATCTACAGCATTCTATAATACTGTAGATAAGCACCCGATCTGACCTAAAAGATTAGAAAAATACGTTTTATTATACTCACCCGGGGGTTAGGTCCAGTGGGTGTTGCAGTTCTGGGTCCGGCTGGGCGCGGTGCTGGGAGCGATGAAAAAGCAAGAGGGCGGTGTTGCAAGAAGATGGGAGGTGCCGGACCTGCGACACCCATCGGACCGGACCCCCGGGTGAGTATAATAAAACATATTTTTCTAATCTTATATATAATCGTATATAGCGGTAACGCTCTGTGTACACTGAGTTTTTGGAACATAAAAATCTACAAATCCTTCACAAAAACTTGGAGTTTCTGCTCAGTTTCCACTCCAAAATCTCAGGACATTACTGTGTGCACAGGGCCCTAGAAGCCCCTTTATATGCCGGCATCATTACAGCCTTCAGTGTCCTTATCTCAGAGGGTTAACGGGAAAGCACAAAGATGGCAGATTGCCGTGTCCTGAATCTGTTCTCAGCACTGAGCGCAGAGACTGTGGCCTTCATATAACATGGCGTGCCATCCTGGCCTCTGCTGGTACATTAAACCCAATGTGTTTTTTTACCTTGCAGAAAGCTTGACCGATCTATTGAGAAGCATCGTCGCTAACTGTCCGTCCGTTTGCGACAAAAACCATTTTGCAGCCTTGCTTGGGGCTTATGGAGCCACCCTCGGTGTCACAGGTACGGCCCAGATGTGACTGCTTGTGGTGGTTATATAGATGTTTAATATGTCTGTGTGAAATTATATGGTTTTATCCTAGATCAGAAAATCCTGCTCCTCCTCCGGGCCTATGAGCAGAATAATCTAAGCCTCACTGACTTCAGGTAATGCACCACAATGTATGAAATAAAGTTCTGCATGCCGCCACTAGAGGGCGCTTTCTGCAGACTGTCGGGACCTGTCACTGCACGGACAGCAGCAGGAGAGCCTGGCTGTGCGGCTGCAGAGAAAACATAGGCCCTGATTCATCATCTCGAAGTTCTTGAAGTCACTTTTTTTTTTTGTCTTGTATTTGCTTACCTTTTGTGTTTTATTTGCTCCAAATTCTTCAAAATGGCGCACTCTGTTCATAAATTTGCCGCAAAATCAATAATGCTTTCTAGCAATAAAAGTCACCAAATCTTTTTTTAACGAAAACTAGTTTTGTAAAGTCGCACGGTTGTCTAAACATGAGGCAAATTCAAAACCTTTTGTCCAGGGGGGTAGGGGCGTCCGTCTGTAAATTTGGCGTGTGATTGAGCCGAAAGTAAAGAGTCATTTGGTAAAAGTCGCATTTTACTCAAAAAAAAAAAAAAAAAAAGATGCAAAACGTGTAGAAAGTAAAGCACAAATGCAAAAGTCGATTAAAAAAAGAGGAAATTATTCCAGAATTTTGGAGAAATGGAAATGATGATGAATCGGGGCATAGTTTGAAAAATTGGCCGGGAGGCTATAGGCCTGACTAGTCCGATGACTTGGCCCTGCACCAGTGATTGACAGGTTTCTCCTTTTGTACACACTAGGACGCGACCTGTCAATCACTGGATAGTGAAGTCGGCAGTAGAAGTCGTCGGACGAGTCAGGTCTTTCCCTACAGAGAAGTTTCAAATGATATTTTCTCCTGTTGTCCGTGGTTTGGGCAGCATGGATCTAGTGACAGGTTCCCTTTAACTTAGTGACTGGTTTTGGCCTTGGAGTAAGTGGTACCAGACCTCGTCCCCTTTTCCCTCCCTGTAGGTTGCTGTTGTGGGGCCCCGCTGCTGTGGAGCATCACAAAACCCGAAAGAGCTTGGGAAAATCCTTATGGCAGCAGCCAAGCATGGAGGAAATTCTCACCTTGTTAGACAGAGAGAAGATGATGAAAACTATCCTAAACTTTCCGCTGCACCGGAAACTGACGGCAGAGGTACTGTGCTGTATCCTAGTGTTCAAAATGGACTCCAGTGAATATGTGCTGTGTAAATTAAAGCAACTTTACATGTTTTTAAAGGGTAATTGTAGTTTCAAGCAACTTTTCAGAAGTCTTTCAGTGTACATAACGCTACTCTCTGGCCTTTTCTCTGTCGGTTTTACACATCAGTGCACGGACAGACGAGAGAGATCTTGTGACCCGAACTCAACAGCCTCATATATAACTATGTGGTTGCCATGTTGGGGTCAGGAGACCCACTGCCAGACCGTGCATTGCCAATCCAAGGACGGACCGTGAAACATGGGATATGTAAAACGAGCATTAATTTGCTATTGACTCTGAGCTGGAGGGAAAAGACTAGCTGATATGTCTCTCTTGCACTGCATAGCACACAGAGAGGGATTCCTGCTCTTTTTTTCTGTAACACACAGATATAATGTACTCCATGCTGTTGTTTTTATAGCAGTACTTGGTAGTATTTAGCAGTGTTGACGTGAATCCAGCTCTGCAGTAAGATAGAAATATTGTACTGTACTTTGTAACAAGTCCTTTGTGTCTGCCTCTACTTGTTTTTATAATTTGCAGTCAGTAAGCAAGTGGACACTTGCTTAACAGTGCAGTATTGTAGATTGTTGCATTATTATTGACTAGTTTTTTGAGGGGTTTTGTAGATCGGTGTGAAATATTGGACCTGTCAGGACTTGACCCTAATAGTAATCATAAATACTTGTGAACGTGAATGTTATGCTGCTCAAGTAAATATCTGAGTTGTAGAAAGCTTTAACTCCCTAGATACGCATTAAAACGGTGGCCGCTAAGGAGCCTTATTTAACGGCAATCTAGAATAAGTCTATAGCGCCCTCTAGAGTCCAAAATTTTGGGGGGGTCGGGGGTAGCCGAGCCCCTGGAGGACACGATCAGGGACATTTTTTACTACATGTGGCAAGATTTTAGACGTAAAATTTATTTTCTCGCTTCATTGGGGGACACAGGTAACCGCGGGTGTATGGGTGTATGCTGCTGCCGCTAGGAGGCTGACACTATGCAAATACAGAAAAGTAACTCCTCCCCGGCAGTATACACCCACCGACAGGCACCAGGCAACTCCGTTTTTGCTTAGTATCTGTAGGAGGCGGACCTGGATCTAACACCGGATCCGCATTTCTTTTTCTTTCAAGGATTGTGTGTTTATTAATCTTTTTCCCTTTCGTTTCAGATACACTTCTGGGGGTTACAGGGTGCAGTTCTTCTCCCCCCGATTCCCCGCATTAAGCGTCCAAGAGAGCAGTGTGGTATCTCCCACATCGCACCCTCTCGGATCCGCTGGACAGGACTTAGTTTGATGTCACCCTGGGGTGTTCATATTTACTTACGGTGGCCAGTCCTTGCCTCTTGGTTTCTTTTCTGCGGCCACGCCCCACTGTTTGGCGCGTTCTCTGCATGAGCAGATGTTCGCAGCCTGCGCTATCCCGTCCAGTTGCCTCCTGTGCATCGCGTACTCTGGAATACCTCTCCGTAGGTGGGGGACACAGTGTAACTGCGCCAGGTCTGTAGATTTTTTTGCTATTCTCCATCCCCGGCTGATTTTCCCCCAGGCAACATCGCCTGCTGACATATTGCTTCAGGTACGGGGAGGAGCAGGTACTAGAACATATTCCACTGCTGACTACTGCCACCAGTGCCACGAACGCTTCTCACAGCGATTCGCTCGCACCTGTCCAAGACCCTCACAGGGGCCGACTTGAGAAAAGAACCAGGATGCTTTTTCTGTCTAGTTCTTCATCCACTTCTCCGGAGCCAGCTGCGTCAGCCGGAATACCGCTGTCTACCTGTTCCCCCTCCTCGCAGGCGGACGTCGGGTCATATATCCTCTCAGTCGGATTCTAACTCAGATGCAGATCAGACTTCCGCAACGCAGGATATGGTTGACAGCCTTATCTCAGCCATTATTCAAACGCTTGAGCTTAAGGAGGAAGAGGCAGCTTCTCAGGACATCTCCATTTCTTTCAAACGGATGAAGCGTCCTTCTAGAGTTTTTCCCAATCATAAGGAATTTGATAACACTACGTCTAAACACTGCGAACACCCTGGTAAAGTTTTCCAGGGAGGAAAGGTTTAGACATTTTATACCCGTTTGCTGCAGACCTTGTTAGCAAATGGTCCGAATCTCCTAAGGTAGATCCACCTGTGTCTAGATTATCCTCCCAGACAGTGCTGTCCATTCCTGACGTGGCGTCTCTAAAGGACCCCACGGACAGACAAATTGAGGCTCTAACCAAATCAGCTTTTGAAGCTTCTGGTACCTCTCTCTGTCCCAATTTTGCCTCTACCTGGGTGGTGAAAGCGGTGTCGGCCTGGGCCAAAACCCCACGCAGAGGCATTGTAGCTTCGGCTCCCGCACAGGAGTTAGCGGATTTAGCAGATCAGATTTCACTGGCTGGAAAGTACCTTCTGAATGCTTTTCTGGATGTGGCTGCTTGCTCTGCAAGGGCAAACAGCAATATTGTCGCCATTCGCCGTGTCCTCTGGCTGAAGGCGTGGATCGCAGATCCCGCTTCCAAAAAATCCCTCACAGGTTTGCCTTTCCAGGGATCCAGGCTCTTTGGAGCGCAGCTAGACCAAATGATCTCGGACGCCACGGGCGGTAAGAGCACTTCTCTTCCACAATCTAAGCCTAGGCTTCCCTTCAATAGAAAGGGACCCCATTCCTTTCGCCCCTTTCGCTCCTTCGCCTCCTCAGGTGGTGCCTCTCAGCATGACTGGGCTTCCACTCAAAGGGGCCGAAGGAAGCCTTCTTTCAGGCCTACCCCTCACTGGAGAGCTAAAGGCCGCTCCTCCAACTCTTCCAGTTCTCACAACCACAGATTTTCTTCCAAATGACGGGTCACCCCCACCTGGAAATATTTCTAGGGTGGGAGGCAGGCTTCTTCTCTTCAGAGCCTTGGTTATCGGTGGTCGGCGACGCCTGGGTCAGGGAGATTGTCACATCAGGTTACAAAATAGAATTTTCGTGGTCCCCAGGAAGACGTTTTTTCCTCTCCCGCCCACCCAAACAGTCCTCCCATGTCCCAGGGCTTTTTCAGGCGGTCGATTCCCTTCTCGCCTCAGGGGTAGTCGTCCCAGTACCTTCCAACCAGCGGTTTTCCGGTTTTTACTCAAATCTATTTGTAGTTCCGAAAAAACACGTCTCTTCGCCTGATTTTGGACCTCAAACGGTTGAACCGCCACCTCCGGATTCAGCACTTCAAGATGGAGTGCTTGCACTCGGTGATCGCCTCCATGGAACCTGGAGAATTTCTGTGCTCTGTGGACATTCTGGATGCGCATCTGCACATCCATGATGTGATCACAAAATACAGTTTAAACATTAATTTTCATAAACCTGCAGTAAGGAAAAATAACCTGCATGTGGCACCACACTACCCCAAAGCACACTACCACAAAGCTGCTTACAGACATCACAAACAAATCCTAACATTTGCCTTGGGGGCTTTTCAGCTTGCCGAACTCCTTGCCCAGCCGATTTGAGGCACATAGGAGGATTGCACACTTAGCTGCAGGTGAGTCACGTATGCAATTTTAGATAGCTGGTGCACCACAATAGTATGATCAATATAGAGTGGGGGTGCAAACTTAGTGACTAATAAGCAAACTCGTAGAGAACACAGGAAACACACTAGAATGTATGCACACCACCAGAATTTCAATATAAAAAACACAAGCTTTATTGGTAACATGAGTAAAAACAATTAAAAACCATGCAAAAATACTCCCTCAGTGAACATGCTCCCAAAACTACCAAATATGATGTAAAACTTCCCATATAATAATGGAACCAACACACGAAATGTACGAATAACCCATAATATTAACACAATACTTGTAGTTATCGGCAGATAAGTCACATGGTGCTCAGCGAAAAGTCAATAAATGTTGGATATAATAAGGGCTTGACATATACCGTAACTCATACAAATCCTGAGGTCCCCAATGTAAATGATAGCAGGTAAAAAAAAAGGGGGGGGGGGTAGAGCCAAGCAGATGTCCCAGAAAAAGAGAGAAAAAGACATCAGAGTCAGAAGACTCCAGAAGGAAGGTATGAGGCTGAGCAACCAGGAAGCAAGTAACACCAGAGGGATGTCCCAACGCGTATCGCTGTGCCGAAGACAGTTTCGTCAGGGAAAGTAGTCACGTATGCAAACACATTTGTAAACATGCACTGCCTATTCAATTGCACACTTGCTCCGTTTACACTACACTGACACACACGATACACCATTTCAAAGGTCAAATTACCTGCAGCGGGGGCTTTTCAGCTTGCCGAAGTGCTTACCCAGCCTATTTTCAGGCAAATTCGAGGATTGCACACTTCACTTCAGGTGAGTCACATGCAAACACATTTGTAAACATGCACTGCTTTTTAGGTGATTACTTTGCCCCCCACACACAAATAATACACCATTTGAAAGGTAAACTTGCCCCCTTCAGCAAGAAAAGACACAAACCACACATTCACGATTTGATCAATAAATACAGTTTAAACATTCATTTTCAGAAACCTGCAGAAAATAACAATAACCTGCAGGTGGCACCACAACCTCAAGACATTTGTTTAGCCTCTACTAATTTATTGTATTACCAACCTACATATATAAATACCTCTCTGTGATCATCATCTCATTAAATACATTAGCATTTGACCAGCTTGATTTTCCTGAAATTGCCTGCGCCCCCGACAACCAATGTGCGAAAATGTTGCACGGGCCAACTAGTTGTATCTTATTGATAGAGGAGAACGTATTGATCACTGAGGATCCTTCCCCCTAGGATCATCTACCAATTCTTAGGGTATGTTCATATGCAACATTTCGAAATGGGTTATTTTTTTTTTTTTGCACAAGAAAAGTACTTAATTTTTGGCGCAATTTTTTTTTTTTTTTCCCCTTTCATTTTTCTCCCACTGGAATGGGTGAAAAGTGCTGCTAGAACTGATATGCTGTGTTTTTTGTGTGTGTGTGTGTGCGAGATTTTTGAAAATGGCAACACAGCGGCAAAAAATGTTTTTTGTTGCGAAGACTGATTTTTTTTTTTTTTTTTTTTTTTTTAACCACTAAAATACCGTAATAAAAAAACTGGATATGTTTTGATATCGCCAGAATCGTATTGATGAGGAGAATCGTATTGAAAGGTAGTTTTTACCACAAAATGTACACCGTAATTCCCACAAAACAATGTCAGAATTGTGTTTTGAGTTTTTTTTTCCCACAATTTCAACGATATTAAAAAAAAAAGGAAAAAAAAGAGAAAATTAAGTTTTTCAGTACACTATGTAGAAAAATGAATGTTTATTATATCAGAAAAAGTAACAATCCAAAGAAGGATCGGTGAGTGCTGTTTTTCTTATGGTTTTAATCCATAAAATTGGTTACATTGGTATTTGCGGAGATGCAAGTATCAGGGGAATCTTCACACCTTGCTGGCACTTCTATGAGTTTTATGGACAGAAAAATAAGCGCTACGACTCTGAGTAGAAGTGGAGGAAAAAACAAACGCAAAAACGGAAATTGGTTGCTGCATGAAAGGGTTAATACCCTCTTTTTAAAGCTTCTGTCTTGTTACCTACATACAAGCTCTTAAATTTTCCTTAGCATTATGACGAAATGTTCCAAAATGAACAGTAAAGCCCTTGATATCCAGCCGGTGCCAATGTCGGGGTCAGGATGCGACGTCGGTGAGTCACATGCGATGATTCAGCAATCTATGGCGCATTGATTCACAAGTACTGATTGATGTGAGACCATGGAACAAAGATCAGGGCTTTTTGATGAGGCTGATTCGCGTGGGCACAGGGACGTGAAGGATGTGATGTGTAGCTGTAAATTGGTGCGAAACTCGTTCATTGATGAGGTCTCCATTAAAAGAAAACGACAATCTCCTTTTCGCTCTTCTGATAACACGCAATATACTATAATTCCCTTCATCATTCCCGTCATCCGTCTCATTACTAGAAATGTGTTTATTATAACAGGACCTCCAGAGCCTGTCTTCTCATTAAACAGCAGAACTGGATTCTATTAAACCAAAAGGCTGATAACTTGGGACAGTAGCTCTTAAATCCACATATTTGACTTGTGTCCCTTTTTAAAGGGAATCTGTCGGTAAGCTCACCCCAAATCACCAAAACCACATGCAGGTCTTTGAAGGATAAATCCACCTTTATATCTTCTGTCTGTTGCTGCATATTTATATGCAAATAACACATTAAAGGGATATTCTCAAGTTGTCTCCCGAGCAGCTCACGGCTCTGCCGTCTCCTTACTTCCTGGTTGCTGGGGGGCAGGTGCTTCCTCCTTGAGTGGCATTTCTAATATTTTGGTACTGGCATTGTTGTTCACTATTTTTACCTATAGGGATAACGGGGCATTTGAACAAGCACACTGCTCAGGAAAGTGAGAGCCATGATTAGGAGAACTGCTCTGGAAACTGCCAGTGCTGAGGACCAGGAGATTGTGATTGTACCGGACAGAGATCCTAACCAAATCTCCCAGCTCTGCCTGTGGTATAAACCTATTAGTACAGGTCTCTGGCCCAGTGGCCACGTTGGAAAGCCAAGAACTGAGAACATCCTTCTTCCTGCTGGAATGACCAGTATAGGTGTGGCATGATGCACACATGGCACCGGGGTCGACAAATAGACTCGCTTGTGGTTTAGTGATCCTTAACCAAGCGACCTCATCCCTTTAAGGCCCAAAATGGGCATAACTTCAAGGGTTAATGAGGAGCAGGGGTGATGATTGCTGATAATACATGTATTACAGCCGTCCTCGGAGCTCTCGCCGGCACTTTTCTAGCGAAGGTCGCTTCATTGAAATGCATGTCGAGATGTCACTTGGTCATAACCTTAGTGACAGCCAACAAGTGAATTACTGTCACATTCGAGCGCCGCCATCATCGGTGACCTTTACTGAAGGCGGGCTGACCACATATACAGTGCCGCCACCCAGTGTGCTTCTTTGTGATTTTAAAGGAGACTCGTCTTGAGCATAGCCCTTCTAAATCGCAGCTTGTTAGTGGGTCCTTCACCACATTTACGCTGATGACCTACCCTTAGCGTACATAAAGTTGATCAGCACATCCATGTTTTTTGAGCATTTTTAAAAATCTTTTATGGGGAGTCATGTAGTACTATAGGCAGGTTTTGTTTTTTTTATAAAGACACCATATTTCCCAGAGATCGACCTCTCCTCGCCAGAGTTCTGAAACCGTCTTGTAGTATTCTGTTAAGTCTCCTGTCGATATAAGATTGGAATATACAGTATCTGGTAATAATGTCTTTTATTTTTATCTTGCATACTATATGGTGTACTCAAAGTAATTAAATGGTGAAATGCCCAGAAATTTCAGTGTGAGCACCATGAGCAGTACTCGGTAGTGATGAGCGGACGTGCTCGGATAAGGTGTTATCTCAGCATGCTCCTGTGATAACCGAGTGACTTCTGCGTGCTCAAATAATAGGTTTGAGTCCCCGCGGCTGCATGTCTCCAGGCGTTCGACAGCTAGAACACATGCAGGGATTATCTAACAAACGTGTAAACCCTTCAAGGGTTGCACTCATCACTAGTACTCTGGAATCGCAAATTAATGTCATGGTTGTTGAGATATTTAATGAAGTTCGGTATGGCCACTATGCAGCCTGACAGAGGATCAGGATATCATCCACATAGCCTATAATATAATATATGAAAAAGGATTTGTTTCTGAAAAAATAAAACCTTCCTCCCACCAAGCGACGAACAAAATAGCTAGCAATGGGGAGAAACGTGAACCCATAGCAGTTCCTTTGACCTGTAAAATTAATTTCTGATAAAATGGAAACAAAAAATGCGTTTGAAAAGATATTCAATGGCTGTGAGAATGGTTTCCTTTAGTTCTGCCCAAATGATTTAAATGATGTGAAGTGGCTTGTATCGCTACATGACGAATGTAAGGAGCAGGCTCCGGAGCTGAGCCTGCTTCATATAAGGCAGGTGCTGGTAGTGCCTCTAACAGCAGCAACCAGAGCTAGCTCCGATGCTGCTGTGTAACAACTGAAACGCTGCTGTCAATCTCTGACTGGTGGGTTGCACATCAGCCACCTGCAACACAATCTCCAGGTGCCACCTATGGCAGCCGGTAGTCTACTGATGGTGCTTGTCTGTTCCACTGTAGTCCTTTCTCCTTCCTATAGAGTGCAATATTATATAACACAATCAAACAATTGCAGGTTGAAGTAATAAAAATGTACGTGAAAGTTCTTAAGAAATATAAATAATCTAAAAATGTAGAATGTTTGAATATCAACTTATTCCTTTACAAACTTAAAGAAATAACAAACCTTATTTGATATCGCCGTATCCGTGAAAGTCCAATCTATCAAAATATAACAGTAATTAAAAACCGATCAATGTATTAATTGTAACCCAAAATGATGCCAATAGAAAGTGCAAAAAAATAAGATCTGGAATAACTATTCATTTCCCTGGTGATGGGTTTCTGTTACATTTCCTTTTTAGGTTTTTCCATGTGACTTGATAAAGTTTAATTTGTTTCAAAATTATTAAAACACTTTTTTTCTTCTTTCAATTAAATTCTAGCCCGGGAAGAACGTCCTGTATGAAGATCGGGCAGTACAGGATTTACATGAAATCTATGATCCTTGCTTCTTACTGCCGCTTTTTAGCGAACTGCTCAGACCAGGTAACATGGAATCGCCATACAGGTTGTCTTATAGGAAAAGGTTCCACTGGACTCCACCTTAAATGACTGATTATTATTATTATTATTATGAAGCCACCTCCTTCTCCATGACGTAAAAGTATGTCCTGAAACAGTTGTGCACATATGGAGGGGCCTGCCCGGCCATCTCAGGAGCTTAAGCCTGCCCGGCCGTCTCAGGAGCTTAAGCCTGCCCGGCCGTCTCAGGAGCTTAAGCCTGCCCGGCCGTCTCAGGAGCTTAAGCCTGCCCGGCCGTCTCAGGAGCTTAATCCTGCCCGGCCGTCTCAGGAGCTTAAGCCTGCCCGGCCGTCTCAGGAGCTTAAGCCTGCCCGGCCGTCTCAGGAGCTTAAGCCTGCCCGGCCGTCTCAGGAGCTTAAGCCTGCCCGGCCGTCTCAGGAGCCTTAAGCCTTCCCGGCCGTCTCAGGAGCTTAAGCCTTCCCGGCAGTCTCAGGAGCTTAAGCCTTCCCGGCCGTCTCAGGAGCTTAAGCCTTCCCGGCCGTCTCAGGAGCTTAAGCCTTCCCGGCCGTCTCAGGAGCTTAAGCCTTCCCGGCCGTCTCAGGAGCTTAAGCCTTCCCGGCCGTCTCAGGAGCTTAAGCCTTCCCGGCCGTCTCAGGAGCTTAAGCCTTCCCGGCCGTCTCAGGAGCTTGAGCCTGCCCGGCCGGCTCAGGAGCTTAAAGGGAACCTGTCACCCCCAAAATGGCTGGTGAGGTAAGCTCACCGGCATCCGGGGCTTATCTACAGCATTCTGTAATACTGTAGATAAGCCCCCGATGTTACCTGAAAGATGAGAAAAAGATGTTAGATTATACTCACCCAGGGGCGGTCCCGCTGCGGTCCGGTCGGATGGGTGTCTCCGGTCCGCTCCGGCGCCTCCCATCTTCATTCCATGACGTCCTCTTCGGGTCTTTACGCCGCGGCTCCGGCGCAGGCGTACTTTGTCCTGTTGAGGGCAGAGCAAAGTACTGCAGTGCGCAGGCGCCGGAAAGGTCAGAGAGGCCCACTGCCTGCGCACTGCAGTACTTTGCTCTGCCCTCAACAGGACAAAGTATGCCTGCGCCGGAGCCGCGGCGTAAAGACCCGAAGAGGACGTCATGGAATGAAGATGGGAGGCGCCGGAGCGGACCGGAGACACCCATCCGACCGGACCGCCCGTGGGTGAGTATAATCTAACGTCTTTTTCTCATCTTTCAGGTAACATCGGGGGCTTATCTACAGCATTACAGAATGCTGTAGATAAGCCCCTGATGCCGGTGAGCTTACTTCACCAGCCATTTTGGGAGTGACAGGTTCCCTTTAAGCCTGCCCGGCCGTCTCAGGAGCTTAAACACTCTCCATACAGGGCAGATCCCTATTTATGTACAGTCAGTATATGTCTGACAGCAGCGTCCCATACGATATATGCCATAAACAGAAAAAAAAAAACTTGAGATGCCAAAATGGTTTTTTTTTTTTTACGCAAATCCCTCAGAAATGCAATAAAAACAGAATGTTGCATATCCACCCCCACGAACAACCACGGGTCTGCATAAAAAGAAAAAAGCCTGAAAAAGTTCGAAATGAGCAAAGTTCTGAATTTCACTAAAGGAAAATAACCTATACAAATGGTACTGCCGTGATTGTACTGCCCTAATCATAAAAATGAATACTAAAACAATGACATAATTGCTGTTTTTTCACCATTTCATCCCTTTTGTAATTTTTTTTTCACCTTTTTCAGTACATTATATGATAAAATAAATGGTGTCATTCAAAACTACATCTCGTTCCCGCAAAAAAAAATTACCCAGGACAACGGAAAAATAAAAAGGCTATGGATCTTGGAAAAAAATGAAAACAAGGGAATCTGTCAGCAGGATCTCGCCCAACTCCCTAACACATCTAAAACTATTTATATGTCCATATAACTCTTTCAAAAATAAGTCCAGCAATACCTTCATAAGGCCAGTCCGTTACTGGAAATCTGTTCTTAAATTTCTATGCAAATGAGGCTTAAAGGTTTTTTGAAAATCTGAAACCTTGGTCACTCCAGCTCTATTCCCTGCCTAGCATCGCTGCCTCCTACTGCATGACTGACGTCTCCTTCATCTGAAGTTGCCCAGCGTAGAGGCCGTCAGTCAAGCAGCAGGAGGAAACGGTAGTTCTGGATGTGGAATAGAGCTGGAGTGACAGAAGCTTTAGATCTACCATAGCTCTTTAGTCTAATTTGCATATCAATTCAAACGCCAATTTCTCAGTAATGGAGGAATGGAGCACTGCCACCTCCTTTGTCTGAATTCACATGACATACAGGCTGTAACTCAAGCAGAAGGAGGAGCTGGGCATGGAATAGAGCTGGAGTGACGGAAGCTTTAGATCTACCATAGCTCTTCAGCCTAATTTGCATATCAAATGAAATTACTTGATTTCTCAGTCATGGAGGAATGGAGCGGCCATGTAAAGGTATTGCTGGAATTGTCTTTGAAAGAGCGACATACACATGTAGTGTGGGGGTGAAATCCTGCTGACAGATTCCCTTTAATGGGATAATAAATTGATAATTCAGAGACCCTGAAAACTATTTATTGTAAAAGAATTAATAAGCCATTCTAGTGGGAACTTTTAATACAATCCTTAAAGTATGATGATTCCTGCCAGTGACGATGTGTCTGTCTTCTGCAGAACTGGTGGTGAACTGTGTGAAGTTTGTGGAGATGAATGCCCTGGGGCTCACATTGGCTGCACTCAGCAGCTACGATTATAGCACGAGAGCGGCCGCTTATCACATCCTGGGCTGCTTCGTCTCTCACATGGAAGGGGCGCGCTTCAGAGATAAGGCGCAGGTAAGCAGCTTTTATCATGATGTCACTTTCGTTATAATTGTTCGAGCCCAATCTCCTCCATAAATGTAATGCTCTGCAGCCACCACTAGGGGGAGCCTGCTGCATGGTGTTATATAACTCACAATCAGCACAGTTAGCAGTGGGCTCTTTAGCTCCCTCTAGTGGCAGCTGCCTGCAGATGGAATTTTCTTTTCTCATTCACCACTATGTAGTTGCGGGATATTTTGAGCTTTGTATCAAAAATTAATTGGCATTTCATTTTTAGTTCTTTCCATCAGAACAGACATGATAGAGACATGCTTAGATGTAACGCTGCTTTTCTATTCCAGCTGCAGTGCCTGCTAGACGTGGTAAAGAATGGAATCCGAAAGGAGAATATCAGACTGGCATTCACATTGAGTCTTTATGGCGCTCGTGCTGCCCAGGTCATCCTCAGACCAGGTTATTATGATTGTGCTGGACATGAGTTTGAGAAAAGTCTTACAATTTCCCATACTGTTACTTTTTAGCATTTTTCAGATAAGTTATATGCCCTCTTTAAATGGCTTTTACCACCAACATCTGTCCTCAAAACTATATGATTACTCCGGGATCCCATGTTCAACTTGGGTTTAAAGGGGATGTCTGGCCTTAGTCTACAAGTCTGCAGTCACTCTTAAGGCCGGACAACCCCTTTAAGAAGGTGGATGCTTTTCCATTTTACATATAATGGTTTTTGTTATCTCAAAAAAACCAGAGGAACACATGTACATCCGGACAACCAGGTTCCTGTTATCTCATGAATACTTGGACCTGAGGAAAGTTCCAGATTTCTACAGACTGTTCTATAGCTCTGACATAGAGGTAAGTTGCCGTCAGATGGGATTTTTTTTAATTAATTTCCTTTTGCGTTGAATGCATTCTGTTGTTCCCTGTTATCAGCCATTTCAGCCTGGGGGAGAGACTGAATGTAGGTTTCTTCATTGGGATTATTGGGAAACTTTATACACTTAGATTTAAAATGAATGGTCACCATGTCATTATTGATCCACAGTTACGTGTTGATGAATTTCTTAATATAATATTATATTACTTCTGCAACAGAGCACCAAATCCTCAGCATTTGCTTAGATTTAGAAGATGGCACAATAGGTACTTGTAGCCACCACTAGAGGGAGCTCAGGAGCCCACTGCATACTGCACTAGTCTTGACTGCACAGCAGGCATTTGGCTCCCTCTAGGGGTCAGGAAAAGACATGAATACATTTTATAATAGTCTTAATGTCCAGATTTTTTTTTTAATTCTTATTTTTTATTTGTTACATGACAGCATAAGGTTGAACGTGACTGGATCCTCTCATTGTTAAGTGATGGAATGAGGGACAAGTATTGCTACGAGCTGTATGATTACCAGAAGATCTTCGTGGTCATCATGACTTATTACGACAGTCCCCTGTGTGACGAGGCATCCCAGGTAATGCTACCCTCTCAGATATTTGGAGGATACCCCTTTTTTAGGTATTGCTTTGGGTCTGGGTATAGAAAGGTCACACTAGGAAGGTGGGCGGAGGTAAAGCCCATTTCATGGATTTTATTAATAATGTGATTCCCTGATTTATCTAATGTTTCCTCTTGCAGCCGCTCGTCATGGATGTGTTTATGAAAGCCTCTAAAATTCCCAAAGCCGCTTATGAGCTGATCCGAGATCACAGCCTTCTAACCTGGATACAGAATATATTGGCAAAGCGGTA
The DNA here is from genome assembly GCF_051348905.1 of Ranitomeya variabilis. Lineage (NCBI taxonomy): Eukaryota > Metazoa > Chordata > Amphibia > Anura > Dendrobatidae > Ranitomeya > Ranitomeya variabilis. The sequence goes on along the minus strand of NC_135234.1, from coordinate 37,726,930 downwards.
TGTCTTTTAGCTACTTTTGCACCCCAAAAATGTGTCCTTTACATCTGTGTAAAGTTTTGTCATGTAAAAAATATTTCTAAAATCTGTTGATATGCCTTTCTAAAGCTTCAGGCTGCAGTAATGATTTGTGAATGGTCTGTATGTGGAGCGGCAAGTTCAGAGCTCAGTGTGCGCTCCCCTGGAATGCATGATTTCTTCCCCTCACCCCCACAACTTGTGTGTTTCCCGCTGACACTGACATGACTCGGCAAGCGATGATTTGTGTAACAATATAAAAAAAAAAAAAAAGAATGAGAAAGTGATCCTCAATAATAATAAACTGTGTGTTTCGCCCGGCTTTGTCAGGGGTTGTGATGCAGTCAGCCACTGGCACTTACAGCTGCTGCTGCATGGTTTTTCTAGATTGCTGATCACCCTTTTACCTTGTCTTATTATATTGTTTCTCTGTATTTTAATTATTTTTCAAGAAAATAAGACATGTTAACTCAAGGAAAAGTATAAACTGTAATCCAGAAAAATAACGTAGCAGCAGTTATAAGTGCTGGATGTATCACAACCCCTGACGAAGCAGGGCGAAACATACGTTTCTCTAATATGGGGATTATTTTCTGACTCTTATAGCCTGAGCCCAGAAATCCGGTTTTGGGTTTATGTTATATGTTTTGGAGTGTGGATCCAGTTTTAAGTTGTTTCCCTTGTATCTACAATTTGTGTAAGAATGTAGATGTTTTGCTAAACATGGTGAGTATGGATAATATCTGACTACAGATGCCCCGAAGGTTCTCAAGAGAGAGTGTTAACAAGCAGCCAGGATTATAGGGAGTAAGCGAATAATCGCCTGTTTGTAATCTGTGACTATGAAGCGGTACCTGCATTATCCTAGGGCACATAGCTCTGCATCGGAGCTGTAAACGCAGAACGGTAGGTGGTTTTTAAGTTGCTTCACATTTTATTCTTTAGTCTGCCTACACATTAGATTAATGATGGCTGCACTTTGTGATATCAGCGTGGTCGGCTGACGGTCTATTGTATTGATGGACCCTCTTGACTTTGTCTACACATGTGTAAGGAGAGAGGGATCCGGCGAATCGACTTTCCAGTGGCTGATTGTTGTGTTCTCCAGGAGATAAGCCTCCACTAGTGACCCTCTCCTAGCGATGACAAGCTTTCCTGTGCATGGGGGAGTCAGGAGAGATGGCGGTCTACAGAGCAATCGTTCATCCGGCACCGATCTATTGTGTATGGGGAGGTCTAGCACTATGCCACTATTTTATAAGATGGCGTGATACTCTCTACAAGCTTTTCCTGCTGTATTTTGACTTCATGTCTTAAGTTCTTGTTTCGACAGGTACGTGGAAAATAAAACCCTGGGCGCTGTAATAACATTGCTCAACAACTTGTGGTTTACCAATCTTGGGACTAAAGGGAAGACCAAGTCCAAAGAGGAGCAAGATGAAGTCGGAGAGCAAGAAAAGTTCCTCCCTCTTCACCTAGTGAATGAGACGCTGTCCGTGTTGATGATCCTTCTGAGACACATCCGGTAAGTCACAGCTGACCTTAATTTCATGGTATCATGTTTGGTATTGATGTATTGATTTATGTTACACTAGTTATTCCTCATTTTGCTATTTCCTTTTTTTATATCTTTGGCAATTACTCGAACAAGCAAAGCTGCAGTGTACAGCATGGGGGAAAGCGCAGCGGCCATGGCATGAGATGCTTACATTCACACACTGTCTGCTGCGTACCCCACACATAGGAGCCATTACTGGGGTTTTCCTCTGTTAGTAAGAGTCTATCTACACAGAAGGTACATCTGACATTAATTACATCTTGCAGGCCAAACTTAGAGGGCGTCCACATTGCCCAGTATTTTGCAACCTTGAGCTCAGTTCTGAGATATCGCAGAAGAGTCCTGGACGCCTTCACCGAAATGGGACGGTTTGCCATTAACCAGCAGATTCTCTCCAGCAGTAAAGCGCTGATACTGCTGCAAAAATGGAGTGTTATCGAGAAGGACCTAGATCTCCAGGAGAAACTGAGCAACCTGGCCAAGGAATACCGGATCAAAGAGCTAAAAAGTAAGTGTAAAAGATCGATATTTTTTTTTTGATTCACCTTGATCAGTGTCAGAAATTAAAGTTGTATTCCCATCTCCAAGATCCTATCCCAGCATGCAGTAGGTATAATAAAATGTAGTATAGTTCTTCTGATTCGTTTTGTCTCTTTCCTCATGTGCAGGCATTGCAGGACCTTTGGTATCCATGGGTACGACCACTCATATAGTGACAGTTAGTTGTTAGTGGTCGAAACCATGGACACCTAAGCTACTGCAATGCCTGCACATGAGGAAAGAGACAAAACTAATTAAAAAAGGATACTACATTTCTAATTGGAAGTATTTGCTAATATTATTATTGTTACACCTACTACATATTGGGAGAATATCTTGCAGATGGAGCACCCCTTTAAGCACTGACAGATCACCTGATGTGAGACGTCCCGAAGTAGTAAATGCCATCCGAACAGAAGCTTCCATTCAGGTCGTGTGTACTATTGCAATAATAAAAAAAGTCCTGGCGCCCCTTTTAGGATTGGCAACTTACTGGACCATTTTGGCCTAATAAAGGGTGATGGGAAGAAATAATGAGCCAAGTTGTCAGATAATGGACGCTATACTTCTATGGAGCTGATCTGCGATACCACGAACAACCCGTGGGCAGTAGTGGAGCCGATTTTGTTAAAGAAAAAATAAAAACTAGCCTTTTTTGTTCTAATTCTGGAAGCACCTTTACATGGAGTGTCACCTCTAAATCGGGATCCGCAGGAATTGTGCTATGTCCTATTTATTGCATCTGCGCCCATCTGACGATCATGCATGTGTCCTGTCGGGTATGTAAGAACGACATCTGTACGGGCGACATCGACCCCTCTGGATGCGGAACGGGATAGGGGCAGTAAACCTCTTTAATGGTGTTTCCCAGGACTGTTTACATTGATGTGCCTATCCTTAGGACAGGTCATATGTGTATGATCAGTGGTGGTGCGACACCCGACACTCCTGCCGATGGATGGTTCCTGGTGCCAGCGGTGGGCACAAGTGCTCAGTTGCAGGAGTTCAACAACTGTTTAGTGGACATGGCCGGGTACGACTAGGGCAGCGGAGGAGGCGGATATGCTGCACCCAGCTCCGACCGCTATGCAGTTGACAAAGGTGTATATGTGCAGCTCCACAACCGAGCACCTTCACCAGTGCCAAGCGGGGTACTGCTTGTCGCACCCCCACCGATCAGATATTGATAACCTATTCTAAGGATATTCATGTAAAAGACAATCCCTTTAAGTATCCTGCCCACAAGGCTCATGAACAGTAGGATCCTGCCATAGTTTTATATTATAATTTATTGAAAGCTCTTCCAATCATTATCTGTACTTACACTACCCAGTGCTCAACTGTAGATCAAGTTTTATTGCAAACATCTATATATTTAAAGGGGTTTTTTTTTTCGCAGATGCAATATATTTCCTCCTATTCTTTCTTTTAGTTACTTCTTTTCCTTTGACAGAGGGATGAAAGCCAAAATGTAGCCTTAAAAAAGCCAAAATATAGCCTTAAAGCCAAAATGTAGCCTTAAAAAAACCAAAATGTAGCCTTAAAAAAAAGCCAAAATGTAGCCTTAAAAAAAAGCCAAAATGTAGCCTTAATGTTCTCTCGAGGGCAGTCCTCTAATTGCCCTTTAGTCCTCAGAGATCCTGAAATTGTTCTGAAATTTTGGGGGAAAATGTGTACCTTTTCATTCTATAAAGAATATCCCACAAGAGGCCTAGTAAGTGCCCGGTTGTCACGTCACTTTTCCAGAAGAGGCGTCACGACAAGGACTTGATCTTGAATGACGTTTTCCTCCATTATTTTTATTTTCAGATCCATATCGCCGGCTCCTAATACGTGATCGGCCTGTGACTGTCCCCTTGAATTACCGAGGGGGCGTCCATTGTGTGCATGTAATTCACAGATAGGACTTAATTAAAGTCCGGACTCCTCATTCAGGGCATTGACGTCCCATTTAATTAGCCGCGAGTACAATGATTTCTGCAGCTCTACGACCTCGACTGCAAGGTTTTACTGTCTGCAAAGTGTTATGTGGGATGAGAAATGATTGGGAAGTGCGAAAAAGAAAATGAAGAAGAAAATCAAAAGCTCTTACTGAGCACAAGAACCTCAATGTAGCCGCAGAGCGTGGGTGAGCGAGCCGCTAAATATACACCGCTTCTATTTTCCGAGGATCAATCAGATTTGTCGACTTGTCATCGTCTAAAGCAATTTTTACACTTCATCAAATTTCAGATTCCCTTAAGGGTAACGACTCTCCAGGTAGTTGTTTTTTTTTCTTTTCTTTTAGGATAGCTATTGCTTATAGTAAAATGGCAATGTTAAGCCTTTAAAAAATATAAATAAATATAAATTTTAGGGGTGTTGGTTTTTTTTTAATTTTGCTCAGGTCCCTCAAGTGCAAATTTTCAAGGCGCTCTGTACACTATAGGTTTGTTGCACGCTCCGTACTCGCATGCAGGATTACAATATGGCATTGACTGAGGCTGCTCCTTACAGACACCCTGCTCTGCCCGTCCCCTGCATACACGTAATGGTCTGTTTTCTGCTTCTCGGGTCATTATCTTTCCGTTTTAGTCCGGAATAGAGCAAAGATCCAGCATTACCACTATTATGTGCAGGAGGTGGACGCAGCAGGACAGGAGTTGATGCCAGTAACGAGGGCAATGTTCTCGATGCATGCATTTTTCTGCGTGGACCTTCAGTGTACAGAGCACCCCACAAGATTTGCATTACAGTAGCCATGCGTGCTAAAGAACCTCGGTTTAGTGTGCCACTTTAAAGGGGTTTTCCCTATCCCTTTAACAGAATGCAGCCCATAGGGAAATTAAATAATCACTCTTGGCCCATTGTCAGCACACCTGGCCAAAAGGACTTTTCTTTGCAGCTGATAGTGAATAAAATAGTACCAAAACCTCCAGTAATGAAAAATTTGTCGTCTTGGGTTCCTGATTCCGGAAGCTTCACGGTGTCCCTTCACATAGGGGACATCTGGCGCTGCATGGGAAATGTGACATGACGGCCATTTAGACTGATGATCTTCGGTGTAACGCATGGACGTCGCGAGCTCACCGGAACGGGAGCCGATCACTCTCAACCATTCTCCATTCTGGTTCTCTAAAGTCTCTGGATCGTCTCGTAAGAAGCCAATAAGGACCGGTTTGTGCATCACGGTCAAATCTTTATAATGTCACTTTAGAAATCGGGAACCTTTGTCCTTGAGGGTGCAGCACTGCCGTGCACGTATGGTATGCACAGGAATACATTTAGGTTTGTGAAGAATATCCCAGTCATTGGCTGGGAAACCTCTGGACTGAGGCATTAGCATAATTTTACCATTGCTACGAAGCATCTAAGCTTTTCTACATCCCATTTTGCTTCCATGTTGCAGGCTCGATAAAAGAGAAGTACAGGCTGCCCGGTTCTCGGCATGTGCAGAAGAAGCTCGGCGCTGAACTGGAGACAGATGTGGAGCAGGTCTCGAGTCTGCAAGATTCCAAACACCACGTGAAAGCCATACTGATACACTGGAAACCTGCTTTCTTGAGCTCGTCATCTGCAAAAAAAATGAAAGAAAGCATTGAGAAAGGAAGAAGCATCGCAGAGGACACTGCAGGCAGGCAGGAGGACACCACCGGTGATGACCTGGTGTGTGCCACCGCCTGCCTGGTAACAAAGTGGATAATGGGGGTAGAGGGTGGGCACACGGGGAGTATTCATGATCTAGGGGCTTCTCTGCACTGGCTGAACACATGCATCTTACCAAATACCCGTATAGTACAGGAACTTCTGAAGGACGGCGTGCTTAGAAGCACCCTATATAAACTCTTCTACAGGGTCTGGGATACCTGTGACTCCAGGACAGAGTTGCTGGACTTGTCTAACCAAGTTATTATGAAGCTGATCAAGAGTCGGGGTCTTAGTGAGGACGTTACCCTCCGTGCCGTGGAGGAGCTCTGTCTTCAGCCTGGCGACCATGCAGATGACCTGCAGAAAGGTGGGTACTCCTTACGGTGGGCTGCTGGTGATAGCCTCGTGAGATCAGCGGAGGGAGTTTATCACTCATAAGAACCTATAGATGTAGCAAGTCCCAATGTAGCAGCCGTCACACTAGGTCAATAGTGTAGGACACCTCAGCTGAGATACCCACTTTGTGGGCCACAAACACCGTCATATTGGGTGCATGGTATGCAGTTGGCTCAGAAGGTGTGCCCACGCTGGCTGCGTTACACAGCGGTCGCCCTCCTATCACTGCTGTCCTCCCATCGCCTCCCTACGTCATGTTCATGAGCTGATAATGGGTTGGTGTGGCACCTAATGAAGTTCTCCGTAGGTGGCCATCTATGTACCCCTAATAAATATCCAAAAACATATCTTAAAAAAAAAAAAAGACAACCATTTAACACCAGCACATACAAATCCCCCATTTTCCATTCTGTAAATTAAAAAATTGCGGCATTTGTTCAAGAAAAAAAAAAATCCTTTAGAATAAGATATATATTAACTACACTGAAAAAAGGAACAAATACTCATGTTTTTCAGTCAGATTTTAAAAAAATAAAAAAAAAATTGGCATAAAAAGCGATCAAATAGTTGTACTTAAGCCAAAGAGGACAAAAAGAAAAACAGATCGTCTCACAAAAAGCAAGTTGTCATACAACTCATTTGATTGAAAAATAAAAAAAAAAAGTTGTCTCAAAACAATGTGAAGGTAAAAGAAGATAAAGTGGTGTAGTACATAGGAGATTATATATATATATATATATATATATATATATATATATATATATATATATATATATATATATATAGTGTGTGTGTATATATTATATAATGTATGTGTGTGCATATGGAGAGAGATAGGGATAGATGGAGATCGCCATTATATCAACCAAAACATGTAATCTTGCAATATTTGTCTTCTCTTGCAGCTGCGGGCAGTTTCATGGCGTCCCTCTACATCGGGGATATCTGGCTTGGCGCCTCCTCCCCGGTCACCTTTACCAGTCATGTGCAGCTGGTATGTGAAGCAGCGGACTGGGATGTACAAAAAAAGAGGAGGGATGAGCACGAGCCCATTGTGTCTGTGTGTAGGAAGCTCTGCACTGTGGTACCCCGTAGATAGAATATCTCCTGTGGATGGATTTCTATTGGTTTCATGAACTGTGCAGCCTCAGAGCTGAATGCGGACCAAGCTCCGAGTATGAGAACAAGTAGCAGATCCTCTGCACAGCGCCAGTGTGGTCTGGATAAAGCCTTGGATGTTATAGACATTTCAATATAATATTTTTCTAAACTTTTTATATATTTATCGCTCTTGCTGGTTTCCTGATCTCCCAAAAAAGCAATATACGTTGTAGAAATAGGTCTGCTGGCTATGAGATGGGACTTTGGGCACATGACAGTTGACAGATTATCAAACTATACAGATAATTAATTAAACGGCTTAAAAAGAAAACAAAAACTAAAATGAAAGTTGTAGGTAATCCAGGAATATACACTGAAGGAAATAATTGATCCCTTGCTTATTTTGTAAGTTTGCCCATTGACAAACACAGGAACAGTCTTAAGGGTAGGTAGGTCAATTTTTAACATTGAGAGACAGAATATCAAAAATATAATCCAGAAAATCACATTATATAAATTTTAAAGAAACACCCCCAAAACATAATGTTTCCACCTCCATGCTTGACAGTGGGGACGGTGTTCTTTGGGTCATAGGCAGCATTTCTCTTCCTCCAAACACGGCGAGTTGAGTTAATGCCAAAGAGCTCAACTTTTGTCTCATGTGACCACAGCACCTTCTCCCAATCATTGACAGAATCATCCAGATGTTCATTGGCAAACTTCAGACGGGCCTCACATGTGCCTTCTTGAGCAGGCGGAACTTGTGGGTACTGCAGCATTTTAAACCTTTACGGCGTAATGTGTTACCAATTGTTTTCTTGGTGACTGTGGTCCCAGCTGCCTTGAGATCATTAACAAGTTTCCTCCCATTTAGTTTTAGGCTGATCTCTCACCTTCCTCATGATCAAGGATATCCCCCGAGGTGAGATTTTACATGGTGCCCCAGATCAATGTCGATTGACAGTCATTTTGTATTTTTTCCATTTTCTTACTATTGCACCAAGTGTTGTCTCCTTCTCACCCAGTGTCTTAAGGTACCTTCACACTAAACAATATCGCTAGCGATCCGTGACGTTGCAGCGTCCTGGCTAGCGATATCGTTTAGTTTGACACGCAGCAGCGATCAGGATCCTGCTGTGATGTCGCTGGTCGTTGAACAAAGTTCAGAACTTTATTTGGTCGTCAGACCGGCGTGTATCGTTGTGTTTGACACCAAAAGCAACGATACTAGCGATGTTTTACACTGGTAACCAGGGTAAATATCGGGTTACTAAGCGCAGGGCCGCGCTTAGTAACCCGATGTTTACCCTGGTTACCAGTGTAAAATGTAAAAAAAACAAACACTACATACTCACCTTCGCGTCCCCCGCCGCCCGCTTCCCTGCTCTGACTGAGCACCGTAAAGTGAAAGTGAAAGTACAGCACAGCGGTGACGTCACCGCTCTGCTGTTAGGGCCGGCGCTCAGTCATTGCAGGAAGCGGACGGCGAGGGACGTGAATGTAAGTATGTAGTGTTTGGGTTTTTTTACATTTTACGCTGGTAACCAGGGTAAACATCGGGTTACTAAGCGCGGCCCTGCTGGTTTTGTAGCCAATTCCAGCTTTGTGCAGGTCTATGATCTGGTCTCAGACATCCTTAGAAAGCTCTTTGGTCTTGCCCATGTTGTAGAGGTTAGAGTCTGACTGATTAATCGAGTCTGTGGACAGGAGTCTTTTATAAAGGTGACTATGTAAGACAGCTGTCTTTAATGCAGGTAACAAGTTGATCAGGAGCATCTAACTGGTCTGTAGGAGCCAGAACTCTTAATGGTTGGTAGGGGATCAAATACTTATTTCTCACTGCAAAATGCAAATACATTTATATAATTTATACAATGTGATTTTCTGGATGTTATTTTTGATATTCAATCTCTCAATGTTAAAATTAACCCACCCTTAAAATTATAGGCTGTTCATGTCTTTGTCTGTGGGCAAACTTACAAAATCAGCAAGGGATCAAATACTTATTTCTTTCACTGTACATAACCAGTGTGGTACAGAGAAATCATAGGGCTCAAAAAGAAAAAAATCTTTATCTGGAACGTGCAGTCCTCATTTCCTAAGCCGCCTGCTGTGGATCCACGGAGATGACGGAAGGCTAGTATGCCGCCATTTGTTAATTTTAAAATGCCCGTACCTAAAAAGTTGTGGTGTAAGATGGCGTGATGCCTCCTGGAAGAGGCTCCATGTATAGACTTGTGTGTGCAGGCAGCCTCCATATCTCTTTTCTGTACAATCTGATCACTCAGCAAATCCAATTACTGTCCTGTTACAATTGGTTTTCAGAATCTCTGCACTCACTGAAAAGAAGAAAAATGTCTTTTTTAAAAATAAAAATTAAAAAAAGTCTCTTTCTCCATGTATCTGCCAGTTTATTATCTTCTCATACACTATATATTTATAGAAAAGAGACAAAATTGACTCTGACATGAATCGGACGTCGGCTCCAGCATTACAGCTGGCCGCGATATTCAACTCACAAGAAAAATCGCCACGCTGCGGATTGCAAAATGATCAACATGGGGCGATTTCTGACCAGGAGATTTCCATTGCAAGTGGATAAAGATTTTGCCTGATTTTTTTTTTTTTTTTTTTTTTTTAAGCAAAGTTTTGAATTTTATTTCACCACTTAGATAAAAAAAAATAACCTAGACATGTTTGGTGTCTATGAACTCGTATTGACCTGGAGAATCATAATGCCAGGTCAGTGTTAGCATTTAGTGAACCTAGCAAAAAAGCCAAACAAAAGACAAGTGTGGGATTGCACTTTTTTTGCAATTTCACCACACTTGGCATTTTTTTCCTGTTTTCTAGTACAAGACATGGTAAAACCAATGATGTCGTTCAAAAGTACAACTCGTCCCGCAAAAAATAAGCCCTCACATGACCATATTGACGGAAAAATAACAAAGTTATGGCTCTGGGAAGGAGGGGAGCGAAAAACGAAAACGCAAAAACGAAAAAAGGCCGCGACTTGAAGGGGTTAAACCAGTGTTTCTCAACTCCAGTCCTCAAGACCCACCAACAGGTCATGTTTTCAGGATTTCCTTAGCATTGCAGAAGTGATGGAATTAATGCTTGAGCAGGTGATGGAATTGTCACCACCGCAATACTAAGGAAGGATATCTCAAAAACTTGACCTGTTGGTGGGTCTTGAGGACTGGAGTTGAGAAACACTGCTTTTTAGGAACCTTATGTAGAAAGACCATTTTTATATTTTTAGTTTTAATTGTAATCTGAGACAAAAGTATCAAAGAAAAGTTGATTAAAGAAGGAAAAGCTGGGTTAATTTTTTTACTTTTTGCATACCTTCTGTATTGTTGAGCTGCAAAATCTGGACACATTGAGCGCCCCCTAGTGGTAACTGCTGAGCTTTGTGTATGAGGGGCAGCAGTTCAATGGCAACTTAGCATTAGCACCTCTCATCTCAATTCCCGTATCAGAGTGTTTGGACTCTATACACCACTGAGTTTAATTATATGAAATTAAATACTATATATACATACACACACAGATATATTTATACGGATATATTATATACACTGCTCACAATAAGATAGGATATTTGGCTTTCGGGTGGAATTTAGGGAAAACTGAAAAGTTCACTCTACAGTGATATTGTATCATGAAATTGGGGCATTTACGTAAAAGCAGTAATGGTGATTTCCTCATCTCCATCAGCGCAGCTCAACTACAGCTTGACAACGATGTCTCCTGCTGTTCACAAGTGGAGTTATTGTCCGCTGAGGCATGGCATCCTACTCTTCTTGAAGGACGGCCCTCGGGTCTTTGAGGTCCTCGGGTACAGAGTTACGAGACTCTACACAGCGACTCAGGGTTCAGGTCTGGAGAGAGTGCAGGCAGCTCCATCTGATGTACCCCGATCTCCAGCAGCCGTTCCCTAATAACGCGACCTTGATGAACTGGAGCATGGTTGTCCATGAAGATGACATTAGGCTTGCGTTGTTCATGCAGAGGCATAATGACTAGATTAATGATGTTATTCAAGTAATAGGGGCTTGTCTTACAGTGTAGGGCAGTTCTGTATTGACTAGACACATCTGCCCACACTGTAACCACCACCACCAAAGGTTCGTCTGGTGACAACAGTGGCTGATGCATAGCGCTCTCCTTGATGTCTCCATCATCATTGGTGGCCCTCATTTCTGCTCAGAATGAATTGACTTTTATCAGTAAACATCACTGAGGCCTACTAGTTCCTCGTCCAGCGTAGATGCTCCCTGGCCGATGCAAAACGGTGAGGTACCCTTACAGGTCGTCTAGCCCGCAAACAACGCTGATGTAAACTGTTTCGAAGGGTCTGACGTGACATTGGGTGCCCCTCACCTCCCTTACATGTGCCTGGAGTTGTGTGGCAATCATCATCTGGTTCCAAAGGGCAATGTTCACAATGAAGTGACCATCAGTGCGGGATGTGATCATCAGTGTGGGATGTGATCATCAGTGTGGGATGTGATCATCAGTGTGGGATGTGACCATCAGTGCGGGATGTGATCATCAGTGCGGGATGTGATCATCAGTGTGGGATGTGATCATCAGTGCGGGATGTGACCATCAGTGCGGGATGTGACCATCAGTGCGGGATGTGACCATCAGTGCGGGATGTGACCATCAGTGCGGGATGTGATCATCAGTGCGGGATGTGATCATCAGTGTGGGATGTGATCATCAGTGTGGGATGTGATCATCAGTGTGGGATGTGACCATCAGTGTGGGATGTGACCATCAGTGCGGGATGTGACCATCAGTGCGGGATGTGACCATCAGCGCGGGATGTGACCATCAGCGCGGGATGTGACCATCAGCGCGGGATGTGACCATCAGCGCGGGATGTGACCATCAGCGCGGGATGTGACCATCAGCGCGGGATGTGACCATCAGCGCGGGATGTGACCATCAGCGCGGGATGTGACCATCAGCGCGGGATGTGACCATCAGCGCGGGATGTGACCATCAGCGCGGGATGTGACCATCAGCGCGGGATGTGACCATCAGCGCGGGATGTGACCATCAGCGGGGGATGTGACCATCAGTGCGGGATGTGACCATCAGTGCGGGATGTGACCATCAGTGCGGGATGTGACCATCAGTGCGGGATGTGACCATCAGTGTGGGATGTGATCATCAGTGCGGGATGTGATCATCAGTGCGGGATGTGACCATCAGTGTGGGATGTGACCATCAGTGCGGGATGTGACCATCAGTGCGGGATGTGACCAGAGGACGACCACTTCTCTGCCTTTCTGTGTGTCTTCCAGTCTCTGTCACAACCTGCTAATGACTGTGACAGTCTAAGTTCAGTGTCCACTTATCTGAGAACATCCTCCCTGACCCTCACAATGGCGAGGTACTGGTGATCAATTGTGAGGTGTCGTCTTGGGCTCATGATGTCAAAATGTGAACAGTATGATGAGGAGAATTGGTTAATACCAATTCTAATTAATCCCAAAAATATATTGGGTGATTCATGGATCAAACACCTGTTGTGAATTTTGCCATTTAGCTCCTTGTTTGAGATCAGCAAGTTGTGCAAAAAGTACTGAAACATTGAAGTGTTGGACAGAGGCATTCAGAAGTTTAGAGACGTCATATTAATTTCACCTGGAAAGGTTGGAGGGCTTTTTAGGATCATCGTGAATTTTCTCCTGAAAGCCAAATATCCTTAACTTTTTGCGTCTAGTGTATATAATATTATAATACAGTTTTTCATTAGGGAACTTTCTAATTGATTATTTCTTATCAGTTATTCCCGATTTACTTCTGCTAAAGAGATTTTACAGATCATTCACCTTTTTTTCCTTTGGCATTAGTTTGTACTTAAAGGGAACCTGTCGACAGGATTGTGCACAGTAACCTACAGACAGTGTCAGGTTGGCGCTGTTACACTGATTAAAATTACCATTGGTCTTGGGTGACAAAATATGAAACAATTTATAAAATATTTTTTATATTGTTCATTTGTTTCCTAAATTGAAAATTATTAAATTTCCTATCGTTTTGCTGCAGTAGAGTCTGTGTAACTCCATAATCTAGCTGGCTGTTCTGCTGCTTCTGGTGTAGATCTGACAGCACTCTGCTCCTGGCTACAGTCCGCAATTCGTTTTTGTCTCTGCTCTTTTGTTTCAGTGAGTATTTTATACAGTGTGCGCTTAGCCTAAAGGATTCAGCTGAAGCCTTTCCTAGCGTATACCTGAACATTTCACAGTTCGCTCAAGTCAGAAGAGGCAGCAGTTGGGTCGGGTGTTGTGATGCGAGCACGGTCCTTGTTTTACGGACATGTGAAATTAGGTGTAGTGAAATGTTTGGCCACCCCTAGGGTGCCCAAATCGCCTGTACTTCAACAGTTATTCTGTGCTGACTCACTCTATTTAATTAATAAATGCCTGGCTGTCAGAAAGTGCCACTAGGGGGAGCTCACTGCATACAGACTTATCCAGCTCACATTGTGCAGGGAAAAGCATGTGCTACCTCCAGTGTTGGCTGCCGGGGCCTAGTACTTTGTGTCATTTGGTTTGTCTGGAATTTTGAATCTGATAAAAGTGGGGAAAAAAAAACAAACATTTTAATTTGAGGTTTAAATTCATCCCTACAGAGAAATACTTCCCATAAAATAATTTATAAAATATATATATGATCGCGATTTGTGATTACTTACATTCTAGCTTGGGCAGGGACAGTGATGTGGATTTTCTTCTGTGGCTTCTGCGTTTCCATTAAGATGTACCAATTGGTTTCTCCTGGCTGTGAAACTGTCAGTAACATGAATGTCAGAATTAGGGACCGGGAAGAGATGATTGATAGTTTCAAAATCGACAGGTCTTTATGGAAAGTTTTATTCCCAGACTGTTCTGTGGGTCCACACAATGTTTTATTAATGTGACAACTCAGCACATTGTGTCGTGTGCATAATATCGCTGATTGTTCAGTGCCATGTGTCCGATATGATGGTTTACTGCTGAGGGCAAGGCGCCATACCCAAGGAGGACCACGGAGCCAGTAGTGTGGACTTTCTTCTTCAAAGTCAGATGTAGCCTATACAGAGGTTTTCCTAAAAGCCAGATGTCCATCAGACCCATATTTCTACAAGGCACTGAGCGTTTGACTCCCTGACGAAGCGGAAGTGAAACGCGCGTCGGAGTGGTGTGTGCAGCAGCAGAGGTATGTCATTACTGGTTGGTATTGGTGGAATTCAATACATATGGTAATTGATCGGTGATTCACATTTTATTCAGACCATCACATTTTCTGGTTTTGATTATATGAATTTTATCTTTTGATATTCACTTATTTTAATAAATATATATATATATATATATATATATAAATTGTTTTACTCCTTTCTCACAATGCTCAGTTAACATATACACATATATTAATCACATGATATTACGTTTTATTTATATTAATACCACCATCAATTAATTAAATATTTTATTACCATATTTATAAAAAAAAAAAAAATAGTTATATATTTTTTTCCAATTTTTACCAATCAGTTTGACATGCCCTGCTCTACACAGAGAGTGGAATTTATTAAATAATTTTTTATTGGATTATTTCTGTTTTTAAATTGTCATAAAATAAAGTCTCTTCTTTTTAACATTTTTTTTTTGTGTGTGTGATCATTTTTTATGAATAAAATAATAATTACTGGACATTTTCTTTTTATGAATATCTCTTTTGGGTTATACACTGAGGGTTTATAGCCTCGGGTGACAGGAGGCAGCGGCAGGTACCAAGAAGCCTCTACCATTACTCCGGCTTTACTGTTGCCCCCTTTCCTATGCTGCACCATACTTTCTAAATTATATGGTCAGCTTTAGTCCTACTAATAGAGGGCAAGAGCTTGAAATGTAGACCCAATACCCTTATCAAAGGGGTTGTCTGTCCATCGAATGAGACTGTTTAGGAGAAGGTGTCATTTTTTTTTTCTAATTATGGGCGACCCCACCTTTTAAAGGGAATTTGTCACCAGGTTTTTGCTACCACTTTTGAGAGCAGCAATAAGGTAGGGGAAGAGACCTTGATCCCAGCGATGTGTCACTTACTGGGATGCTTGCTGTAGTTCTGATAAAATCACTGTTTTATCTGCTGCAGATCTACCAGCTCTCTGAATGCTGAGCTCTGTATAACCACGGGCACACAACTGATTGGTAGATTTCTGCCTATGCACAGGGTATACAGAAAACTGCCAATCAGTGAAAGGGTCGTGGTTGGACTAGATGGCAGCTGCTGATTAAAACAGTGATTTTATTAAAACTACAGCAAGCAGCCCAGTAAGTATCAAATCACTAGAATCATAACCTGGAAAAATAACCTGACTGCTACAAACAAGATAATGTTATAAAGCTGGATTATCCTCGATGATCCAGTAGACTAGAACAGACTGCAATCTCCTCTCCAGTAATTGCTGTTATTACAGATGACATACCATCCGCCGGGCACCTGTCAATCTATAATGAGCGCAAATAAAGGCCCTGATTGAAATGTCAACATCACGAGCCGCCTGACGGCACTAATGTCATTTCCTTTGGCTCGTCCCAAGCTGTTGTCTGGAATAATATCGATGCGAAAGGTGAAAAACTAAATCTTAAGAAAAGAATTATAAATATACTAAATGGAGAATGGTTGCCATTGAAGCCAATGGGAAGGATGCGAGTCGAGAATTGCATGCCAAGTAACAGAAATTTATAAAATGGGCCCTCATTAGTGATGAGCGTATGTGCGCGGATAAAGGTGTTATCTAAGCATGCTCTAGTGTTAACAGTGTCTTTGGCCTGGTTGAATAATTTGGTTCTCCACGGCTGCATGTCCCGCTACGGTTCATCAGGGACTACACATGCAGGGATTGTCTAACAAACAGGCAATCCCTGCATGTGTTGCGGCTGTCAAACAGCTGCGAGGACTCTAGCATATTTTTCGCGTGCGCCGAAGACACTGCTAGCACATGAGCATGCTCTGATAAACCCTATCCGAACCCTATCTGATTTTTTGCTGGGGGAAGTTGCTCGTTTGCCTGCAGTGCCTCTAAAGGGGAAATATAGTATTACACTCAGCGGTGAAGTAAATGATTGTCTATGTAATACATCAACGATCCGGGTCCTCCGGAGCACAACGACTTGTTACTAGACTTGCACTCTGGCTCATTATAGACCAAGATCCTGAGTCGTTTACCCTGTTTATGACGTCTATGCACCCCAATATGTCATGGTCAATGTCTGCTAAGATTATCCATAATCCCTTTAAAAAGAAAATTAATATAAATGTTACCCATCGACATAAAACAGCCTTCGTTACATATTGGACAACTGTCTAATCACGCTGGGTTATGTCTGTACATTCAGTCCACTTACTTGGCTTCGGGGGAGTCTGTCCTAGACATATACAATAAAATGAGGAACAGAAACACTGAAAAGGCAACGAGACCAATCCATACAGCAATAACAATTGAATCTGCAGATACAATAAAACACAGAATTGAATTAGTTACATAATGCCATCCGGCTGGATTCAAT
The DNA here is from genome assembly GCF_051348905.1 of Ranitomeya variabilis. NCBI lineage: Eukaryota > Metazoa > Chordata > Amphibia > Anura > Dendrobatidae > Ranitomeya > Ranitomeya variabilis. The sequence goes on along the minus strand of NC_135234.1, from coordinate 37,710,118 downwards.
TATAAGGCAACTTCTATTTTTAATATTTCCAGAATGTTCGGTCTATGGAGATGACATCCAGTCTTCAATGGGATTTGTGGATCCCCGAATGGAAAGAACCAGGTAAACGGTTATTCTGGTGCAAAATAAGCAAAAAGGGAATAGCGACACAGTTTTAAATTAAAGTGTCATGTCTTTCCATATTATATTTACAGTTTGTATTTTTTACTCTTAAATTGTATTTCCTGGATTTAGATATTGATGATCTGTCCTTAGGATAAGTCATCAATATGAAATTGCTGGGGTTCTGATAAGCTGTTTGATTGTCCCATGACGGCAGGAAATAAACCATGTATGGAACCACGAGCCCCCCACAGCTCCATATACTGTGTAGTGGTCGTACTGTTAGCGTATATTACATTACCTTCAATGGGATCTTAGCTGCAATGCCTGAGAAGGGCCATTGCACAGTGTATGGAGTTGTGATGTATAGACTTCATACTTTTTTTTTTTTTTGCCACTGTGGAATTGACAGCTGATCACTGAGGTTGCTGAGAGTAAGACAACTAAAACTTATATTTATTACTTAAGTCGTGGAAACTCCTTTAATACATGTATGCTGTCGTGATTATATTGCCTTCGTAATCATAAATGTAAAATTGTCTTGTGGTTAGGGAGAATCTGAATCTTTGGATGCAGTAGGAATAATATGACTTAATTGCACATTTTTCTTGTAATAACTTAATAATCTGCAAAGATGCAAATTGAAAAAAAAGGGAACCGCCATGGGATGAAATATTAGGCCTTTTTTTTGCTTAAATTTTTTTTATTAGCCATTCATTATCAGTAGTGATGAGCGGGTGTAGTCGTTGATCGGGTGATCTCCGAGTATTTGTTAGTGTTTGGAGATTTAGTTTTCATCTCGGCCGCTGAATCTAATTAATTCATTAGATTCAGCTAATTTTTGCAGTAAGACTCTCTAGGTAAAAAAAAAAAACTACACACAATAGCTTTTCCCAGGGTTATAGCAAGGATGCTTTTACAGTTTTTGCCTCCACATAATAGTTAATCCAAAGCCCACTTATCCCCAGGGCACACAATCTAATCAATCTATGAGTAGCTTTTCCACATACATATGGGTGACCAAAACGGTTCACTAAATTATTGGGGTTCAACAGCAAAAATTAAAGCAGCCAAGACCAGGTCGGTAGTGTCCTATATAGAAGAAATGGCACAAATTATACGCAACCTATTGTGAACCCAAACCCCAGAGGTACTAGAAAGGTTCCACTATAGCCCTTTGCGCACCCTTAGCTGAGGCAACAATAGTGGAACATTTATGACCTAGTCTGCATCGCAGATAAGTGCAGGCACTATTTGCCATTAAAACTAGCTCTGACTCATCTGCTAAACAGACAAGGCTTGTGCATGCCGAGATTTCTTTAAACTTGGACCATCGGTACAGTAGTACGTTGACTTTTATTGCTGTCTGAAGCTGCCGATCTTAATTAGGATTAGTGTGCCACACCTGGACATTGCGCATCTGTCCAGGCAGGCATGTGCTAGTGGACTCAAAACCTTTTGAAAGGTTGAAAAACCTTTTAAGACAAGTACTGTACAGATCTGAAAGAAACAACAAATATTCTAGTCTAAATGGGTAGACAGCAGTGATCAGAGCCAGCTCCAGTTGCACCTGTTAGAACCAGCGGCCAGCCATGTAACAGTTCCTGAACTCGCTCTATGAACCTGCGCCTTACCTAGGACTTATTTAGTTAAATATGGCTGCTTTCTTTTAAAAGCAGTGCTACACGTCTATGGGATGTATGAGATCCGGCCACACATGGGCAGATGTATAACGGTTTTTCGTACGGCCCCTTTAACACCCCAACTGACAAATGTAGGCAGTCTTGGGGAATAGTTTCCCTTTAGGATAATTCTGCCGGTTTCCTTGTAGTCCTCTATAAAAAATAGAATTGTCATATCTCCATAAACCCCGCTCCGTTACATCTGTAGAATTATACTCACATTTGTTGGCCTTCAGTTCACTTTCATCAAATGAAACTGGATCCAAGTAATCGTAGTAATACTCATATTCTGTGTGATTAGCAGCATCGCCCACCCGACCGTCCATCACTGCATCGTTCCTACCGCCCCGTCTTTATTATAGAGTGTCGTCCTGATCTCCGGTGGATGAGACTGGATTTGTCTTCGGTTTATGTCATCCCTATAAAAACTGTATTTTTATAACTTCTGCCTTTTTTTTTGTTGCTCTTGGCCGGTTGTTTGCTTCGCCTATTCCCTTACGCCAACCCTCCCCCCCATTACTGATAAAAATCTTACGCAAACACACAGGGAACGGGTCAATGTTATATGGGAAATCAGAGAGTACATAGTGAACTCCGAGCAAGTACGTGCACAGGAATATGCCGATATACACAGGCTGTCGTTGTGTGGATGAAGGAAGTGGGCAGCAGATATTTTAATCCTGAAAGCGACAGATCGTCTGTGGTTTAAAAAAGATAATTTATGCAGAAGAGACAGGAATATTCAGTAAGGGCAATATGGATACAGAGGATCTGCTGTTCTTGGAAGTCCTAATCTCAGTCGCATCACAAACCCTTGAAAATCTTGAATGGGTACAGTCCATGCAAATTAGCCACTAACTTCCCCCGCATAATCCCCCAAAATACCTGTTATAAACCTCCCATGTAATACTCACACCCTGCAGTTCCCTCCTCATCCCCACTCCATAGACTTCAATAAGCAGCTATGATCTGATCCCTCAGTGAGCTTGCAGTCCTCTTGTTTTTCAGCAAGATAGATTTTAGTATTTCTGAATGTTAAGTTCAGGTCGCATCGGGGAAAAGAAGTGGTGGCTCCTAAGTGGAGGAAGAAGCAGATTTCTCTGATGAGATCTATTGCAAAGGTTTTTTTTTTTTTTTTATAGTTGCTTGTACTATTGATTTATGCAAGGTTTGTTGAAATGACAGTAACCAGTTAAAGAAAAAAGTTTTAAAGAGAACCTAGCACCAGTTTTTCAGATTATAAACTAAAGCCACCACTTTTTTAATTGATTCGTCAATCTGTATATTTTGCTGAAAAACAAGAAGATTGATAGGTCAGTAAGGGATCAAATTATAGCTTGGGGTATGAGGAGGAAACTGCAGAGTGTGTGAGTGAGGCAGACACACCCAGGCCATGCTGGTGCTTTCTATTAATTTATTTCACTGCAATGATAGATTCACAGATACACTGCTCAGTACTGCTGTAAAATGTCCTCCTTGCTGCTGCTTCAGAATATGTGCTACATAGAGTCAGGGGAGCAGGAATCCCTCATGTCTGTGTGTGCTGGGTATGAGAAACATCAGAACAGCTAGTCTCCATCTGAGAGCTCATAGACAAATTAAAATTAAAGAGAGAATCTGCAGAGGGGAAAACTTATGAAGTACAGAATACAAGTTAAATAAAGGCCAGAAAGTGTTATTTCTCATATATACACAACCTCCCTGCCTAATTCTTTCAACCACTGTGTGCATGTGTACCTAGAAGTGATGCTGTTAGGAAGGCAGAGGGCAGTCACACCAAATATAGATGTCAGTAAGATTTGTCTTTTGTTCATTCACTTTTCACTTTGCATTTTGTTAATTCTTAAATTATAAAACTTCGATTGTTGAAAGCATTCTTTCTTTGCAGCACTTTATCCACACATGCCTAAAGCTTTTATACAGTACTGTACGTACACGTGTGTGTGTGTGTGTGTGTGTATATATATATATATATATATATATATATATATATATATATATATAATGTGTGTGTGTGTGTATATGTGTATATGTGTGTATATATATATATATATATATATATATATATATATATAAATAATATGACCGCGGGAGGCTGCGCGTGCGCAGATGGAGATTGCAGTGGCCATTTTCCTGAAGCAGAGTTTGCAGATTTAGATCTCGGCTTCAGGAAAATGGCCGCCGCGATCTCCATCTGCGCACACGCACGGCCTCCCGCAGCCATTTTCATGAAGCCCCGGGAAGCAGAGCACTCCATCTGCGCATGCGCAGCCTCAGGAAGATGGCCGCCACCGAGAAACCGGTGATTAACCCGGCTCTGCTGCTCACATTGGATACCGAGCCGCTGCGTCACCTCACCTGTGGAAGTGACCCTGCTCACGCCATACCGCTCATTATCCCCGCACCTCTGCCGTCGCCACACCACTGCTGCAACCCCCCCATGGACACCAGGCCGTGGCGTCGCCCACCTAAGCAGGAAGAGACCCTGCTCAGGTGCACGCCGTACCGCATCACCCCACCTCTGCCGACACCATGCCTCCTGTGACCCTGCTCTGCCACCGCCAGCCCTCAGGTAAGATACTGTAAATTCGGACAATAAGACGGACCCCCATCTTATAAAAAATATTTTTTTCTGCAATTTTCACCCCAAATTTGGGGTGCGACTTATGGTCCGGTGCGTCTTATAGTCCGAAAAATACGGTACTTAACAAAAAAGTGTGACACAACTGAAATGATGTCTTATATTCTAGGTTCTTCAAAGTAGCCACCTTTTGCTTTGATGACTGCTTTGCATACTCTTGACATTCTCTTGATGAGCTTCAAGAGGTAGTCACCGGGAATGGTTTTCACTTCACAGGTGTGTCCTGTCAGGTTTAATAAGTGGGATTTCTTGCCTTATAAATGGGTTTGAGACCATCAGTTGTGCTGTGCAGAAGTCTGGTGGATACACAGCTGATAGTCCTACTGAATATACTGTTGGCTGCTTTTTTCTTGCCATAATACAAATTCTAAGTAAAGAAAAATGAGTGGCCATCATTACTTTAAGAAATGAAGGTCAGTCAGTCCGAAAAATTGGGAAAACTTTGAAAGTGTCCCCAAGTGCAGTGGCAAAAACCATCAAGCGCTACAAAGAAACTGGCTCACATGAGGACCGCCCCAGGAAAGGAAGACCAAGAGTCACCTCTGCTTCTGAGGATAAGTTTATCCGAGTCACCAGCTTCAGAAATCACAGGTTAACAGCAGCTCAGATTAGAGACCAGGTCAATGCCACACAGAGTTCTAGCAGCAGACACATCTCTACAACAACTGTTAAGAGGAGACTTTGTGCAGCAGGCCTTCATGGTAAAATAGCTGCTAGGAAACCACTGCTAAGGACAGGCAACAAGCAGAAGAGACTTGTTTGGGCTAAAGAACACAAGGAATGGACATTAGACCAGTGGAAATCTGTGCTTTGGTCTGATGAGTCCAAATTTGAGATCTTTGGTTCCAACAACCGTGTCTTTGTGCGACGCAGAAAAGGTGAACGGATGGCCTCTACATGCCTGGTTCCCACCGTGAAGCATGGAGGAGGAGGTGTGATGGTGTGGGGGTGCTTTGCTGGTGACACTGTTGGGGATTTATTCAAAATTGAAGGCATACTGAACCAGCATGGCTACCACAGCATCTTGCAGCGGCATGCTATTCCATCCGTTTTGCGTTTAGTTGGACCATCATTTATTTTTCAACAGGACAATGACCCCAAACACACCTCCAGGCTGTGTAAGGGCTATTTGACCAAGAAGGAGAGTGATGGGTGCTACACCAGATGACCTGGCCTCCACAGTCACCAGACCTGAACCCAATCGAGATGGTTTGGGGTGAGCTGGACCGCAGAGTGAAGGCAAAAGGGCCAACAAGTGCTAAGCATCCCTGGGAACTCCTTCAAGATTGTTGGAAGACCATTCCCGGTGACTACCTCTTGAATCTCATCAAGAGAATGCCAAGAGTGTGCAAAGCAGTCATCAAAGCAAAAGGTGGCTACTTTGAAGAACCTAGAATATAAGACATAATTTCAGTTGTTTCACACTTTTTTGTTAAGTATATAATTCCACATGTGATAATTCATAGTGTTGATGCCTTCAGTGTGAATGTACAATTTTCATAGTCATGAAAATACTGAAAAATCTTTAAATGAGGTGTGTCTAAACTTTTGGTCTATACTATATATATATATATATATATATATATATATATATATATATATATATATATATATATTCATCTTTTACATTTAAAAAAAATTGCAAAAATAAAAATAGGCTGATGCATAGGTCTGGGCACCCTTGGAGATTTGTGTGCTTAGATAACTTTGACAAAGGTTTTAGACCTTGATTAGCCTATTAGGGTTATGGCTTGTTCACTATCATCCCAGCCTCCACTAACCTTGTGTCAAAAAACAGCAACTATGGGTTCTTGTAAGCAGCTGGCTAGCGCTCTGAAAATGGCGGAGGTGCACAAATCAGGAGAAGGCTAGCATAAGATAGCAAAGCATTTTCAAGTTGTCCTTGCCTCAGTTTGAAATTTAATTAAGAAATGGCAGTTAACAGGAACAGTGGAGGTCCAGGTAAGGTCTGGCAGACCAAACAAAATTTCTGTGACAGCTGCTTGTAGGATTGCTAGATAAAATAGAACCCCTGCTTGACTGCAAAAGACCTACAGAAAGATTTAGCAGACTCTGGAGTTGTGGTACATTGTTCTACTGTTCAGAGGCACCTGCAAAAATATCGCCTTCATGGAACAGTTTTGAGAAGAAATCCTCTCCTGCATCCTCACCATAAAATTCAGCATCAGAAGTATGCAAAGCAACATCAAAACAAGCTGTGGAATCACAAGGGTCAGTGTATGCTCTGTTTCACTAGCTGAAACCGCATTGACCATGGATTATCCTACCGAATATCCATTCTCCTTTATTGACTCGCTGGGATGAGAGCAGCTGTTACTTAACAGTTTCCAGGGCTGACTACCCCACCTGTGGAGGTAATGACAAGCTTAGGAAGATGACAGTCCATTGATGTACAGGGCCAGTTGACCAGAGGGTCACAACCTGGCTTCTCCGAACATTTCCATGGAGTCAGGCAACCAGTGGGTCCTATTCCTGGCCTCCACAAATGTATCCAGGGGGTTCAGGCAACCTGTGAGTCCAAATCCTGACTACTACAAACATCCATTGATTTACGATGGTTAATGGAGCAGATCTGTATTCTTCCAGCCTGGGCTGGGGTCCCCTAAGCTGGCATCCTGTAGAATGACAAATCTGTGTCCCTCGTGATGGAGCCATGATGTCTTGGCTGCTGTCGTGTGGAGAGTCTCTGGTTCTTTGGATGTCTGAATGTCGTGGCTGAATATCTCTTTCATGTTAGAGGCATATAACCTCTTGTTATATGACTGTTCTTCATCCAGTATTCACAGGTAAAGGAGAAGAATGGTGATAAGACAAAATCGCATTGGTTGATTATGTAATCTATTTGCATAGTTTTACTCCTCTATTCTGCATGTTAATAAACTGGTTAACCTGGACAATGTGTAATCAACATATAATAATAATAATCTTTATTTTATATAGCGCTAACATTCTGCAGCACTTTACAGTTTTGCACACATTATTATCGCGGTCCCCGATGGGGCTCACAATCTAAATTCCCTATCAGTATGTCTTTGGAATGTGGGAGGAAACCGGAGAATCCGGAGGAAACCCACGCAAACATGGGGAGAACATACAAACTCCTTGCAGATGTTGTCCTCGGTTGGATTTGAACCCAGGACTCCAGCGCTGCAATGCTAACCACTGAGCCACCGTGCTGCCCCATACATATCAGCAAACATCATTGTTCCATGACCCTATATCACTAGTCATCCAGGATAAGAGCACAATATGTTAAAACAAATTGTCAACTTACAAGTCAATATTACAGGCTTACTTTAACAAGTCATTTTTCTTGATCAACCAGAAAGAAGCAAATTTCTCTGCAGCTTGAAATATGCACTTGGTTTTCTTAAGCGTGGCATAAACCAAGGGTTAAGCACAAAATAAACACAGCCATCTGGGCAAAACAGCAAAGTAAAAGAAAACAGTAACTCTAGGTACAGTTCTTGTAGTAGCGCGGCAGCCCATTCAAGGTTAGCAAGACCCAAGGTTCAGGCATAAATCACAGCACAAAACCACAACTGCCTTGGGAAGCCAAGTACTTAAGCCCCAGACCATGTGACTCTTCCATCATGTGACTGATCACATGATTGTGACATCACAGGTCCTGTCAGGACTCTGCAGGTGGAGATAAGGTGGACATTCTCCCACCCGCTCTATGAGATCCACATACAACCAGCCCATAAATGCAACTTTAACTTAACCCTCGAGTCACAACTACTGTGCTGGAGGAAAATTCTCTGGTTTCACATCACTGACGCCATTAAGCGCAGTGACACATTTCTCCTTTCCATTACTTTACCAGGGACTTTGTCACAATATTTGGGTTTTTTTTGCCTAAAATAGAAATTTGTTAATTTTTGTCCTATTAGAGATCATTTCATCTTCAACTGGCTTATCTATTCCCAATAGCAGTCATTTTGACCAGGGGGTGCCCAAACTTTTACATGCCACTCTCTATGTATGTACATGTGTAATATATATACAGCTCTGACAAAAATTAAGAGACCACTGCAAAATTTTGAGTTTGTCTGATTTTTCTCAGTATAGGTATATTTTTGAGTAAAATGTAAATTGTTCTTTTATTCTATAAACTACTGACAACATGACTCCGAAGTTCCAAGCAATATATTTTGTATTTATTTTCTGAAAATGAGAAATGACCAAAATAACAAAAATATGCATTGTCTTGCTTTACGTGACTTGAGCACTTCAACCCAGCTGCCATTTGCCATTTCTTTTGTAGGTCACTTGATGCCATTCTGCGGTTGCTGAGTGACATTCGAATAAGATGACGGTCATCCCGGGCAGTGGAGAGTCGGTTTCGCCCTCTGCCGGTCTGTAACTTCGTTGTCCCCAATGTCTGCTGCTTGACCTTGTTGTAATGGACTGCCATCTTAGAAATTTTAAGGATGGAGGCAACATGACACTCACTGTGTCCCTCTGCTAGTAAAGCCAGAATTGAGCCCTTCTTTTCCTCACTCAAGACTTTTCTTTTCAACTCCTTTGACATGGTTAAAAGTTATTTTTTCATTCCTATTACTTTTGGGATAATACTAGCATTTTTTTTTGCCATCCAGCTTGTCCTATTGCAAGAGAATTGTGAACACCACAGGAGGGTTTTTATACTTTCCTTCGTTAAATAAGATTTGGTTCAGGCGATCACCTAATCAGAAGCACATTAAGTAGAATGAGGTGCGGTGTACTCTGGTTGGAATTCAGCTGACACTGGAAGGGAATGGCTGTCAGACGTGTAGAGATGGTGATTTTTATAAAGCTCTGCAGTGGTCTCTTAATTTTTGCCAGAGCTGTATATCTTAATGTATACTTACCTTGTAATGTCTTCACATCCTGTTCCATCCAGATGTGTCCGGATCCCAGAATTCCAAGCGGCGGAAGTTCACCGACTTCCATATTGGAACATCCAAGTCATGGGTGTCTCAATATGGAAACTGCTGGTGGTACCAGCCTCTTGCGCGGTACCACCAGCGGAACACCGTTGCACCACACACAAACACACTATACGCTGTACGCACTACACACACACACACATACATACACACACACACACACACTG